>NW_017728916.1:26940495-26947517 GCF_001723895.1 Crocodylus porosus
TTTTGATCTTTTGTCTTCTCCCTCTGACCCTATTTGCAAATATATACCTTTTGTCTCACCAACAGTGTGTGCCTAAGGATTTGTTATTCAATGAGCCTCCAAAGAAAACGAACCGAGAGAGAGTTTTTTTTACCTCAAACCCATGAGGCATGGGGGTGGTTACAGAGGAGGGTGGAGTCAACACTTCATGTCCCTAAGGCATGGTTAGGGCCAGGAGGCCATGATTAGGACTAGTAGGGCACAATCAGTGCCAGTGAGGCACAGAATTGGAGTTAGTGGACTTATATCTATTGGTGAGAAGGGTGAGGGTATCTGGTTAAACAGTTTGAGCTAGGCCAAGTGCAGATTCATCAAGCTCAGTCAAGGACTCTGCAGGGGGAGCATCCCAAAGCAACATACACATTGCATCAGGGTGACAAGTGAAGCCGTAAAGGAGGTTAGCCTGAGGAGCTGGAGTGGGGCAGGATTAATTCCCCCCATAAAGGGGTATCATGGATACCCTTGGGGCTAGTCCTGCAACAAGGAACCAAAAAGAACTGAAATGGATTATATCCATGATTGCAACAGCAACAATACACACAAGACTGCGTGCCACTAAGAATGGAAAATAACAAGGCAAGCCTGGAGTGGAGTGACAGCAACTGCAGGGGAAAGGGCTGCTTGCTTTTTCTTTCACCCCCAGTTGGAATGAATCTCTGCAGCACTTCATCAATTACCCCATCCTCATATTGCCACCCACCCAATAAAAAACTGAATGGCTCCTCTCCCTGTCAACTAATCCAAATTCATCCCCTACCTTGCACTGACTGAACTAAATAATGGAACTTGGCTGCTCTGAACTGTGACAAAGACACATGTGTCCCTGGGGAGCTGTGATCTCTTTGGCCTAGTTTTATAAAAAATATGATTTTTTCTTGACTGGGAGCCCCAAAAGACTTGGCTCCCTGAATGAGTCACAGGCCAGATAAGCTGGTAATGCTGACACATGTGCATCTCTGACCACTCTCAGCTCTAGCAGATGGCTTTGCCTCCTGTTTCCTAGGAAAACACTCCATTAGTGTCTCCATAAGCCTACTCCACTACCATGTGCAATGTCAGAGCTACATGGATTGTGGGGAGACCTTGAATGGCCTGTGACTTTCTTTCATAGCAATCAGTGATAAACTGTCATGTCTACACTGAGAGAAGGAAGGGATAATGTCAAAAAAAAATTATGTTTTACAGTGGAACTCAGAGTCCAGAGGTTTCTGTGAAACACTAATGTCAATAAAACTAAGCTTCAGCCTTTGAAGGTGCCTTCCCCAACTATTCAGAATGCTCACTACAGTGTCTCCAGTTGCCCTTCACACTCAACTGTGAATGCAGTTATGCTTGTCAAATGGGAAAATTATTGTTTAACCTGTGCCTCCAAGGAATTCTAATAGCCCATCTGTTATCCTACCTTGAAGCATGGCTGAGGTGGTGTAATAGTTGAATGGAACATTCTTCACCATGTACTCATCAGTATCCAGTGAAGAGAGTTTGCTTCCTACCAGCACAGATTTCCCAGTGCCTGCATTACCCACAAGCATGACTGGCCTCCGTCGTTCCAGGAGCTTGTCCATGAAGTATCTTACTCGTATGGTTTCACTAGTAGGCACCAGACAAGCCTATAGAAAGCAAGATGGAAACACACAGTGAGTCTCAAGCCAACTTTCCTCTTGCAGCCATAGTCAGATGACAGGTGTGGGGGAATCCTGATCAAGCCAAGCAAGATACAAACATGTAAGGAAACATGCATACCCAAAGCAAGCAGGGCCAATGTTCAATAAACCCCTGCCTGACACTTAAATTGAACATTTAATAACTGCCTTGGTGAAACTGTGTCATTAGTAAAATAGGTTTTCCCTGGGGCTGATCAAAATGTTTCTATTATAAATGTTTCCTGATGAAACTTTTGTAACTAAACAAATTTTCATTAAAATCTCTTTCTGTAGAAAAGTTCCATTTTGTCAAAAAAATCTACCTCAAACATGAAATGTTTCATTTTTTCAGGTAAAAAAATGAATTATTTTGTGATGTTGCTACAGTGAATTTTCATGAAAAGATCCAAGCACCATGAGAACAGATATGTGACTAATAATTGGGACAGCACTATATTTTTGCAGGTAATCTTGATCCAGTTTGCCCCACCTAGCAAACACAGTCCCATTCACTGTAACAAGAGTATCATTTCCATAATGAACCTTTTTTTTGTAATCACAAAAGACTAAACCAGTTGGGCAGCTTAATGACTTTAGAATTAATATACTTACCTTAGAACGTAACTTTTATTAGCAAACATTCATTTTATCACTCCAGTGCTAATGAATCATAGTTGACAGAGATACAATGTGCACACCTACACACATATATAGCCCCTATATTCTTTAAGAGCAGAAAAGCAAACAGATTGACTTACTTGTAATGGCAGTTCTGGATCAAATTCAAATTTGGGGATAAGTTTAGACCAAGGCTCAAACTTCTTTGTTTCTGGATCAATGTAAAAATCAAAGACAGTTCCCTGAGAAGGAAACTTGATGGTCTTAAACTCAGTCACCCACCACTTACTGAACTCTACTCTGTAGTCTACAAGCTGCAAGACAAAATGGGGAAACATAGGTTAAACTGCAGAAAATCATTTTTGATGGGAAAGGTTATCTAAACTATCTCCCTAGCCCTTATCTATGATCCCTAGTGTTCTGCTCAGACTGTTTCCACATCAGAATATTTCATAGCCTAACAGAACTGTTCCAGGGCCTTTTTCCTAATATTTAGCTTAATTTTTCATTGTTGCACTTTATTCATACTCCTATTTATAGCCATAAATGCATCTTTCCTGTGTTGTTCATTCTACATATGCCTTAAACTACTTAGATTGGTTGCAAAGAGTTTCCATGATCCTGATTCCCATCATGTTTAGCCAAAGTATACAAGTATGTATCAGTTTGTTCTGTCTTACCATTCTTATGCATCTTGTTTCACCATATCCTGCTATTCCTAACAGTATAGATCAAATTTCAATGAAGGAAGGATGAGAGTTGTGAGTTAGACACTGAATTGGGACTCCAAAGGTATAGATTTAGTCCCCTGGTCCACCAGAGAAAACCTGTGTGACATTAGGCAAGTCACTTAGAGTGCCTACATAATTTACAATTTTTACATGATCGGGCCCCTAAAAGCACTCTACAGCCATGATGTCACATGCATGCACAGCCACAGAGCACTTCTAAAATGGCCAATTACAAGAAAGAGGTGTGGTTCAGAAGCCACCTTGGAGTTTGCTGGAGCACCCCCACTTGGTGGTCAGGGCCAGTACTGGCTGGATCCAGCCCCGCCTCTGACCCAACAGGTGAACATTTGTTGGGTTGGGGTTGGATGGGCTCTAACTCATGGTACTTTATGTAAATTGCCATGAATTAGAGCAGGGCCATAAACATTTGTAGGCCCTCTTATTTACTCTGGCTTTGTTTCCCACATGTACACTGGAAATAATGGCATTTTATCCTGTGAGTGTTAAGAAAAAAAAAAATTCCTTAATGTCTCTGAGGTGTTCAGAGGCTATAGAGGGAATGCCTCAATGGTATATTTAATGTATGCAGATTTTCCAAAATCTCGCTGAATCTCTCTTATGATTTATTTGCTGTGCATGTTTTTCCAGAAAAGAAACCCTGATATTCCTACCAGCTCAACAAACCTGCATCAGAAAGCACTGATTTTCACTAAATTTTAACTGGTGCCCTGTGTGAAAGATTGCCGGCCATTTGCCATCTTGAACTACTCAAGAACCCCCCAACAATCACAGTTTTCTAAAAACTGTTGTTATCTAGGATTTTGCTGCTCAGAGAGACTGAATAACTGTACTTCATAGTTTTCTTGTTGTTGTAATTCCTCAGTATTGGATGCAGATAAACCTGCCCTCAACAAGGATATAGATGCATCATGGCTAAAAGCTCTCTCACCAATGAGTATCTCACCAATGTGCAGAAGTGCCTCCAGCTCCACTATAATTTGCCATTCACTTTCTATTATGTGTGATTTAACCAGACCAATTTAGTTCCAACTCATGATGCCAAAGATGTGTTAACCTTGAGCTGTTTCCTCCATAAGAACCCCTTGTGGATTTTTCCTAATTTCAGAACCTTGAAATAGCAAATCTATCATCTATTTTTATATAGGGATTTCACACCCAGTGGACAAGCATACAGTCATTCAAAGATTTTCTGATTGTTTATCCTGACATTTCATCAGCAAAAGTTCAGAGCAAAGGGCACATTCAGTGGTAAGCAATAAGCAGATTTTATATTTGATTATTTTTCATGAGGCTTCTGCTTAGTCTTGCACAGTCTGCTATATGTTCAGATTCCCAGCTCTGATATCAAAAGAGGAAATACATACATCATAAGCAAAGATTCTGGGCTAAATCCAATTTCACCTTTACATGTCCTGCCCCCTTCCCCCCATCTCTCCCGCAGGGTTTGCCCTGGATGGCAACTCTGTCTGGTACTCCATTCCTTAGAAGGCTGCACTATGTTTATGTGAGCTCCATGGTGGAACAGAATCACCCAGGTATGTGTATCACTCCATTTTACTCCCAAAACCTTAGGTACAGAAAAACATGCTTAATGAGTTTGGGCTCCTATAGATGTGCAGTGTGGCTGATCCAATGTGCTGTAAATCCAGCACATCAGAGCAGATTTGATTAACTGAGTCTGCTTGGGCGCAGAAATTGTTCCAGCAGCCTCCAGTGTCATGTGTATCAGCAGCCAGGCACCAAAAAATAATGGTGAGGCGCTTTGAACTAAATGAGCTTTAGTTCAATACACTCTGCTGACATTTCTTGGTGCAGAGATGCTGATGCACGATGCTCAGGTGCTTTTAATTACCGTGGCTTGCTAAATAAAGCACCATCTCCCAGAGCATATCTCTCAGTACCCTTTATGACTAAAAACAGAGGCCCTCCTCTTTAGTGGTCAGGGTACTTCACCTGGAAGAACTGACCCAGGTTCATACTCTTTCTCTTCACTAGAGTTGACTGAACATTCTTCTCCCATTTCCCAGGAAAGTGATCTGGCTAGGTACCAGGCCATGGGTTAGGCATTGCCTGAGCGCTTACTAGTCCTCCTCCTAAAATTGACCCAGAGGGCAGCCAGGAGAGAAAGATGTGTGGGACCAGGAGGAAAATAAGAGGTAGGAGAGGGCTCAGAGAGATCAATGCTATTCTGAACAGGTGGGTGTGCCCTGAGATTCAAACCATGATCCATAGCACCTATAGGCAAAGCCTAGGTTGTGACACCATCAGGCAGCTAGCTATGCATCTGTTCTAGCTCAGGCTGAACCCTCCCATGAGGGCTACATGAAAAATGTGATTAGAAACCATCAGCAGGGCTTCACCAGGGGCAAGTCATACCTGACCAACCTGACTGCCTTCTATGACATGGTGACTGGCTCTGTGGATGTGGGGAGGCCGGTGAATGTGGTATACCTTGACTTTAGCAAGGTTTTTGATACCACATTCTCACAGGCAAGCCAAGGAAGTATAGTTTGGATGAATAGACTGTAAGGTGGACAGAAAACTAGCTGAAGCATCAGGCTCTTAGATTAGTAATCCATGGCTCAATGTCTAGTTGGCAGTTGGTATCAAATGGAGTGTCCCAGGGGGTGGTCCTGGGACTGGTTTTATTCAATATCTTCATCGAGTTGGAAGATGGTATAGAGTGCATCCTCAGAAAGTTTGCAGATTATACCAAGCTGGCAGGGGATGAGGGGTGGAGGGGGCAGGGAGTAGTGGATATGCTGGAGGGTAGGGCTAGGATTCAGAGTGACCTAGACAATTTGGAGAATTGGGCCAAAAGGAATCGCATGAGGTTCAACAAGGACAAGTGCAAAGTCCTGCTCTTAGGATGGAATAACCCCATGCATCAGTACAGGCTAGTGGCTGTGACTGGCTGGGCAGCAGCACTGCAGAAAAGGACGTAGGGATTACAGTAAACAAGAAGCTGCCAGTGTGCCCTTGTTGCTGAGAAGGCTGATAGCATACTGGGCTGCCTTGGTAGGTATGTCGCCAGTAGGTCAAGGGAAGTGATTATTCCCTTCTATTCAGCACTGGTGAGGTCACATCTGGAGTACTATGTTAATTTTGGGCACCCCACTACAGAAAGGATGTGGACAAATTGGGGAGAGTCAAGCGGAGGGGAACAAAAATGGTGAAGAGGCTGGGGGACATAACTTATGAGGAAAGACTGAGGGAATTGGGCTTATTTAGTCTAGAGAAGAGAAGACTTAAGGGGGAGGGGTGGATTTAACAGCAGCCTTTAGCTACCTAAAGAGAAGTTGTCTGGAGGATGGAGCTAGACTGTTTTCAGTAGTGGCAGATGACAGAACAAGGAACAAACATCTCAAGTAGCAGCAAGGGAAGTTTAGGTTAGATATTAGAAAGAATTTTCTCACTAGATGGGTAGTAAAACACTGGAACAGGTTACCCAGAGAGGTAGTGGAAGCTCCATCCTTGGGGGTTTTCAAAACCTGGATGGACAAAGCTTTGGCTGGGATGATCTAGTTGGGGACTGCCCTGCTTTGAGCAGGGGGTTGGACTAGATGACCTCCTGAGATCCCTTCCAAACCTAATTTTCTATGATTCTATGAATAGTAGCTTTTAAAACTACTGGGAAACCAAGAAACAGCCTTGGTGTACAAAGATGAGCCATATAACAGAAAGGTAGAGGTAGGAGCATCAGCTGACAAAACAGATGTGATGTGGGTTAATGGTAGCAACATGAGCAGCAGCCTTCATAGGGTCCACTAGAAACATGAGTTTTGAACTAGAGATTCCACTTCCACTGTCTCTCACCCCGTTCTCATTAAGAAACTGGGGGACTGTGGTGTCGACACCCACACAGTCAAATGGGTCACCAAATGGCTGGAGGGCTGCACCCAGAGAGTGGTAGTAGATGGGTCATTTTCAACCTGGAGGGACGTAGGCAGTGGGGTTCCGCAGGGCTCGG
>NW_017728916.1:26948107-26974330 GCF_001723895.1 Crocodylus porosus
CTACTTCACGGTCAGGGCGGCTAGGATCTGGAACCAACTTCCAAGCGAAGTGGTGCCAGCTCCTACCCTGGGGGGCTTTAAGACAAGGCTAGACAATCACCGTGCTGGGGTCATTTGACCCCAGTACTCTTCCTGCCATGGCAGGGGGTCAGACTTGATGATCTGCTCAGGTCCCTTCCGACCCTACTTACTATGAAACTATGAGATTTATGTAGTCATAGATGTTAGAGTCAGAAGGGACCTCAGTAGATCATCAAGTCCAACCCCCTGCCCTGGGCAGGAAAGAGAGCTAGGGTCAGACGACCCCAGCTAGGTGCTTGTCCAGTCTCTTCTTGAAGACCCCAAGGTAGGCAAGAGCACCATCTCTGCTGGCAGCCCATTCCAGATTCTGGCAGCCATTACTATGCATAAGTTCTTTCTAATGTCGAACCTAAATCTGCTCCCTATCAATTTGTGGCATTGTTCCTAGTTACTCCAGGGAGTGCCCTAGTAAACACAGCATCTCCTATTGCCTGCTATACTCCCCTGATGAATTTATAGGCAGCCAGAAGCCACCTCTCAGCCTTCTGTTGCAAAGGCTGAAGAGATCCCGGTCCCTCAGTCTCTCATAGGGCCTTGCCTGCAGGCTTCAGACCATATGAGTGGCCCTCCTCTGAACCCTCTCAAGATTTTCCACATCCCTCTTGAAGTGCAGTGCCCAAAACTAGACAGTACTCCAACTGTAGCCTGACCAGTGCCGCATACAGGGGAAGCATCACCTCCCTGGACCTGTTCGTCATGCATCTGCTAATGCATGATAAAGTGCAGTTAGTCACAGTGATGACTCATGTTCATCTTGGAGTCAACTATGATTCCAAGATCCCTTTCTGCTCCTGTGCTGCTGAGAAGGTCATCCCCCAGCCTGTAAGTGTGTTGGTGGTTCTTTTTGCTCAGGTACAGCACTTTGTGTTCGTCTTTGTTGAACTGCATCCTATTTCATTCTGTCCATTTTTTCAACTTGTCCAGATCCACCAGGAATTGTTCCCTACCCTCTGGTGTGTTAACTTTGCCCAATAATTTGGTATCATCTGAGAAACTGGACAGGATGCTCTCCACACACTCATCCAAGTCATTGATGAAGATATTGAATAGCACTGGTCCAAGGACCGAGCCTTGCGGGACTCCACTGCCCACATCTTTCCAGGTCAATACTGACCTGTCCACCACCACTCTCTGGGTGTGACCCCTAAGCCAATTTGCCACCCAGCTGACCATGTAATCATCTACATCACCACCTGTCAGTTTATTTACAAGAACAGAATGATATACTGTATCGAAGGCTTTCTTAAAGACTAGGTAGATGACATCTACCTCAACTCCTGCATCTAAGCATTTTGTGACCTGGTCAGAAAAAGAAACAAGGTTAGTCAGGCTGGGTCTACCCGCAATGAATCCATGCTTATTTCCTTTCAGCATTATTTACCCTATTGGGCTGCCACAGATGTGACCCTTAATGATTTTTTCCAGAGTTTTCCCAAGGAGAGAGGTGAGACTAACTGGCTTGTAGTTTCCCAGTTCCTCCCTCCTCTCCTTCTTGAATGTAGGGGCTACACTGGCCCTTTTCCAGTCTTCTGGGACCTGACCTTGAGTGCTCGAACAGCTGTGCCAGTGGCTCTGCTATGACACTGGCCAATTCCTTCAGCACCCTTGGATGAAGTTCATCCGGGCCTGCTGATTTGAACACATCCAGCCCCTCCAAGTGCCCCTTCACTAACTCTGTGCTAACAGTTGGTGGGCTGGTGTCCCTCCTGTGTCTATCTATGATCCAACTGGGAGATTTATCATGGTCTGTGTCTAGGAATACAGCTGTAAAGAACTCATTGAAGAGCTCAGCTTTGTCCCTGCTCTTTGTCACCAATTGCCCTAGTTTGTCCTGTAGGTGTCCTATGCTACCCTGTGCCTTCCTTTTGCTCCCTATATCCCTGAAGAAGTACTTTTTGTCGTCCTGAATTTTTTGTTGCCAGCCTAAATTCTAATCCTGCTTTGGCCTTCCTAACTTATTCCCTGCAAGTGCAAGACAGGGAGATATACTCCTCCTTGGTAGCTACCCACTTTTTCTGTAGCCTCTATACCTCTTTCTTTGCCCTTAGGCTTTCCTGGACTTCCTTGTTCAGCCAAGAGGGCATCTTGACCCCTTAGCCCCCTTATGTGCAATGGGATTGCCTCCTTCTGCACCCACAGGATCGCTCCCTTGAGGAATGACCACCCTTCCTGGACCCCTGTTTCACCAATGCTCTTGAATTTTAATGCCTCACTAACTAATCTCCTGAGCATACTGAAGTTAGCTTTTCTGAAGGCTAGCACTTCAGCCCTGCTGGTTAGTTTACCCACCCATCACCAGATAGTGAATTCAATCAGTCGATGGTCACTATTCCCTAGGTTACCTTGTACCTGCAGATTCCCCACCAGGTCATCCCCTGTAACTAACATCAAGTTCAGAAAGGTGTTTCCCCTAGTGGAATGATATACCTCCTGTGTTAGGTGGAGGTCCTGTGTGCAGGTTAAGAACCTACATAAGCACCTAGATTTGGCTGACTGCTCCTCCCAGAAGATGTTAGGGTAGTTTAGGTCACTCATGACAACCATATCTCTCAACTGGGAAAAGAGATGTAATTAATTTGTGTGTCCCATTCTGATTCTGGTTGCAATGCTGCTCACTGGTACTTTCATCTTTGTTGATATCAGTCCATCAAAAACGTGACTGAATTTCACCAACACACTTTCATACAGCACCTAACAAATGTCTTACAGCAGTGTGCCAGGCATAGTGCTAAAAGATACCCACTTTCAACTTTCTACATTTACAGATCAAGTGGCCCTGCAACTGCATTTATGGCACAACAACAGTGACACCTAGGACTAGTTTTTCAGAAAAACTCTGGGACAGATTTTCAAGGCTAGGGACAGACATTACATATAAACCAGTTTAAGTGATCATAAACTGGTTTAAACCTGTAACAGTACAGACATTCAGTGCACATAAACCAGTTTTAAAAATGGCTGAAACCGGTTTGAGATCAACCTGGTGGAGTGTACTATATCAGACTTAACTGACTGAGTTTAAACTGGTTTATGCAATGTCTGTCCCAGACCCCTTCCTGGTTTAACTGAAACCAGAGTCCACCAGTATCCCGGCATGCTCTCTGGGCTGGGCTCTGTGCTCCAGCTAAGCAGGGCTAGCCATGTTCCTCTGGTCCCCAGCCAAGCAGGGACAGGCAGGGGTGGGTGTCTGGCCAGAGAGGCATTTAATTCCCCCCTGCCTGTCCCACCGGCAGGGACATGAGCTGGGTCTGCCTGATGGAGGCTCCCACTCACTGCTGCAGCAGTGGGCCACCATGGCCCCAGGAGGCAGAGGGGGCAGGGAGAAGAGTCATTCCCCCCTCAACCCCCACTGTCCCTCGGGTACCACAGCCAGGTCTGCCCACCCCAACTGCTGTCACCACCATGCTCACTTCCTGCTTGGGGCAAGCGGCAGAATAAGCCCCCTCCACCAGAAGCTGGAGGGAAGGGAAATAACCCCTGTACCTGCCCCCCACCTAAAAGGGCCTGCCAGCTGGTGTCTGGCCATGCCCCAGCCCAGCTGCTGCAGTGGTGAGAGGGCAGGGCCCTTGATGGGGGCAGCAGCCCCTGTGACAGTGTCAGGGAGCGTGAGCCCCTTCCTTGTGGGGAAGCCCAATGCAGGACTGGCAGAGCTGTGACAAACTGTGTGCAGCAGCACCAGGGCTTGGAGAGAGCCAGAGGCCTCCAAGCCACCACCACCACTGCCACCACTGTGGTACACAGCAGCTTTTTTCACTGGGAAGAGGCTTGTGCTTGGGGAAACCATAAAAGGGACTGCTGCCCCCATCATGGTTGCTTCCCCCTCGCCTCTCCAGCAGCCACACAGGGGCAGGGGCAGGTCCACATGCTGGCTCACAGGGCCCCTTCAGCGTGGGGCAGGAAATGAGGTTGTTCCTCCTTCTGCTGCTCGGGACATGCAGCCGGGTCTGGCTGCCCCAGCCACCACCTCCACTCACTCTATGCCCAGGGCAAGTGACAGAATACGCCCCCTCCACTGGACATCAGGGTGCAAGACAGGGCTTATTTCACTGCTTGCCCCGGGCACAGAGCAAGCAGCAATGGATGGGGAGGGCAGACCCTGCTGTGATGCCCCTGGGGCAGAGGGGGGAATAACCCTGCTCCCAGCCTCTGCCTAAGGGACCTTGCCAGCTGGCATCTGGCCCTGCCCTCACCCAGCTGCCAGGGCCCTGCCCCCTTGCCATTGCAGTGGCTGGGTGAGGGCACAGCCAGATGCCAGCTGGCAGGTCCCCTGAAGCGGGAGGCAGGGACAGGGGTTATTCCCCCTCCATCCGACATCTGGTGGAGGGGCTTATTCCTCCGTCTGCTCCATGCAGGGAGAAAGCGGTAGTAGTCAAGGCTGCAGTCCCCTGGAGGCAGTGGAGGTGGAGCAGGGAATAACTCCCTTCCCTTCCCCTTCTGCCTCAGGGGCCATCCTGGCCCCCTGCTGCAGCAACCAGGGGGAACACCCAGCAGCCCTGGCTTGGGTCCCTGCTGGTGGGACATGGAGGGGGGAATTAAACCCCTCTCTGGCCAGTTCAGCCAAAGCTACTACATGGGCTGGCCACGCCCTGCCAGCACAGCTTCCTTGCAGCCAAAGGCGTGCTCCAGCCCCCCTCCAGCTCCTGACCTGAGCAACTGCAGGCAACTGTGCCCGCATTTCCTCAGGCTGCAAGGAATGTCTGTGCTGTTACAAACTGGTTCAACCTAGGCAGGTTAAACTAACCTGAAACGACTGAATAAATTCAGGCTGAGGCTTTTGGAATGTCTGTCCCTAACCCAAGAGTTCAGTCATCCTTTTTACACCTAAAGAAAGATAATATTTCCAAAAGTGTTCAGCACCCAGTTGTGATACTTATGAGATTTTCAGAATACTGCCACACTTGGAATGCACCCAGCATGTGAGCTCTTCTGAAGCCTCTGTAAACTTGTTGTACAAATCCTAACTAATGAATCACCAATGGGTATATAAAATGGACTCAATAAACCCAGTGCTACATTCTGCTCCGTTCATTTTTGGAAATCTTATTGCCTATACTTGTTCATCTTTAACAGAGTTCATTGATAACAAAGCATGATTTGATCTATGCTATTACAATCAAGCTTCTACTTATTGATCTACAATAGGATAACAAGCTTTAGCAACTGGTTGATATGCTGTTCGAGTGATGTATTCAGCTGGAAGGTTGCTCTTTAACCACTGTCATGTTATGTAATGTGTTACTACTTCAACTTAATATTTACAACACAATATTTATTTTTAAATAAAATCCCTCTTATCTTTGATCACTGTCCATTTCTTTCTTATACTACCTCTTATGTAACAGCACTTTTTGCAAAAATGTTTTATCTATAAGATCAGCAAAGGAACAGAAACCTTCACTGTTCCGGAGATTTCTCCCCCATTGACAGTTACACTTTTAGCGCCACTAAAACACAGTGCCACTTGGGAGTCACTACTTTGAATAAGTGTAAGAAAAGAAAGTCCTGTCTAAATGAGAGGTTAACTTAATTCATCCTGTACTTAGTATCTTCCACCTTACCTGGTCTTGGAACATTGTTCCACCAAAGGCCCAGACAACAGCAAAAACAAAGTAAAGTTCATAGAGCTCCTTGGGACAATCAGGAGGAGTGTTTTCCTTAGTCAGGAGACATTCAAGGAGGAAACATAATGTCTGAATCATACTCTGCTCTGGAACAGGAATAATCTTCTTAAATCTAAGGGATGGAAATTGGTCATATGTACAGTATAGCTGGACTGATAACAATAGTCATTCATCATCATGATAGATGCACAGAAATCCACTTCCAGAATATTAACATTTTACTGTTTTGCAGTCTCTCTCTTGTTCACCAGTACAACAAATAAATAAAACACCAGTTTCTCTTCCTTGGACCTGCTGACACAAGCACACACAAGTAATAACAGTAATCAAAAGTTTTAAAATGCCTCAAGCTTTGATCCTCTTGGAGGAAGTAAAATAGGATATTTGCTAGAGGCAAATATTTCTTGAGAATAGGATGAGTTCAGGAACAGTCAGATAGAAAAATAATAAAATCAACAACTTCATCTTACCATTTTACATTGACCTAGATTATATTTACTGAATTATTAACTTACATTGAGGCAGCCAGACTAACACTAAAGCCTTTCATCAAATAATTCCTGTTATTTGAATGGTTGGTGCTTCAATTTCTGAATTAAACAAGTTATAAAAACATTTGGCTTATAACTGCCTACAGCTATTCCTGTGGTTTTCATACTCCATCACAATGCACAGAAAACAGATTGTGCTGCTGACTGGTTACACAACCCCCACAGTTAGGGTAGCAAAAACCCTGCTGCTATAAACCCTTGGTTTTGTTAGAGTGTTTCCCACTGAAGCAGCTGCCTAGTTTATGATCAAGTGATCTCTGCCCCAGTGTACACATATTTAAGATCAGTTTTTTGCTCACTAACTGAGCTTGACTGGTAAAGGCAGTTGAATGGAAGATGGTAGTCTAATCTGCAGAACTCCATACCTACCAGTCTCAGTCATTTCCCAGTTGAGATGATATGTTTCCAAGGCTGCTATGCAAACACAGCCTCATAGAAGCTCTATACAAGAAAAATATTTAACAGAGCGGGGACCTTGATGCCTCATCATTGGTCACCCTTCCTAAAACATGCACATTAGTTGAAAGTCAAATGGGTAACAGTCCAACCTGTACAAAACAGGGGGTGCCTGTAGACAGGCTGAGAGGCTGCTCCGATGCACTGTAATTGCGCTGAAGTGTAGTAATTAGTGTGCTCCAGCAGCATCCCATGTTTCATGTATCAGCATCCCTGCACTTCAAAATGGCAGCAGGGATGCTTGAACTAAAGCTCGTCAAGTGAGCTTTAGTTCAAGTGCCCCCACTGCTCTTTTGAAACACAGGGATACTGATACTAATTAAAGTGCTGCAGCATCTCATGTGTCTCTCAAAGCTACTGTAATTAAAGCACTCCCCACCCCTGGAGCAGATGTTAAAATTCCCAGGGAGCTTAAATACTTACTGCAAACCTTAATTATATTGAAAAGAAAACAATTGCTTTTCACTGAACTGGTGCCAAGAGTGAACTGTGTCCAGGCTGGAAATGGACAAGTACTAACTTCAATTATTACAAAGCTGTCACAAAATGTATTTAGAGCAGAAGCTTCATCGGGAAAGAGCTCAACTCTTTACTTCAGAGAAACCTTCCTGTGATAGATTTGGAATGACCATAGAATCTGGGTACTTGTAGAGTCCTTAATACCCACTATAGAAGATTAGAGCAATACTACAAAGTACAATAATAAAGGTCAGAGAGCCCCACAGGGGTACTAGATTACATACCTACAGACATTTTGATAATAATTAGTATGCAACCTCCTATAGTTTATGTATTGCTATATGGTCCCTATAAGCTTATGTAACTCACCCTTGTCCTGTAGAAGGGAACTTTTAAAAATTAGTTCATCTTGAGAAGGACAGCAAGACCCTCTTGAGCATACAGTGGGGACATGGTGGTGGCTGGTGGACATTTTGGATGTACTATGAAGGTCAAGGGGAGATAAGAAATTCTATCCTAGCAATGAAGGTGGAGGGGGTGTGGTAGCTGGGTCCAAAAGGAAGTGGTAGCTGGGCCCAGAGGCACTTGTGTATGTGATGAAAATTGCTCTTTTGTGCAGCTTAATGCCATCATACTTTACAGGTATGCAAGTTTTTGGTGATTTAAATGAGTTTGCATCATCATAAATTAATCCCCATCCTGATGTAGTTTAGTGTGCAATGACACAACTTGGAATGGTGCAGCTACTAATCTATCACATGTACACTGAATGACATGTGGTGAACCCCTCTGTCCATTGGGTGTCACTACAATTTTCATGTAGTGAGCCCCCTTGTCCACCAAGTGCTGCTACAGTTTGCAGGTATTTGTGTGTAACAGATGTTTTAGGACACCCTTGGCAGGCCAGGGGGGAGCCCTGGTGAACACTGCTGACCAGTGCCAAAACTTGCAACAGTCACACAGCATAGCTCACACATGCCCAGCAAAAATCCCCAGACTTTGCCTGGCAACAGCTGTGAGGAACAGTGCTCCCCTCTACCTTGCCCCTCTAAAACATCCCTCCTTGGCTGGCTGCAGCATAATTGTCCCCATAGCACCATTAATTGCTCACTGATTTTATGTAAACCTGACAAGGAAAGTGCTGTGAGCCCACATAAGCATTAACCACGCCCGCTTAATGGATAGTAGGTGAGTTCTGTCAGCATTCATTCCTTCACCAGCTATGTCTGAACTGCTCAGCAGTTCAGACCATGTCCCACTGGGAATAGTGTCTTGACACATGGGTCACTGGGTAGCCTGCTGTGCCATGCCCCAACAGAGCACCTGTGGGCACCCATCAGGGGCATCTCAGTACATGGCTCATTGGGTAACCTTGCTACTGTGCCATGGCATACATGGGGCTAAAAGACCTAGCGAGACTAAAAGACATCCAGAACAAGCATTCCCATAACATACAAAGTTGCCACTGGTGCAGAGCCCTGTTTCCTGCCTTGACCCTGCCTGTCAGCAGCATATCCAATGTCCAAACTTTGCCCAGCAACAACAGGGTGGGAGGGAGGTGAACTTCCTTTGGCTCTGTTACCTCAAGACTTATAAATTGAGTGCACAGCTCCCTGGGGTACCCCTTATTGATAGAAGATGTTTGATAGTCGAGGGAGAACGAAGTGGACTGAGTCTAGGTCCAACTGGACTGTAGCCAAAACAAAGAGCCTTGTGCAGGTGCTGGGGGATCCTGAGGTTGTGCACCAGTTTGTCTGCAAGTCCAGGGGCTAACTGGCACATCTACCTTGATGTTGCTAGGAGAATGGGTAAGCAGAGGAATAACAGGATGGCGGTTCAGTGCCGTATCAGGGTGAAAATGCCACGGGCTGCTTTCCACGTGGATTTTTCCAGAACACAGTGGCAGGGCACCCCACTGTGCGACGTGGCCCATAACAGATACCTCCAGCTGCTAATGGAGGTACTGGATTGCCGTGAACACATGGGATCAGAAGCCTCTGGGGCATCCTCAACTGCTGAGATATCACCAATCACCACTGTGGGAAAGTGCAGCCATGCATCAGGGTAGGCTGACAATCTAGGATGATCTAAACAGATTAGTCAGATGGGCAGACCAGAACCAGATGCTGTTCAACACTGAGAAATATAAAGTGCACAACAAACTTACAGGCTTGGTCATGCTACGCTAGCCACCACCACATCCTGGGGGTCATAATTGACCATAAAATGAATACGAGCCACCAGTGCGATGATACAGTTAGCAGAGCAAACAACACATTGGCATGCATCAACCAATCCACCTACAGCAAAACTAAGGAAGTTATTCTTCCACTCTACTCAGCATTGGTGAAGCCACAACTGAAGTATCACATCCAGTTCTGTGCATCACACTTCAAGAAGGATGTGAAGTGCGAGAGAGTCTAGAGAAGAGCCACTCATGTGATTAGAAGCCTGAAGAACAAACCATATAAGGAAAGGCTGATGGACATGGGACTGTTCAGCCTAAAAAGAGATGACTTTGGGGGGATTTGGTGGCAGCCTACAAATATATTAAGGGTGAGCATCAGGGGCTAGATGAACAACTATTCACCAAAGCACCCCAGGGGAAAACCAGAAGCAATGATCATAAACTCCAGAGCAGGGGGCTAGACCCTATGATCTCACAAGGTCCCTTCCAGCCCTAAACTTCTGTGAATCTGTGAGATGCAGGGAGTGCATTATCAGAGTTCGAATTTGTGCACCACCACACTCCAGTATGTCCATAAAAATATATATAAGAAATTCATGGGGTGCAGACTTGTGTAAAATAAAGAAATTAATCAAATTACACTTAATTAAATTATTAAATTAATGAAATCACACCACTTTTCATCACCTGTACATATCAGCAAGCTGTGAGCTACAGATATTGCCAGTCTGTGGCAGGGAATAGTGGTGTGTGGCACCCCCTACTCTAATTTAGTATGAAGAGACCAGCAGGATGGACTGTTATGCAGCACTCCCTGCAGTAATTTACTGTGACTAGCACACTGAGCATTTCATGAGATTTAAGACCAATGGCGTGTAAACAATGATGGAAAAATAAAACCCACCATTTCAATTTATGGGACAAAGAATGCAACCCTGAAGAACTAAACCCTCATCACATGTACAAGAGCCCTCTGTGAACAGGGGTAGGGTCTGGTACATGGTAAGGAACTGTCCTACTGAAAATACTGATCAGGGCTTGGGAGAGTTGGCAGAGAGGCAAAAAAGTCTGTCCTGTGTCTCAAGAACTGAAGGAGGTTGAGGGAAATTTGGATGACTTTTCTTTCAGCCAGAGTAGCATGTGTCCTGCTCTGAAGGGAAGAGAAAATAATAGAAGTGTGTTGGATCCATCCAGAGGGTCCAGAGAAGGTGATGGATTCAATGTGCTGCTAACCGGATTCAGAAAACAAGAAGTAGCAGCAACACTGAAGCTGGTTAGCAAATTATTCACTACCAAGGAGAACTATAATGAACATATATAAGTATTGTGATTTTTAATGCTTTTCTGTGTAAGGTTTTCGTTTGTGCTGAGTCAATTGTTATTGTGCTATTGTTATTGTGTTGTCTTCTATTGTTATAATTAAAAGATATATTTGGATTTTTTTTTGTTCGTTATTTTTCAGTGAGGAGGGTTTGATGCCAGGTGTCCCACAATGGGTGATGCAGGTTGTACATTTGGCATTGCATAGCCCTTTCTGGTTTTCATAACCAAGCTGTTAAAAACTTTAGACAGATACAAAGAAGACAGCTTGGTTAGTGAGACTATTAAGGAAGTAAAGAAAAGAAGAAAAGTGACAGAGACATTCCACACCACTAATGACATTGATAAGAATTTCTCCCACAAAAACTATAACTTAACAAGGACATAGATGTGGGATAACTGAAACCTTACAAGAAAGTGAGTTTTGGAGTTATTTCTCCTTTCCCATACAAACTTATGTTATACTGAATTAAAACCAAAAATGCCCTGGCCTTTCAGGGGCAGGGAAGGAAAATGTTCAATGGCGTCATATGCCTATTACAACAAAACCTGTTGGGCTTGGAGGCATGGTGGGTGCTGTGGCGGGATAGTAGGGGGTGCTCCTGCGCTAAACCACCCAAATCACTGCGCACCTTGCAGGCTTCAAGTGCCTCCCTGGGGCACCTCACATTTGGCTGACCCCCTTCCTGGACCATACCCACTAGCCTGGGGGTAACGCAGCCACCACCCAGGGTCTAGACTGATCCTGGTTCTGTGTCCCCTGGGAAACACAGGTCTAGTAGTCCTGGAGGGTACTTGACCCACTCCAAGAACTTGGGGTGCTTTACTCAGTCTGAAGCACAAATAGTGATCTCCCTTAGTCAGCCAAAACAAGGGGAACCCAAGGCATAATCTAGACCTACTCCCAATATGTCTCCCACACCAGGTACAAAGGAGACCTTTATTGGTTACAAGGAGTAGGTTTGGAATAGGGTACATGGTATAGCAATATCAAAGAAATCCCATAGAGCAAACAGGGTGGCTGGGCAGCCTTTGATTATGCATCTGAGTTACTGAAACCTATATATCTAGTTAGATCTCAGGTATTTTACTCATGAGTATCATCCAGAGGCAGGTGGAGTTTCCCTCTGGAGGTAGGCAGTTAATTGATCATGAGTTTCAAGAGAGAGAGCAAGTTTCAGATGGTCCAGTTTCTCTCTCTCTTTGAGTTTTCATTATGGCTATTGCCCCTCCTCCTGGGCAGCCCTTAACTTATATAGACCTTATGACCCCATTTACCTGGTCCAATGGAGGCCAGCACCTGCTGACTGCCAGCTAACCCATTTGAAATGCATCACTGGTTGCTGGGTAGACTGGCATTGCTTAAAACAATAGGGAGCCTAAGCCCCCCCGCCCAGGTATGTGATGCCAGTCACGTAGGCAGAGGGACCAGGTTTCCCCCTTCCCTCAGGAATGTATCCAACTCAGGTTACAACTCACGGTTACCTAAAAAAGATGGGATGCCTGCCCTCTGCAGGGACCATGTTAACCAAATTGTCACAGAGCCGAGTTTTTGGGGAGAGACAGAGGTGGCATTCTGCCACAGGTGCTACTCTTTAGTTGTTTGAAGCACAGGTAATGTATATCTTTTATACTATACCTCACTCTAAGTGTATCCAGGCAAGATGGCAGGTACTTGTCAAACAAAATGGTCAGGTTAGCACGTTCTGACTGGTATTCTCGTCTGTCAATCCAACTGCTCACTGGAGGATTCCAGCCCAAGTCTGCTGGGTTGATGTACAGAATCCCTACAGGCACAGTGCAAGAAAGACAGGTACAGCAAGGATGTAACATCATCTTTGTTCTGATGTGCAAAAATATCTCATATGTGAAAGATTGTCTAACTCTATTGCAACTATGCAGTTGGTTCAATAAAATATATCATCCTAAGAAATCCTTTTCTTGAATTATTCCTTGGACCAGCACAGCTATAACATCACTTTAACACTACCATTCATTCAAATAACCATTTAATAAGTACAGTAGTTATCCTGCTACATGCCTGGTGATTTCTATTTTGATCACTGCACTACCTTTGAAGGACTAGCAGAACTTTCAACTGTGCTTCATGGCATCCAAGGTAGCATTACTTCCTTATATCTATTGCATGTGGGCTGATGACCTTCACAAAGTGCTGGATGCTGTCTGTCCACACATGAAGGCACAATCTCTACACCTACAGCCAAGTACTCTCCACAAAAAGGGAAAAATAAGGGTTGGTAAGTATAAGAACTAGCAACTAAAGAACTAATAGGCTAGACAGGATGGCATATCTATGTCCTGCGACCGTGGCATTGCTAGTTGTGAAGGATGTATGCAAGTGCCTTGAGAGCTGTCAGACTTCTCAGAATGGTTCTGATAGGACCAGGTCTATGGAAGCAACATCATGCAAAATTAGTATATGGTTTACATTCACTTCTCTGAGCTTCCTCACTTATAACAAAGGGACAACAATCCTTCCATTCTCTTACACTGCGTGCCTTACCTATTTAGATTGCAAGCTCTTCTGTGCAGGGACTGTCTCATTGCATTCATCCATTGCCCTACAATGGAGTTCATTAAACACTACTGGAATTCTCCTGCTCTTCATTACCTGTCACTCATTTCATAGATTTCACAGACATTTAGGCTGGAAGGGACCCCAGAGGATCAAGTCCAGCCCCCTGCCCTGGGGCAGGAAGTCAGCAGGGATCATAGGATCCCAGCAAGATAAGCATTCAAATGCGTCTTGAAGGCATTCAAAGTGGGTGTTTGAACCGTTTCTGGCGGCAGTCTATTCCAAAACTTGGGGGCTCGGCCAGTGAAGAAGTTCTTTCTTATGTCCAGCCTGAATCAGTCATGGCAGAGTTTGTGACTGTTCGATCTCATCATCCCTTGGGGTGCTCTGGTGAATTCTGCTTAAATCTCAAGCTACTACCTACACAATTCAGAAGAAAAGTGTAACAAGAAATAGCTTGTGTTTCCAGGCAACCCTCCACTGATGTGATTAGTGTTTTGGCTTAAGACTCTGGACTATTCTCGTTTTTCTGAAGGGGTTTATCCATTCCTCTATCACATATATGGCTACTAATGGCACTATGGAATAAGTCTGGGAGTTTCAAAGGGAAGCCAAATATGAAATGTCAGTGGGCAATTTATATTCAACTCCTTCACATCCATTAAAAAATCCCAGGCTAAATCTAAATCCATTTGCATATTGCAAGAGCACGAGCACATGAATTCTATCTTCTTGTTTCATGACTCACCTGCTCTGGACACTGTTGCTGGAGTGGCTGTGCGAAGGTGACTGATCTCAAAGAGCAGCCTCATAGTTGGGTTCAAGGGTATTCTTTCATTGCTTGCTAATGTCAGCACCTGCAAAGAGTAGACAAATACAAGCTGGCAATGTAAAATCTCATGTTCACTGCATCCTCCACTCCAATGGCAACAGGAATTGATTATTTCCTTGGTACCACAGTGTCAAAAGTAGTGGTCTTGATATGAATGAACCAGTTGTACTGCTTTGTTAACATCTGGTCCAATTTCATAAATCAATGCTCAAGCAGAGGGAGATATCTTCTTTCATCTTCCTTGTTTGCTGTACAATTAATTCTTCTGAGACTGTTTTTTATTCCTATCCTCAGATCCTTCTTGATTAAAGTGTTTCTGAAAGTCCCCAGAGCAGCACACACATATCATCAGATACATTCTTGAATTTGTAGAGGCATCCCTCAAACCTTCTAGGTTCCAGTAGCAGGAATCCAGTCTATGTTCTGACTGGAATTACAACTGATAGGTTCTTTTTAAAGAAACTACTATGATCTCTCTCTAACTCAACTTCTCTGAACAGTTGGGTCCCTCTTTGCCCTCCATTCTTTCTCTCATGTCAGAGAGAAATATTTTTTCCAATGACTTGCTCTTTGGCCAGCTTATAAATAGGGGCCTAATTAATTCACGGCCAGACAAAGGAATTTTTATGGCTTGATCATGGCCCAAACAGCTGATTTTGCAGCCAATTTCCCAGAGGTCCCAGCCCATGTCACTGATTAGCAGAGAGGCCCCAGGGGACGAAGACATGGCAGGGAGGCTGCCATCTACCATCCCAAGGGGGACAAGGGGGCGACTGCCATCATGGCTGCTTGCTGCCTTTTGTGCCACCCCACCAGCTGGTGCCTTCCCTTCCTGGGTAGGTTGTGAGGCAGCAAGGACCACTGGCTCCTACTGGGGAGCCACTTTATTTTTATTATTATTATATTTTTTTAGAGTTGATTTTGCAGACAATTGCAGATTCTTCAGCTAATCATGACTAAATTTGATACCCACAAACGCAGGTATCAAATTTAGACGTAATTCATTAAAGTGCATTAATGCACTTAAAACAGACTCAGGGAGCAGCGCGAGATCCATGGGTGCAGGGCCGTTGCACCCCTGCACCCCCAAAGCCCCCCAGCAACCCCTAACCACTGCAGAGTACCCCCAACGACCCCTGGTGGGACTCTACCTTTCACTGGGCCACAGGTATAAATGGCTGTACCATGTACAGGCATGATCGTGCAGAAAAAAGAGGTGGGGATGTAGCTCTCTATGTCAAGGATTGCTACATGTCCCTACAAATTGACATCGTCACCCAGGAAGGATGACTGGAGTCTCTCTGGGTTAAAATACATGGAGAACATGGCTCAGGGGACATCACAGTAGGAGTCTACTACAGACCTACTAATCAGAAACAACAGCTGCACCAGGAATTTGGCAGGGAACTGGTTGAGGTGGCACGCTTTTGGTGCAAGGTTATCATGGGAGACTAACTACCCGAGCATCTCATGGGAAGAGCACTTGGCCAAATCTGATCGGTCACAAAGCTTCCTCACGTGCGTGGATGAGCTCTACCTGACCCAAGAAGTCTGAGGGGCAAACGTTGCTGGACCTGGTACTGGCCAGAGGGGATGATCTAGTCAGTGACCTAAGAATCGATGGAAAGCTGGGTGACAGTGAACACAAGCTAATCACCTTTACTATCCATTGCAAAGCTGGCAAGTCAGTCAGCAATACAGAAGTCCTTGACCGCAGGAAAGCTGACTTTAACAAGCTCAGGAGACTCATTGTTGAGGCCCTAAGGGACCACAACTTGACAGGCAGAAGAATCCAAGAGGAGTGGTTGCTCCTCAAGGGAGTGATCCTGACAGCATGTGGGATGGCCATCCCATCTCAGAGAAAGGGCTCAGCAACCCCTTGGCTCAGCAGGGAACTTGAGGAGACCTCCTATGCCTCAAAAGACAGACTTATAAAGGATGGAAGGTTGGAAGTACCATCAAGGAGAAGTACTCAGCATCGGTCTGTACCTGCAGGGAACGGATCAGGAAAGCCAAGGCTGTAACCGAGCTCCATCTAGCCACACATATCAAGGATAACAAAAATATCAGGGATAACAAAAACATTAGAAAATTCATGGCACTCAGGTGAAGTACCTGAGGACTGGAAGAAGGCTGATATGGTACCCATCTTCAAGAAAGAACAGAAAGTTGATCCTGGGAATTACAGGCCAATCAGCTTGACCTCAATTCCCAGTAAAATTTTGGAGAAAATTATCAAGGAGATCCTTCTGGATAAGCTGGCCGAAGGCAACATCATGAGAGATAGCCAGCACGGGTATGTTGTGGGTAGGTCTTGCTTGACCAATCTCATCTCTTTCTAGAACCAGGTGACATATTACCTGGACAAGGGAGAAAAGATTGACATCATACATCTGGACTTTAAAAAAGCTTTTGATCTGGTGTCCCATGACCTCCTCATGGAAAAAATGGCCAACTGTGGCCTCAGCTTCAACACAGTCCAATGTCTGGGCAATTGGCTCTGAGGTCAGACCCAGAGAGTAGTGGTCGATGGGAGCAAATCATCATGGCACTCTCTGACCATTGTTGTCCCCCAAGGCTTTGTCTTTGGACCAGTTCTTTTTCACATTTTTATCAAAGATTTGGACATTGGTGTCACAAGTGCACTGGCTAAGTTCACCGATGACACTAAACTTTGGAGCATAGCGTCCACACCAGAGGACAGACTAGTGATCCAGGTGGACCTGGATAAACTTAGTAAGTGGGTGGATATGTTCAATGATATTCAATGTACATGACGTTGAATATAGATAAATGTAAGGTACTCCACCTTGCGAGAAAAAACCCACATCATGCTTGTAGGCTCAGCAGTGCTATGCTTGCTAGCACCACGGCTGAAAGAGACTTGGGGGTCATGATTCACCATAAGATGAACATGAGCCACCAATGAGATGTCGCATCTGGCAAAGCAAACAAAACTCTGGCTTCCATCCATAGATGCTTCTCAACTAAATCTCAGGATGTCATCCTCCCTCTGTACTCGGCTTTGGTGAGGTCACAGCTGGAGTACTGCATCCAATTCTGGGCTCCACAATTCAAGAAGCAAGCTTGAGAGAAGTCCAGAGGAGAGCCATGTGCATGATCAGATGGCAAGAGAATAGGCCTTATGAAGAGAGGCTGAGAGTCATGGGACTCTTCAGCCTGGAAAAGTGCAGGCTCAGGGGGGACCTGGTGGCTGTTTATAAGTATATAAGGGGTGCACATCAGGATCTGGGAGAGCATCTGTTCACCAGAGCAGCCAAAGGAAAAACAAGAGCCAACAGTCATAAACTCCTCCATAACCACTTTAGGCTGGACATAAGGAAAAATTTCTTTAATGTCTGAGCCCCCAAGACCTGGACTAGACTCCCTCCAGAGGTGGTGAAGGTACCTACTCTAGACTCATTCAAGAAGTGTTTGCATGCTTATCTTGCTGAGATCCTTTGACCCCAGCTGCCTTCCTGCCCCTGGGGCAGGGGGCTGGACTTGATGATCTTCGAGGTCTCTTCCAGCCTCAACATCTACGAAATCTATGAAACACACATGTAGACGTGACCCAGCACTAACTTTAGTGCCAGGTTTGCATAGCCACTAGGGGGCCACCCTAAGCTTAACCTCAGGGCTCCTGCTTAGGCCTTTTTCCTGCCCCAGCCTGAGCTGTTCTATGGCAGCCCTACCTGCAGGCTATAAAAGCCAGCACCATTCTGGAGCCCCTGACCTGGCTCCTACCTTGGGACCCCCACCACCTGCCCAGGCCCAGCCCCACCACTCACCCTGAGGCCATGCAGCTGAAGACCCAGATGTGCCAGGTACAGCACCAAAGGGGAACGGTGACCCTTAATTTGGGCAGGCAGAGGGGGAGCTGTCTGCCACTGAGGACGGGCCCACTGCCTGCCACACTTGCTGTTGCCCCTGGATCCACGAAGGATCAGTCCAAGGCTGGAGTGCTGAGCACCTGGCTCCAGGCTCTGCCTGCTAGGCCCCCATCCCCTCCTCCCCCCACCCCTGCCAAAAGACTGAGACTTTTGTAAATAGTTATTTTGGGAAGAGGGTTTTTTATTGGTGGGTGGGGAGGGTGTTGGAGGGGCTCTGTTTGTTGGGGAGATAGCAGGAACAGGGTTCTATGTGTTGAGAGGAGTGGGGAGGGATAGAGGTAGGGCTTATGAGGGTAATAAAGCTTTTTTTCCTTTCAACCACATGCACATCCTGAGCATGGAGCTGGAGGTGACCAGGGGGTAGGAGGTGTGCGGGAGGCGGGGCAGGTGGGCTAGAGGGGAGAGTGAAACACAAGGTACTCTACCAGAGCCTCCCACACCCAGTGCCCTGGCCTCTGCTGGTAGGTGTGCGCCTAGCCTGAAGCCACTGCCAAAAATCACTTAACACACATTAATTTTAATTGTGCTTATTTGCACATATAGACATGCCCATAGATTTGTAAAAGTTAAGGCCCAAAGGGATTCTTATGATCTCTTGTATAGCACAGGCATGGGAACTTCACCCAATAATTTCTTCATAAAGCTGACAACTTCTGCTTCAGCTAATGCATCCACTGGAGAAAAATAATCAATGCAGACTTAAAGATTTTAAGCACTGAAGAATCCCTTACATCTTCAACTGAGGTGTTTCAATAGCTGCAATATATATATGGAATAAATATTAAGATGTCATGAAATGTGTGGCTTTCCACTCTGCAAGTAACTGAATTATAATGTCCCAAGACAGTGGTGCCCAATCTTTCTGGGTTGCAGACCAAATGGGGAGTGTGGGGTTGGTCTATGGGCCAGATCTGGTGTATAGTATCAGTCTGTTGGCCTGATTCAATGCAGGGTCATTGTATAGGTGCCATTTTACATGTGACCCTAGCCCCATTTGCTGAATCAGACCCAGGCCCTGCACGTGCCATCCTGGGCCAGGCTTTGGCCTTGGTCCCAGCCCTGACCCCTAGCACACCGGGTCGAGCCCCAGCCCCAGCCCCAATCCCACATATCAGACCAACCTGATGCACAGAACCATGTCACCTGTCCACAAGGCTCGGAAATTTGTTGGCAGGATTGTGATAACAGCATTAAGTGCCAGTCCTCTCCACTGCCAAATTTCCAGGCCTGTGGGGAACACTGTGAGCCAGATGACACAGCTCCATGGGCCATATTTGTCCCACAGGCAAAAGGTTTAGCACCATTCTCCAAAGAGATGGTTGCTTTGCATTGTTGAAGACACATCAGTGGCTCATGTGCCACAAAACTTTGGAGCTATAAGAATCCTGCATGGAGCATACAGCTCAAAAGCAAGGATCCCAAGGATATTTTCTGAGATACTGAATTACAAGTAGGCAGTTTTGAACCATATAAATATCTCTCTCCACCATCATATATCTTATGAAGAGAACTGTATTCCAGAATGCAAACCCTATGCAAGGGGAAAGGACAAAAAAATCACATTTTGTAACAAGAGCACATCTTTTATTTTTAAGATGGCTCCTGGATTTTGAAGTAGTGGCCGCCACAGAAAAACAATTTTATCTGCACTTCTCCAATGTAACAACATGCTCCCAGAAAGCCATGCTTTGCTCTTCTACTTATCTGATGCAATATTATCTTTGTTTGATATATTTTTTTCTATTTCAAGAAACACAATAACAATTGTTTTATACTATCAGCAATTGTTTCAGCATATGTGCTTCTTCTAGGCTTGATTTGTGCCATGTGGTCAAGCACTGGCCATTTCCCTAGCTTACACATATTACCTTATTATCGTCCATGACAGTATTAAGAGACTCAATCCACATTGGGTCAATATCCCCATCCAGTACTATCCACTTAGGACCATCATGTGTGATGTTGGCCAGCTCTCGCATGATCGATGAAAAAAGTCCTGAGAGGATGACACAGATTGTTCAGTGAATACTCATCCTGCCCTACCAATTTTATCCAATACTTGATAAGGAATCAACCTTCTTTATTTCTGCTTCATATTTAGAGGTCTGTTACTCCACTGTAAGTTTGTGCAAGTTAAGTAAAACAAACCACCATAGCACAATCCCAAATTAACCTGCTTTAGAGAAAAAGGTACATTCAGTTAGCACTGGTGAAAACTATTGCGACCTGCATGCAGCTCAATACTCCTGGGAATGGCAGAAGGCAAGAATAGGGAATTCTGAATCCTCTACACTTGTAAAAAGAGATGTGAATTCACACACACACACAAAAACTGAAAACCATGTGATTGTGTCTTGGAGTTTCTTATAAATGCTTCCTCAAGTGAAATTATATTCAGGGAAATCATGATGCATTAAGCCCTGGGTGAAAGTTTTGGAAAGACTGAGGGGAGAAACACTAAGGATGATACTGATAGAAAAAAATGTCAGTAAAATCAAGGAGACTAATACAATTAGTACAAATCAGTAGGTCCAGATGCTCTGCACCCGAGGGTGCTGAGGGAACTGGTGGGGGTCATAGCAGGGCCCCTAGCAAGGCTCTGTGAGTGCTCGTGGGACTCTGACCAGGTACCAGAGAACTGAAAAAGGACCAATGTGGTCCCCATTTACAAGAAGGGGAGAAAGGAGGACCCTGGCAATTATAGGCCAGTCAGTCTTACCTCAGTTCTTGGGAAGACCTTTGAGAAAATTATCAAAAGAGTCCAGAGAAAAGCCACATGCATGATCAGAGGTCAGGAAAACAGACCTTACAACGACAGGCTGAGAGCTATGGGACTCTTCAGCCTGGAAAAGCGCAGGCTCAGGGGTGATCTGATGGCCACCTATAAGTTTATCAGGGGTGACCACCAGTTTCTGGGGGAACGTATGTTCACTAGAGTGCCCCAAGGGATGATAAGATCGAACGGTTGTAAACTCCTGCAAGACTGTTTTAGGCTGGACGTAAGGAAGAATTTCTTTACTTTCTGAGCCCCCAAGGTCTGGAATAGCCTGCCACTAGAGGTGGTTTAAGCACCTACATTGAACACCTTCAAGAAAAAATTGGATGTTTATCTTGCTGGGATCCTGTGACCCCAGCTGACTTCCTGCCCCTGGGGCAGGGGGCTGGACTCGATGATCTTCTAAGGTCCCTTCCACCCCTAATGTCTGTGAAATTTGTGAAAGACCACATCTGCAAGGGCCCAGCAGGGGAGGTAATGCTCAGGGGCAACCAACATGGGTTCATTGAGGGCAGGTCCTGCCTGACTAACCTGGTTTCTTTTTAGGAACAGGTCACAAAGTCCCTGAATGATGGAGCAGGGTGGATGTCATCTTCCTGGACTTTAAGAAGGCCTTTGACACTGTTTCCCACCACATTCTCTTAAAAAAACTAGGTGACTGTGGCATTGATGCCTACACAGTCAGATGGGTGGCAAATTGGCTAGATGGTCGTACCCAGAGAGTGGTGGTGGATGGGTTGTTTTCGACCTGGAGGGATGTGGCCAGTGGAGTCCCCCAGGGCTTGGTCCTGGGGCCTGTACTATTCAACATCTTTATCAGTGACCTGGATGTGGGTGTGAAATGTGCACTGTCCAAATTCTCTGATGATACCAAGTTGTGGAGCAAGGTGGGCATGCTGGAGGGGAGGGAGAGAATTCAGCTAGATCTAGACAAATTACAGAGGTGGGCGGATGAGAATAGGATGGAATTCAATGCAGACAAGTGCAGGGTACTGCATCTAGGGAAAAGGAACCAGCAACACACCCTTCTTGTCAACACGGTGGCAGAAAGGGGACTTGGAGTCATTGTTGACTCCAGGATGGACATGAGCTGCCAATGCGAGGAAGCGGTCAGTAAGGTTAGCCGCACCTTGTCGTGCATCTACAGATATATCACAAGCAGGTCTAGGGAGGTGATCCTTCCTCTTTATGCGGCATTGGTCAAGCTACAGTTGGAGTACTGTGTTCAGTCCTGGATGCCGCACTTCAAGAGGAATATGGCTAGCATTGAGAGGGTCCAGGAGAGGGCTACTTGCATGGTCAACGGGTAGTGGGACAGGCAGTACGAAAAGAGGCTGAAGGGCCTGAATCTATTCAGCCTCCACAAGAGAAGGCTGAGAGGGAATCTGGTGGCCATTTACAAACTCACCAAGGAGGACCAGTGAGAATTGGGGGAGGCTCTGTTCCCCTGGGAACCACCCAGGGTTACTAGGAATAATGGCCTCAAATTGTTAGAGAGAAGGTTCAGGCTAGACATCAGGAGACATTACTTTACAGTTAGGGCTGTGAGGCTCTGGAATGGGCTACCAAGTGAGGTGGTACTCTCTCCTACCTTGGTCTTCAAGAGGAGACTGGACAGATATTTGGCTGGGATGATATGACCCTACCACCCTTTCCTGCCCAGGGCAGGGGGTCAGACCTGATAATCTGTTTAGGTCCCTTCTGACCCTAAGCACTATAGTACTGTGATACAACACAGTGACTAAGGGGAAGTAAATAATGAATATTAAGAGTAATAATCCTGAAAATATAGCAGAAGCTCTGCAGAACAGACCAAAAGTCCACAAAATGATCACTTTTCCCTACATAAATACTTACACATTAAAATATTTGGTATTTTACAAAGGGACCAGGAGCCAGCACATGCAACTTGTGAGGCATGGGAAATCTTTATGGAAATGCTGTTGGCATTTGTATTACTAATGGTGGAGAGAGGGTGAAATGTGCATGATGAAGACAAGATACAGTGGAGTAACAGTGCCCCTTTCCACTCTCATGTAATTAGATCATTCCTGATTTGAAAATATCCCAAGCATTCTGGTTTAGCCCATCATGAGCAGCAGCTTATTCCATTTAGTCTTTCATACATGGCATGATTATCAAACAAGGCAGTTGATATTTATGGTATAGTTATATTAAAGCAAGATTTATATCAAGACAACTCATTAAAAATTAGAATGGGTAGGGTGTCCCACATGTCCTATCAGCAACAAAACCACAGTATACTGCAGATGTCAGATGAATGAATGTTTGAGCTTTGGAACCATGCATGAGTGCGAAGAACTATTGTTACTGCTGTGGCTGTATTTGATTAAGTTTACTCTCACTGCTGGGGGTGTTGGAGCTGAATACATTTACCATCTTTCCATTCTCTTGTTGCTGGGTTGATAATGCCAAAAAGTTCATCATTGGTGACTGCTTTGGGGTTGAGGTCTGTCCAGACAGGGCGACACTTCATTATTTGGTAAGTCTTGTAAAGAGATTTCAAAACCTGAGATTTGCCAGTTCCAGCATTACCCACCAAAAAAACAGAGTGTCTCACAGCCAGAAGCTCCTCTAGCTGCACCACCTGGAAGAGAAGTCAAAGAAAAAAATCTCCAAATTTCAGATAATAATACAAAAGTCACACTTCACTAAAAGGCTACCTGGCACTATTAGGATAGTTCTTCTGACATCAGTGTTTTCTTGCAAACTAGAAGAGGAACATTATATTACTGTAATGCTTAGGCCAAGGAGCCGTTAGTGAAGTTCTACAAGGTAGGCTATCCCCAGCCTCTTTCAGAGTTCTCATTAGAGAAATCTGGTTCCAACATGAACTCTGGACCAGTCGCATGGATTAAGACAGACCATGGTATGACAGAACTTGAAGAGCCAGATAAACCGGTGGTTTAAACCTCCACAGAACCACTAAAATCAAAACCTGATTTGACATAGACTAGCAGAGGACATGACATATGTGCAGAATTCTCTTTCCACACACAAATGGCAGTTTTCCAGCTGTGAAAGTGGCATTTTTTGGCAACTTTACATAGTTGTGATTCTATTACTTGTACAAAAAGCATTTTATTACCTGTTCACATAAGTATACACCCAGCTACTAAGCATGAGAAGTAAACACACATCAGGAATAACAGATCTAGGGGCAGGTCTACACAAGACTCTTTACTTCACAGTCCAGCTAATTATTGTGTGTAGTAAGTGGCACCATCTATACGTGCTGACCCTTACTGCGCAGTAATTTGCTCTAATTGTGAGTAAATATCCTACACGTAAATACAAATAGCAAATTAACTCATGACTAATTACTGCACAGTACAGCACATATAGACAACCAACCAGGAGCAAATTTGCTCCAGATCAGCCAAGCAGCAGGGAGAAGAAAATTGCTCCCTGCCCCAAGGAGCTGCCTGCTGCCAGGGCAGGCTCCCCCACTGGAGCCCAGGAGGGGACAATGTGCCCCTACCCCGGCAGCAGGGAGCACCAGTCCCTGCTCTGCCATCGTGGAGTGGGGGCTGGGGAAATTGCTCCCAGCTCTAGCTCACCATTACAGAGCTGGGGCTAGGAACAAGCTCCCCATCCTGTGCTCTACCATCCCAGAGCTCACGCTGGGAACTCTGCATGGAAATGGCTCCCCACACAGCCTAGAGCTGGATGGGACCTGCCCCTAACTGGGTCAGTTTCCAGCCAGCTCTGGGCTCTGTGGGGAAAGTCTGCACATGCAGCCTGGACATGGCTGGCAACTGTCCCATTTTGACCAGTCCCATAGGCAGAGAAATAATTTTTTTGGGGGGGGGTGGGGACTAAGTGTGTGCATGTGCCAACCCCCGCCCCCCCCGCCCCAGGCAGAAAAGTCTGCAGCCGAAGGGGCGGGAGGAGGGGAAAGGGCTGTAATGGGGAGTGGCATTGCCCAGACTGCCCCAGCCCCAGCCCTGGCCCAGCACTGCCCAGGGGGGCCTGGAGCCAGGGGCTGGAGTACAGCCAGCCTCAGCTGCACCACCTGGCTGAGGGGATGGAGCCCCTGTGACCCCAGAGCCCGCCCTGCCAGGCCCTGAACAGAGGGGGCGGGTGGGGCAGGGCGCAGGACAGAACCGTGGCTTGTCCACGGAGCACAGGTAGGGTTGGCGGCTCCCATTGCTGCACATGTCCCTGGAGACATGGGAAGGGGGGTGCCCCCAGATCTGCGCAGGCCAGGGTGGGTTGCCACTGCAGGCTGGGGCCAAGGCAGTGCTGGGCATTCCCGGCTGTGGGCAGGGTGGGTGCAGTGCACTCTCAGCAGGCAGCGGTGGCACTACAAGGATGGTTGAGTGGGCTATGGCATATCTTGGGGTGGCTGCAGCCCCCCCAACCCCCTCCTAGTGCTGCCACCACCCATCCCAAGTGTAGTCTGCACCGTTTCCTTCCCCCACTGGAAAAAGCCCAGCCCCAGCCTGCACCTGGAGCCCACCCTGCTCCACATAGATCTAGGGGCATGTGTAGCAGCAAGAGCTGCACCCCCCAACAAGCTGCTCAGGGTTCAGTCCCACGCCCCACCCCTAGTGCCTGCCCCTCCCCCAGCCCTAGCCCCACTCCTTCACTACTGCCTGCATTCCCCTCCCCACCCCTGCTGCAGCCACTGGAAGCCCGCAGCTGGGCTGCCGTGTGGCCCTATTACTGCCCCATGTTACTGCCACGCCCCATTAGGCCACCCCTCTTCTGCCACCTATGACCACTCCCCAGCCAGCTCCAGGCTACATGTGCAGACTTCCAGGCACACCCCGGGGCTGACTGGGAATTGTCCCAGCCCTATGCCGTGATCAGGCAATCAAAGTACAAGACTTGGAAAGAGCTGTAGGGGTGGGGCAGATCCATGCTACCTACCCCATCTGCTGGTGGGGCAGCTAGAAATAAGTCCCTGGCTAGATGGAGAATCCCTGCCCAGCCGGGGGCTTGCTACTGGCTGCCCCACCAGCATATTGGGGTAGGAGACTGGGACCTGCCCCTCCCCTGCAGCTGTTTCCAAGCTCCTAACTCCTGATTTGGGAGTCAGGGCCGAGAGCTCCCTGCTGCTGGGGCAGGGGGACATAGTCCCCACCCTGGGTCCACCACCAGAGCCCACCCTGGCAGCAGGCAGCTCCTGGAGGCAAGGCACAATCTCGCAGCCCCTGCCAGGAGACAGCTATCTCCTGGCCCTGTGCTCCCAAGCCAGCCCCTGAGCTAGCACCCAGTGGGAGCCAAAAGCTACTCCTGGGTGCTGCAGGGTGTTGGTGCAGGGCCAGAGCGGGTGGGAGAAGACTGCTGCCAGGAGCAGAAAATTTTCTACCACATCCCTGCTTGTGTAGACACCTGCCCAGGGTGGGCTTACTCTAGAGCAGGGGTTCCCAAAGTTTTCATGCCACGACCCAGCAAACCACGGCCCAGCAGTCGCAGTCAACCACAGTTGGAATTTACAGCTAGAAGACAGGTAAAGATACCCTCTCACACCATGGGTGGGT
>NW_017728916.1:26974430-26994186 GCF_001723895.1 Crocodylus porosus
AGCAGGGGTTCCCAAAGTTTTCATGCCACGACCCAGCAAACCACGGCCCAGCAGTCGCAGTCAACCACAGTTGGAATTTACAGCTAGAAGACAGGGTGGGTGGGCGGGCCAAACCCTACGCTGCTGCAGGCCCTGAAGATCAAGCAATGGCCTTTCTGCCTGCCTCTTGGGGGCCATGGTTCAGCAGCCAACTGTGCTGCAGACTGGCAGCCGACTCACTGTGGCCCAGCATAGGGCTGCAGCCTGGGGATTGAGAACCCCTGCTCTACAGTCATTTATTATAGAGTAAACCCCTCCACCCCACCCACAACATTCACATGTGTAGACATGCCTTAGGATTTTGGAAAGGGGGCTTCAGATGGTGGGCGCATGGGGTACATGACCATGCTTGAATCACTCCAAGGAATTCAAGGAGGGTGCAACTTCAACACCCCCCTCCCAGTGATCCACCCCTGCACAGTGGCAAGGCGGGTACAGTTAGACACACGCATAAGTCCCCCAGGAAAGAAAAATTGTATTCTTATGTACAAAAAGAAAGGGAACATTTTTGCCCCAATGGGAGCAAGTGTCCAGGCTAAAATACAGGGCCTGTTCCTTTCTAGGGCAGCAGACATTTTATTAAGGCACAAACCTACTAGCTTTTGCTCCTTGTCCTAGCCCCACATAGCTCTTGCTGTTGAGGGCTTTAGGATCCAGCTTTAAAGAAGTGTGAGAGAAGGAAGCTATATAATGCTTAACTTGCCACACAATGATTCAAGCAGTGTGCTTGGAAGTCAGAAATGCAGGTACAAGTCCTCTCTGTGCGAGCAGGTCTAAAATCTGGGTCTCCCACTTCCTTCGCAAATGCACCAACTATTCAGTTGTTAAAACTATTAATACGATAACCTTTGCTCCCAGCTAGTTTTTTTTTTCTCCAGTAGAATTCTGGGACTTATGCCCATGATCCTACTGCCTGTGCTCAGCAGCTGTGTAGATGCTAACATATTCACAGAACATGCCCAGAAGACACATTGTGTTAGTTTGACCCAGCTTGCCAAAGGTTGTATAGATTGCACACTTTAGCAGGGCTTTTTAGTGCTTTTATCTAAAAGCTGATTTAATCAGCTTTTAGATAAAAGTGCCAAGAAGTCCCACTGAAGCACCCAATCTATACAGACACTGGGGAGCCACTTCAAACTAATGCACTTACTCTTTCAGTAAAGTGCTGGTTTTAGGTACTTGGGGTTTTTTGTTTGTTTTGTTGGGGGGGAGGGGTATGTTTGTCAGCGTCCTGTGTGTAAGTCAAAAATACCACAGTCTAATATTCCTCAGACAAGGTAAAATGGGAATATTGCATGGAACACTAAAACCAAAGAATGGTCTACAACAGGGCTACATGAATTCTGGACAACTGGGAGTCACAAACCAAGGCTCTCTCCTGCTGCACAGGCAGCCTAATTTGCCCCCAACCACCACGCACACAGCACAAACAACCTGGCTCTCCTCTCCCAACTGTGCGGGGCATAAGGACAGCCCAGCTTCCCCTTCCCTCCCAGACTTGCACTCACCTGCAGTGTGGGCTGCCTGGCTCCTGCCTTTTTTTTTCACAGTGTGAATAGCCCTGGACCCTCCCTCAACACGCACACAACATGGGCACTCCAGCCCTCTCCCATTATGTTACCTCACCTTGGGCTGCCAGAACAAAGTAGAAGCAAGGGGAGGGCAGGGGAACCCCAATAACCTAGCTGCTGTAGCAGGAGTTACAGCCAGGGGGTGAGGGAGTGGCAGCCATGCCTGGAACCCATGTTTGTGGGCCTCATTCCAACCTTTCAGGGGCTGCATGCAGCCCATGGGCAACCAGTTAGAATACCCTGGCCTAGAGAATGATAAAGTTTCAATGAAAGTTTGAGTGGATATGGAAGATTTTTTCCCTACTTACTTTGAGCACAAAGTTGTCTTCAGCCTGCAGTTTTAGGTCCAACACAGCCTGCTTCACAATTGATTCAAAATTCAAGTCTCGTTTTCTGGGTACGTCAAGAGCAGGAAAAAGATCTCCAATTAGTCCCATGAACACTGGCATGTCATCTGTCACAATCTTAGGGATGTTGAAGTCACGAAGAGAGCGCATAAGAACTTGGTCTTCAGGCCGATCTGGGTCACCTCTCTTAAGAGATCCAGCAACAACTAGAACTGACTTAATTGCACGCAAGCCCCAGTCATAGTGATCCTAAGGCCAAAATGAAATGAGTCACTGATAGTTAGTATGCCAGAACCTGAGCATAGTACTTTCAAACACCCACACTGCCATGCAAGCCAACAGCAGCAATTCATCTCAATCTTCTACTATCAACATAGTTTTCACTGCCGAACACATTGTATCTGGCTCCTGGGAGGATTTCCAAGCCCAGACTCCTTCAACGGGAATCAGTCAGTTTAATAGTCAGATTGTACAATACACTAGGGGAAGTTGAGATGAGACCCATGGCATCTTCTCTACTCCATCCCCATTCTCCCTAGTCCACTATCCTCTCTACTTCATCCAGTGCTCCTATAGATTTGAAATTGTGCAGGGAAGATCCACAGGTCTAGGAGCATTAGGCTGCAGGCAACTCCAATTTTCCCCTAGTCCTATCAGCTCAGAAGTCAGAAATGCTGTGGTTGAGGTAAACTATGACAGACTCAGCCAAAAGGAGCAGCAAGAATTTTCAGATCCTGATAATGTCATTAGCCTACTGGCTACAGTTTTAATATGGGACATTCCTTCCTTTGTTCTGATTGGTTTTTGGATCGAAACCCTTTCCTCCTGCCACCTTACAATGTTGTTTGAGGCATTACCCCAGTACTCCTACTGGAATCTGTTCCAGAACCTCGTTGCTTTGATAAATAGAAACCTTTACCTAATTTTCAGCCTAAACATATTAATTAAATTAAATCTTGTGTATCTGTTGATACAAACATCAGTCAAGTCTTAGAACTTAAAGGAGAATATCACCCCTAGTGTTTCTGGTTATTAAGAAATCAAGAAATTTAATTAGACTTGAAACCCACTGCAGTGGACTCACTTGTTTTGAGAGAAGCTCTTTGCATAACTGGTAAAGAGTAATGAACTTTCTGGCTAACAGCCGGGCTTCAATGAATCCCTCAGCCACCAACATGATTTCACAAATCAGCTCAAAGTCTGGCACAACCATTGCACATGGTCTACGTACAAAGATAGAGAAAATATAATAGAATGGCATTATCTCTTTAAGTACAATCAGTGTATGTATAAGCCACAAAATAGACATTTTTTTGCACAAATGGGTGACATGCGTTGCAGCATTCTAATGATGAAGGGTAGTTGAGGCTAGTGTTGATTTTGATTTGGAGGACCTATATAAAATACAAAGCCCATTAAGGTGCAATACTGGATCATAGGTTAAATTCAGGATAAACAATTTTCCCAGCCAGTTGGATTTACCTGAGCCTTGTACTAGCCTGTAAAGAATGTGCTTTTTAGTCTGAAACTGTCAGCGTCAAGACCAGGGGTCGATCTAAGGTGGCGGCACTAATATACTTTCAACACCCTTTGAGTCCTGCTTCACGCAAAGTTTAAAACCAGCTGCCTGGCAGTGGTAGCAGCATTCCTAGTCAGGTACTGCTGAGGGAGTCAATTGACTCCATGGCTCATTGTAATCTACCTGATCCCTTCTAACCCTGTGAAATACAGGTTTTAATAACCCTCTGTTCTTTTTAATGGTCTTGATGTTCTACCAATCAAGCTATCCTTTGTTCTGTAATTCTGCTGCTTGTTAGCCACTCCTGCTAATGATGCTCCTATTTCACATCCCTGCAGATCATTTCTAACTCATTCCAACAAAGTTATATTCATTCTTGCTTCAGTCCTAAACCAAATAATACAGCCCTACATATTAATCTTCTACTTTATTTTTAACTGGAGAAAAATGTGTTTTATATGTAATGATGCAATTCCCCATCTGCACGCCCCTTTTCAAAATTCTAGATCCATTTATGGGAGGGAAGTTCATAATAATATGAAGATACATTTACAGAAATTGGCCTCCTAAAATGGCTACAGGATGAATCTTCATGAAAACCAATAGTTCAAAATGCTTACTATGTCCAAGATCAGAGAAGGATGGAGTCTTACTGATCACTGTGAAGAAACTTGCTGACTCGATTACTCAGGACACTAAGGACTAGGGTTTTTTAAGATATTTACCCACCAGAGATGCAGAGAAGCACTAACTATACCCTTAGGTGTGGTAACAGGAGGCTGCCCATTTTCTTGCCCCAATGCCAGGGGGCGCTATCTGCGGCTCCATATCTCCCCTACACCGCAGCCCATGCCTCACAGATGGCATCCAGCTGTTACTGTCGCCAGGCCCTGCACTGGGCCTCTGAATCCTCCCATCAGGATCCTCCAAGATCCCTCCATTCAGGCGACCTACCCTGCCTTCACTCGGGCTGCCTGGCTCCCTGGAACCATTTCCCCTCTTGGGCCAGTCAGAACCCCAGGCCTCCAGCTCTGGGCGTCCCTTGTGGTGGGCCCCTGGCCCTTCCAACTGTTCTGGTCCTGGCCCCCGCCCTGACCAGTCAAGGGTACTCTGTCAGGCCTCTGCCACTCTAGCCCCACTCTCACTCCTGGGGTCTGCCTTCTGGCCCCTACTCAGTGTTAACCCACCCGGTTGTGGGACTGGGGTTAAGGTGCCCCTACCCACCTTTCACAGGGGTGGTAACTGGCCTGGCATTTCCTGGGGGCTCCCACACCACTGAGATCCCCATGAGGCCACCCGCTCCTGGCAGGGTGCAGTTTTAGGTCATGCCCAGGACCAGGAGCCTCCAATCCATCCCCTACAGCTCCTGCCCTTGCCTCCACGACATTCCATGAAGCTTTTCAGCCAGGCAATGTTTCTGCCTGGCCTACGAGCAGCAAAATGCTCTGGTTATATAGGCAGCCCTGAATCTAAAATGGCTACTGCAGTCAGGCACCTGCTGGCTGCTTGGCTTAGGTCTTAAAGTGGCAGGCACAAACAGTGCCCTGCCACAGGTGCCTATGCACCTCTTAAAAACTTGTCCTAAATCTCTTACCAATCTAGAAAGAATATAGTAGAGTATGGAGTATGCTAGAGGTCATGCCAAGCCTAGGTTACATAATGCTCATCAAGCTGGTCTCCAACCCTAGTGGGAAAGGGTCACCATTAGATTGAGATGAGACCTAAGGCAATTAGGCCCCTTTGTTGAGAATGAAAGGGGTACTGTTAGTATTAATTAAGATGGTGGCATCTGTATTGTGTCACTAAACCTACAATGCTAACTCAGTTTACAGAGTCACCAAACAGCCAAGAGGTAAGAACCTTTTTTTACTACCAGCCCAAGGCACATTTATCTTCCTTATAGATTTAGAAAACAAGATAATTTGTCCAAGATGTGAGATGTCAATTAACTCTCATTAAAAGTGAATTGCAACAATAGTGAAATATGGTTTCTTTGGAGTCGCTTGAAGACAGTAACAAGCTACTTTTTCAAATGTTGTCATGCAGAGTCCAAAAGCTTGTCTGCCTTTACCTGAAAAGGGCTTTCAAGTTTTCAGGTAGCTCAGTTCGTCCAGCATAACCAGGATTCATAGTAATGAAAATACCCACAGAGGGTACTAAATTAATTTCTTCTCCAAGGAAATTGAAGTGTTGTTTTTTGTCTCTTATAGCATCCTGTATGCTCTTTACCTGAGAATAAGACCCAATATATTAGTTTTAGCATTCAGTTACAAAATCCCACACCAAAGTATCCTTCAATGACTGATTCATACTGAACCTCCATGATAAGGACATGGTACTTCATAAAATTGGGGTTAATCAAAGCAACAGAATCAACCCCCAATCATGGTGCAAGCACTACAACCTTTCACTGTACCCTAAACTCCCCTGTCTCTGTCACTGCTCATTAGAGAAATAAAAGATTCTGTACAGAAGTATTATTATTTTCATGAAAACTCATAGACCACATCCACACATGCAAGCATGTGCGCTTGCAGCAACTCAAATAGAAGTGGTACAAATTTGAGCCAGGGCTTTTTGCTTCAATGCATGTACTTGGACATGCACTTTGTTGTGGAGCAAATTGTGCCACTTGGGGCAAAATAACCCTGCCTGGCTCCTCCCAGATCTTCAGCCAGGGGGAGCTAGAGCCCAGTGCCAGCACCTGTGCTGTCCCCAGCAGTATAAAAAGCTGCCCTGTCCTGGCCCCAGCAGTATAAAAATCCTCCTTGGCAAGTAGCTCAGGGCTACTAGCTCTCAGCAGCTTGTGGGGCCCACCCAATTGATACCTGGGGACACTACCCCTTGTGTCAACTGGACTGCTGAAGCAGCCCTGAGAGTTCCCTGGACCCTCTACCCACTGCAGCAGTCTGGCAGTGGGAGATGCTGCCTGGCTGTGACCTGCTGTGCACCTGCCAGACTTGGATGGGGACTGCAGAGCCAGTAGAGGCATCTGCCCCTCTGCGCCAGCTGCCAGTGGACTGTGGCTGCAGAGTTGGCCTTTGTGCGGCACTAATACCATGTGTGCCCCTGCCCAACCATCTGGGCAGCTATCGCCCGGAAGATATTCTGGGCGTCGGGGCCTGCTTTCAACTGTCACAACATGTCCTCCTGGCCCCATCTGTCCAGGAGGTAGGCCACAGCCAGATGGGTCCAAGGTGCCAGCTCTGAGCAAGCAGTGTCCTACCCCTGGCCTTCCTAGCAGGAATTCAGGTGTTACCTATTGGAAAACTGAAAAATCCCTGATAAAAAAAAAAAATCTCAGGTCACTCTGTAAAATACATTGATTTTTTTAGCCCCCTGGATATCCAGGTATCTAATGTTCTCCGCACGCTGCAAGTTTTCAGCACAGGGAACATTTTTTTGTTCCCACATGTGCCTGTTGCCCTGCCTCAAAGGGGTTTGAGGTGGGGCAAGAGGCATGTGTGCACTTGTGTGGACACAGCCATAGGGTACATCCCCATGAGCATGCATGTGTGTTTCCCCAGAGACAAAGAGCAGCAGCACATAGCTGCATGGATGCTACTTGTCTCTGGGGACTGCCCCTGACGACATGCTCTGATGCATGGCAAATTACCCCAGGTTAGGTAGGAAGGCTGAGGCCAGCATCTGGGCTGGTCCCAGAAGCCATACCTGGGATATTCTCAGGGCTGCAGCAGTGGTGATCTGGGCATATAGAGCCTGGCCAGCATCCACAGTGTCAATCTGGCTGGCCAGGCTCTGGTTTCCGGCGATGCATGCTGCAGCCACATCTACCACCCTGCTTTCTTTTTTATAAACATTTTTTTTTAGGTACCAGGATTTCCTGGTATCTAATTTTGGTTCCATGCTGCAAATATGCAGTGCAGAGAACTTTTTCACAGGCAGTTATAAACTCCTGCAAGTCTGTTTCAGACTGGACATAAGGAAGAACGTCTTTGCTGTCCAAGACCCCAGGTCTGGAATAGCCTGCCATCAGAGCTGGTTCAAGCACCTACTTTGAACGCCTTCAGGAGAAATTTGGATGTTTATCTTGCTGGGATCGTATGACCCCAGCTGACTTCCTGCGCCTGGGGCAGGGGGCTGGACTCGATGATCCTCCGGGGTCCCTTCTAGCCCTAATGTCTGTGAAATCTAAACCACATACATTTTGCAACACCTCAAAAGCCTCTAAGGTGCTGCAAAGCACACGTTCCTACTTATCTGGATGTACCCAGAAAGAATAATGCCAAAAGATCACCAAATTAGTTAAGAAAGACTTTGTGAAATGCTGTATCAAAGCTCAGTAACAAACACACTTGTGGTATACCTTCTCTTTAACCTTTCCTCACTAGTATCATGTTTGTCTTTTTGTCTGAATAGATTTTTGTTTGGTACTTCTCATTCATAAAGTTCCTAAGGAATTTTAAATGCTAAGGCTAATCAGTGTTTTAATAACAGTATTTTCAGTGAGAGAACAGATTTTCATATTTTTTCCACCCATGCAATCTGAACACCCCATGTTGCCTTAGAAAGTAATCAATTAAACTCATTTCTCCTATAAGAAACTCTGTTGACTTTAGCTGTATAAGCAAGACATGTAATTAAATATGACCATGGTAACACTCCCAAGTGGCAGTTTACAAATATGATGATTAAATGACAGCAATGATACTTATACAGCTGCAGCATTTTAACTAACTTAAGAATTATTAAAGATGAAACCATTTCTATGTTTTTTTTCCTCTTTTATTTGAATATCCTCAAAGATCTTCATTGTCAACTTTCAACTATAGTCTGAAAGAACAAAAGTCAAAACAGAGTAATATATAAAAACTTCTAACCAATCGTGCATTTTTTGAAGATGTCAGATGAACTAATCCTTATGATTAGAGGAGAGATTACCATAGGCCAAAAATCAGGTTTGATAATCTAATAGCAATTTATAATCTTGAACTTCACAGAACTGGCTGTCAGAACTGCTGGGCTCTATATCCAAGTCTTTGGATTGCTAGACAAGTCATTTAAGACCTAGATCCACAAAATGACTTGGATTTTGAGGGATTTGGATACGCAAAATAAAAACCAGGATGCTCAAAGCCTATGCTCAGTTGTTGCCTAACCCCAGGGCACAAAAAGTCCATCAACATTTCAGTTTCTTACATTAAAGTTCCCCAAGGCCTGATGTTCCACTTCTGCACATGCCCAGAAATACTGTTTTGTTGCATACATGTCCTCAAATTAAAAACAAACAAACAAACACATTGTTTCTAGAAGGCAGAATGAAGAAAAAAAGATTTTTCCAGATTAATGGCTAATTGTCTGACAGAATGAGTCCTCTTGGGAACCCAGAACTTTTTGTGCCCAGGCGCACCAGAGATCTGGCGCATTGGAGCAGACTTAATTAACCAAGTCTGCTCCGCACATGAGCTGATGCACACGGTGCTGCTTCACTTGCAGTTGTGTAATTGGTGAAATGCATGTCTGCATGGAGAAAACGGGGGCAGCGCGCTTTTGAACTAAAATACGTTCTCTGCATTTTAAGTCAAAAGCATGCCACTACCATTTTCCGGGCACTGATTTTCATTTCACCGCTTATACAACTGCAAGTGATGCAGTGCGGTGCACTTTTCAATGTGCCTAACATTCCAGTGTTTGCCTGTGTAAAAATGCCCCTAGGGTATCCAGGGAGTGTGACACTAGGAGATTCCTGGTGTCAGCTGGTGGATAACTAGAGAATATTTAGAAATTTGCTTGTAGAAATTGGCTTGTAGGTAGAGCAAATATTGCATTAGAACAATGATCCAGGGGAACAGCAAGGGTTAGCTGGTTTCTAAGTCTATTTGTGATGAAGATTCATATTCTCATCACTGTGTTAGACAAACAGGCACATACATCCTGGGAAACTGAAAGCATGTAGCAACAAAACAGGCATTGTGTTTTCTTAGAACCTATAACAAGATCAGGACATGCAGAATTAGCATCAAGTCACAGTGATGAACTGTAACTTGGGAAGAAATTTCTGGGTTTGGTAGAATGACTGAATTAGGAAACGAAGGAGTGTCTACATGTTCATTTGAGTCAGCTCAAATTTAATGCAAGTTAGCTTAATGCACATTAAATAGGTTTAGGCAGGCATCAACACGTGCAAGCATTATAGCACATTAACACTGTTAGTCCCAAACCAGTCCACACACACAACGTTAACGCGCTTTAACACATCTACACATGTGCTTTAAATATTCATGCCTAAATTTGGCACCTGCATTTTCAGGTATCAAATTTAGGCACAAACAACCTAAATTTGCCATTTAAATGCACATTAAGGGTATACATGCATAGACACACACCATTAATGTTCATTAACTTAGGCTAATGCACATTAAAGCGCCATGTGTAGACACGCCCAGGGATGCCCAAATTAAAACACTGGCAAAGGACCAAATTAAGATGTATGCATGGGATGGGTTTGGGCCAACAGAGTAGAACGTGGACAACAATCACAAGGAAAACAATCAATGATACCTAGAAATGAAGACTTGTCAGAAGAAAAAAAAAATACAAAAGGAGGGTTTTCCAGAACAGCAGGGTGGCATCAGCCCTCAACCTCCAAGATTGCTGATGTCTGACATTCAAGTAAGAACCACAGGATGGATTTTCTAATCATTGTGTTTGCTTTGGCTGCATTACTGTTATTTTCTATCACTGTGTATCAATAAAATTAGCCTATTATTGAATGGAAGGAGTTGTGATCAATTTAAAGAAAGGTTATGCTTGCCCAGAACGAGGTATCAGGACTCGGTCATAAATCCAGTGCCAACACTGGGATGCTGCACTTCCTAGACACTCTATGTTTCCAGAGGACTTACTCTGTGTTATACAAGCTAAGGCCCTAGATCCTTGCAAAGGACAGTAGCAAAAATGTTGTTTCTCTACTGTAAGTAGTTCTTTATATAAGGTCCTGTCAATAAAGTGTTGTTTCCACATCACAAGCTTCATCAGGATACTACCAGCAGCTTACTTGCTTCTTCAGGCATAAGGTGCAATACTCAACCAATAGCTATGGCTGTGAGAGGGTTAACAAAGGATTCTGCCCATCTAGGAAGCCATCTTTGCAGCTGCATGTCATGCAGTGTCTCCGGGCTTGTCCAGTGAAGAAAAGAGCCTCCCTAATTAAAATGTGCACTGCAATTTTGGGAGGCTGACTTTGGAGGGAAAGGTATGTTCCATGTGAAAAATGTTGTTGTCTTCAGTACCACTGAATGTACTATCAAACAATTAAATGCATTGCTTTTAATAGTTTGAGGTTAAGATTTTAAAATCATTTGCATGCTTTGATTTCCTGGACTTTCACATACTCTGCGATATCTGTGAAATAATGGGTTAACATTGCATTGAATCAGACTTGGGGGTGAAGGTGGATTTCTGAATTATATGTATCAGGTGCTAGAAAAGGGGTCATCAAGAATACATGTACCAACCTGCAAAAGGTTAAGTAGGGGTATTGTTTGGGGAATTATACAATTATATAATATTTCATAGATCCCATAGACATTAGGACTGGAAGGGACCTCGTAAGATTGTTAGGTCCAGTCCCCAACCCAAGGGGCAGGAAGTCAGCTAGGGTCAAAGGATCCCAGCAAGATACATATCTAAATGTTTCTTGAAAGTGCCCAGAGTAGTTGCTTGCACCACCCCTGGGGGGAGTTTATTCCAGGCCTTGGGAGCTTGGACAGTAAAGAATTGTTTCCTTATGCCAGACCTAAAATGGTCTTGCAGGAGTTTGTGATCGTTGGACCTCATTATCCCCTGGGGTGCTCTGGTGAACAGGTGTTCCCCCAGATCCTGATGCACACCCCTTATGTGCTTATAGGCTGCCACCAAGTCACCCCTGAGCCTGTGCTTCTCCAGACTGAAGAGTCCCATAGCTCACAGCCTTTCTTCATAAGGCCTGTTCTCTTGCCCTCTGATGCAGCATTCCAGCTGCAGCCTCACCAAGGCCAAGTACAGTGGGAGGATGACAACCTGGGTCTTGCTCAAGATGCACCGGTAGATGCAAGCCAGAGTTTTGTTCACTTTGGCAGCTGTGGTATTGAATTGGTGGCTCATATTCATTTTGTGGGCAGTCATGACCCCAAGTCTCTTTTGGTCATGGTGCTAGCAAGTGTAGCTCATAAGTGTGATGTGGGTTTTTATGCCCGAGGTGGAGCACCTTGGATTTCTTCATGTTGAATGCTATCAGGTTTTCATCCGCCCACCTTCCAAGCCCATTGAGGTCAGCTTGGATCATCAGCCTATCCTCAAGTGTAGACACTCTTCCCCACAATTCAGTGTCATCAGCGAACTTAGCCAGTCCACTTTTGACTCCAGTGTCTAGATCATTTATGAAGACATTAAAGAGTACAGGTCCAAGAACACAGCCTTGGGGGATGCCACTAGTCACCAAGTGCCATGTTGATTCTGTTCCATCAACTACCACTGTCTGGGTCTGACCTCAGAGTCAGTTCTTCAGCTACTGGACTGTGGAGTAGTCAAGGCCGCAGTTGCCCAATTTTCCCATAAGGAACTTATGGGACACCAGGGTCAAAGGATTTTTTGAAGTCCAAATATATAACATCAGCCTCTTCCCTTTCATTCAGGTGATGCATCACCTGGTTATGGAAAGAAATGAGATTGGTCAAGCAAGACCTACCTGCAACAAACCGTGCTGACTATCCCTCAGAATGCTGCTTTCTGTTAACCCATCAAGAATGGTTTCTTTGATATTTTTTTCCAAAACCTTCCCAGGGATTGAGGTCAAACTGACTGGCCTGTAGTTTCCTGGGTCTTCTTTCCTTCCTTTCTTGAAGATGGGCACATTGGTCCTCTTCCGATCTTCAGCCACTTTGCCCGAGCACCATGAGTTCTTGAATATCCTCACCAGTGGCTGCATTATGATGCCTGCCAGTTCCTTTGGCACTCTTGGGTGCTACCTATCCAGACCATCTGATTCACAGGGGTCCAAACGCTCAAGATGCTCCCTTACAAGATCCATGCCAATGGTGGGCATATATTCATCTTCACCCTAGCCATGGCGCATCATGTTAGGCAGTGTGATCCCTTTGGGCTTCTTCCTGGTCATCAGTAGTCAGCTGCCTCAGCTGGTTTAGCAAGGGTCCAGTGTTGCCCTTGTTTTATTTTTGATTGAAAGAAAGGACTTTCTGAAGAAGGACTTTATTGTCCTGATTTGTATAGACAGTTGGAGTTCAGTTGCAGCCTTGGCTTTTCTAGTTCGCTCCCTGCAGGTGCAGACTAGTGCAGCATATTCCTCCTTAGTGGTGCTTCCTGTCCTCCATCTATTATACACTTCTCTTTTTAGATGTAGAAGGTCCATGAGTTCCCTGTTGAGCCAAGTGAGTTGTTGGTTACCTTTCCTATGGGTGGGGATGGACTCCCCTTGTGCTTCTGGATTGCTTCCTTTAGGAACACAACCACTCATCATGAACTCCCCTCCCTGTGAAATCATGGCCTCTCAGGGCCTCAAAAACAAGCCTTCTGAGCTTATGAAAGTCAGCTTTCCTAAAGTCAAGGACTACTGCATTGCTGATTGACTTACCAGCTTTGAGATGGATAGTGAAAGTGATCAAGTCATGGTCACTGTCACCCAGCTTCCCTTCGATTTTTAGGTCACTGATTAGATCATTCCCTTTGGCCAGTACCAGGTCCAGTAGCACCTTGCCTCTTGTCAGCCCATAAACTTCTTAGGACAGGTAGAGCTCATTCACGCGCGTAAGGAGGCTTTGTGACCAATCAGATTTGGCCAAGTGCACATTCCATGAGTTGTCCAGGTACCTGAAGTCTCCCATGATGACCGTGCACCAAGAGTGTGCAGCCTTGGCCAGTTACCTGCTGAATTCTTGGTAAAGCACTTGTTCCTGGTTTGGAGGTCTCCTCCCACAGGCTTCTACCATTGTATCCCCTTCAATACTTTCACCTCATATTCTAACCCAAAGGGTCTCCTGTCATCCTTCTTGGGTGCCAATCTCAACTTGTACGGAAGTGTAGCTCTCCTTCACATAGAGAGCTACCCCCCTACCCCTTTTTTGGCATGATCTCTCCTGTACAGGGTATAGCCATTTATACCAGTAGTCCAGTCATAGGAGGAGTCCCACCAGGTCTCCGTGATCCCTATGAAATTGTAGTCTTGTTTGTTTAGAAGAAGGACCAGTTCCTCCCATTTATTCTGCAAACTCCTAGCATTAGTGTACAGGCAAGTAAGTGTGCCATTGGAGGTGTTAGGCTTCCTTGTACTCATGGAGAAGCTCTGTAATTTAAAAATATTTTACTTTACTATATTTTTCTTCCGTACATACTTCACACAATTTATTACAAATGTTGAAATAAGATCCACCTCACTATTGGTACAACTAGATGCACACTGAATACTGCTAAGCATTACTATTGGTAAAGTTCAACACTTCCATACTGCTTGATCCAAAGCTCAAAATCAGCAGGAAAAAATCCTTCTGATTCCAGTGCATCTTGGATCAGTCCATAGATCATCTTTCACCCACATAAAAAATTGTTACTATCTTCTCTATGTGGCAAGAGACAGTTACTGGATATAACAAATGTTTATATTATTTTAAGTAAGTCATCAGTTCTAAAATTACCTCTGCAATTGTTGCAGAAGATAGTAATACTACAAATTTTCATGATCAGGGTCTCTGTGTGGGGCAACAAGACTCCCGGGTGCCCTGGGATCAGGGTAGATTTCCCACCAACAGCCCCTGGTTAATGGGGGATCTTGCCCTGGAAAGGGCTAAGGGTTGGCTTTACCTGCCTGCAGCCAACCACCCAGAAATGGAGGCATGTGCATTTCCATTGCACCCTTTTAAAAGCACACTCTCCCTGTATGTGGGAGGGTGCACTGAAACTGACATCATAAAAAGGCATCTGGAGCTTTGGCGTGCAGCAGCAGCTGCCGCCAAGGAGGGAGCACTAGCAGCACGGAGCTCCCCTACTGATTTGGTGGGGCCCGACAGGGACACTGAAGATCTGCCATCGAGCCAAACCAGAAGGAACCCATAGGGGTTTCTGCTCCTGAAGGCAGGGATCATGACGTGTTCACCTGAGTGGTAGGACCTCCCTCAGGACTGAGCCCAGATGCTGGATGCCCGAGTCCTTTCCCCATGCAGCACCACACCTGAACCACTCTGGGGCTTCCTTTATTTTTTGTTTTGAGAAAAGGAAGAGCTGACATGGGAGAGTCCTGGTATGGCTCATGGAGGCCCAGAGATAAGCGCTAAGTAGCCTTGATTTAATTTGAATGTGAGAACCAGTGTGGGAAGGCCTCACTTGGCTGCTCCCAGCACTACCAAGGAGAATAGTTGAGTGACAAGACACCTAGGGTAGCACCTAGACAGTATGGACTATTGAACTGTTCAGATGTAAGCACTGTCTTTCAGGCAATTGTGAAAATGAGTAAGGACATTTTTTGTGGCAGCCTTCTACAACACAGCAGCTGCAACTAGACCTGGTTGGTGAGTGGATGGGGTGTAGGGGAGGCAGAGCCCCAAGTTACCTGCCTCAGTAGTAAGCCAACCAGAGTCTAGAGAATTATCCTATTTCTGGAGAAACCTCCCTTTCTATCATAACTTCCGACAATCAAGACATGTCAAGAAAGTAGTGGAGGAGTCCACCCCAGGGCAGGAGGCTCCAGTTACCTAGCAGTATGTTAGACTGAAGTGCAGGGGAGGGACAATAATATTCTAAATTAATATCAGAGCCATGAAAAATAAATCAGTGTTGACCTAAAGTTCTCTCAATGCATAGATACTGTAACCCCGAAACCAGAGACATACACTTTCCCTATTTATAGGGATATTGGTTGTAACCATGTTGGTCTATAGGCATAGGCAGACAAGACTCTTGGGATAGAGGCATTATCGCTTATTAGACCAATGAGATAGTTGCAAAAAAAATCTTAATTTGCAAGCTTTCAGGCCCAAATGCCCTTCATCAGGGAAAGGAGACTTTAAAGATAATAACATTTCTCCCAAGTCGAAATGAAACTTCATATTGCATAGGAGAACTAAAAGATGGTATGGTTCTCCTGGGTAGGAAAGTTCATTTTTTTTTAAATCTGCTCTGTGAGTATGCAAATTAGGTTCAAACAAAGGCTCCCTAACCTAAGAAGGAAGAAGCAAAATTCAGCAACCTGCATATCATCGGACACTTGAGGTAAAGGGCCCACTCCAGCCCTTGTTTGAGCCTAATTTGCAGATGCACAAGCAGCTTTTTTACAAATGTGCTTTCCTAAGCAGGAGAACTATGCCATCTTTGAGTTCTCCTGCGCAATATGAAGTTTTGTTTCCACCTGGGAGAAATTTTACAATCTTTGAATTTTCCTTTGCCTTTGAATTCACCTTTTGGGCACTTGGGCCTGAAAGCTTTGAAATAAAGAATTTTTTTGCAACTATCTAGCTGGTCTAATAAAAGATATTGCTTCTACCTACCCCAAGAGTTTTGTTTCCCTATCTATAGTCATTTCAAAGAGCAGAATATGACTGAGACATTTTATTTACACGTATTTTTCCACTTACCTGTACAGCTACTACTGAAAGTACCTCGACTGAGATTCTGTTAAACTCATCAAAACAGCCCCAAGCACCGGTCTGGGAAAGGCCTTTGTAAATGTTCCCACAAGACTACAATAACAAAATATAAAAGAAATTACAAATGGAATTACCTTCAGCAAAAAATGTATAATCCTTTTTCCAGCCTATTTCTTTACAGTTTATTTGGAGAACCTCTACAACAGCAGCCAGAACCTTATAAGTTACAGTATTTATAGCTCTGTATCACTTGCTACATGATTTGTTAACTAGACATACAGTATATATACTTTGAGGAAAGGTCCTTTTTAAAGGTTAGCGCTATAGAATTACTGATGGCCCTGCTTAATGGAGGGTGAACAGACTGAATAAAAGAGGATTTAAGGCTAAGCCCTTCTACTGCACCAGACACATGAGGAAGATATATTCTGACATTTCAGCTTGATACAGTGACTGAGAGTTCAGCAGGCTTCTATTTGTTCAAAAATCCAGAATACTTCCAATGACAGTGACCACTTCTTCCCACTAGCAGGAACAGTCAGTGTATGAGCACAGCTGAGAGACATGACAGCGCCTATCTTAAATGTATGAATAAAAGGCAAAGTAGCTACACTGCATATGTTATTTATGAGAATGTTATGTAAGGATGGTATGGAAGTAGCCTGTGCTCTGGTTAAATCTGCCATTATCACTGATTGTAAGTCCTAGCAACCTCATAGCATAGTTTTATACAGCCCAAGATCCAGATCAATAACTTCTGGACAGATAGTGTTTCATCTTTAAATCTCTTAGGTAATGATACAAAGAAGTAAGAAGATTTTCTGAAGTTTTATTCTACAAAAGGAACAGAACCGTGCCCTTTTCCAATCCAGTGAATGCAAAAAAGCTCCTAGTCGTGAGGAATGAGGCTTTGCCAAGTTAAACTGGTAAGTTTAACTACTACAAGTACTGTAAGTTTAACTAACGTAAGTTTAACTACTTTTAACTTTGGCAACTTTAACTTAAGTTAATTAATTAGTAAAGTCAGTTAACTTTACTAACTGGCAAGTTCAAGTACCAAGCTTAATGATACTCCACAATTACTTTGGGCAGAAACTTGAGAATTTTCAGAGTTACTCTATATGGATAAAAATGGCATAGAGTGGATCTATCGTAAGGGTTGGGATCTAATATACCTTTTTTGAAAATGTAAGAACCCCTTCAAATACAAGCTTATTGGGATGGTGGAGGCAAGCATCTTGTAGGCTGAAAGATAAAAACCAGTCTCCATAATATAGATAGGGCATTACTGCCACTAGAATGTCCATCTTAAATTTGAGCTTGCAAATGAACAGGTTAAGTTTTCCAAGGTCCAAGGTTGCTTCCCAACCCCACATTTCTGTTGTGTCCAAAAAGTAACTGCTGTAAAACAACTTTCCACTGAGATGCAATGGAACTCTCTCTATGGCCCTTACTGCCAGAAACTCTCTATAGCAGACTTTTGTGAAAGACGTTGCTGAAAAGGGATAGGAAAGGAGACTAAGACTAGTAAGTATGGCAGAAGACCAGCTTGGCTTAGCAGGGAACTCATCACTAAACTAAATCACAACAAGGAAGCTACTAAGAAATGGAAACTTGGACAAATAAATAGGGATGAGTACAATGGCATTGCTCAGGCATGCAGGGATGAAGTCAGGAAGGCCAAAGTGCAATTGGAGTTGCAGCTAGCAAGGGGTGTGAAGGGTAATAAGAAGGGTTTCTGCAAGTATGTCAGTAGCAAAAGGAGGATCAGGGAAAGTGTGGCTCCCTTACTGAACGGGGGAGGCAACCCTGTGACAGAGGATGCAGAAAAGGCAGATCAGGCAGAAGCAGCAGTTTGCTGTAAGCAGCTGAGGAGACAACATCCAGCTGAGGTGCTGCTCAGGAACAACTTGAAGGTAAGGCCAGGAACTATGGGGATGGTTGGAGGCTCCTGGTCCTGGACATGACCTGAAACTGTAACCTGCTGGGGTAGGGAGGCCTGGTGGGACTACCTGTAGCAAGGCAGTACCATCCAAATACCAGGACTGCTCACCCTCCCAGTGAAAGGTGGGTAGGGGAGCCTTAATAACCCCAGCCCCCACAACACCATGGGTAAGAGGGCCAGACACAGCTGTGGCTACCTGAGCCCCAGGGGTGGGGGGGTAAGACCCTGGTGGAAGAGTGGGGGCCAAGCACAGCTGCAGCCACCTGATGCCCCCAAAGGTGTAAGACCCCAGAAGTCCCAGCATGAGGGGGCAGTTGAGTGGTCCCAGAGAGGGGGCAGTACTGTAGCCCTACGGAGAGGGCATGAGAGCCAAGGTGGCCCGCCCAGAGTAGGGGGTGTCTTTCCAACCCAAAGTGCTGTTTGTAATCTAGGTGCTGAATAGGGCTGAGGAGATGGCCTGAAGAGCAGCACATGGACCAACCCACACATGAGCAAGAAAATCAGTGAAATAGTGAAAGGGCCTAGTGAGAGGGCATAGTTGAAAGCACCTGGCCAAAGGGCACAAGTTGAAGCCTCAGTGGGGTGGACAGGCCAAGGTTAGAGTATGGATGCCTGAGGCCACAACTGGCCAAAGGCCAAGTGTGTGGTTCAGCCAAGGAGTCAGAGCAAGTCATGACCTCAGTAAGTCCTCAGGCATGTCGAGGCTGTGTGATTGGGTCAGATGGAGACCCCAGTAAGTCCTCAGATGCTAAGGCCAAATTTAGGTCAAAGTGTAAGAACTTGTTTCGATGCCATCTGCAAGGCATGGGCCACAGTGTAAGTTGGGATCAGGGTATAAAAATGGGCAGTTTATTATTGCAGGGAAGTCATGGCAGGTGAGACTGGGCGGATTGCCCCACATAGGTGGGCAGACCAAAATTGAGACCCGGCCCTGAACATGCCCCTGTCACAATTAGGAACAGTCAGCATGGATTCACTAGAGGCAAGTCATGCCTGACCAACCTGATTGCCATCTATGATGAGATGACTAGTTTTGTGCATGTGGGAAGACCAGTGGATGTGGTAGTTGATTTTAGCAAGGCTTTTGATATGGTTTCTCACAACATTCATGCCTGCTAGCCAAGGAAGTATAAGCTGAATGAATGGAGTGTAAGGCGGACAGAAAACTGGCTGAAGCATCAGGCTCAGGGGTAGTAATCAATGGCTCGATGTCTAGTTGGCAGCCACTAAAAAGTGCAGTGCCCCAGGGGTTGGTCCCGGGGCCGGTTCCATAGTTTCTAGGGTTGGAAGGGACCTGAGCAGATCGAGTCCGACCCCCTGCCACGGCAGGAAAAAGTACTAGGGTCAAACGACCCCAGCAAGGTGTATATCTAGCCTCCTCTTAAACACCCCCAGGGTAGGAGCCAGCACCACTTTGCTTGGAAGTTGGTTCCAGATCCTAGCCGCCCTGACCGTGAAGTAGTGCCTCCTCATATCTAGCCTGAATCTACCCTCTGCCAGCTTGTGACCATTCTTCCTGGTCACTCCTGACAGTGCTCGGGGGAACAGAGACTCCCCCAGTGCCTGCTGGTCCCCTCTGACTAGTTTGTAACAGGCCATTAGATCCCCCCTCAGCCTTCTCTTGTGGAGGCTGAATAGGTTCACGTCCCGTACCTCATAGGGCCTGCCCTGCTGCCCCCTGATCATGCGAGTGGCCCTCCTCTGGACCCTCTCCATGTTGTCCACATCCCTCTTGAAGTGCA
>NW_017728916.1:26994697-27011323 GCF_001723895.1 Crocodylus porosus
AGCATGCCCACGTCCCCCATCTTAGTGTCATCAGCAAATTTGAACAGGGTGCTTTTTACCCCCTTGTCCAAGTCACTGATGAAGATGTTGAACAGTGCGGGCCTGAGGACCGAGTCCTGCAGAAACCCACTGCCCACATCCCTCCAAGTTGAAAATCAGCCATCCACCACCACTCACTGGGTGCAGAGCTCCAGCCAGTTGGCGACCCAATTGACTGTGTGGGTGTCGACACCACAGTCCCCCAGTTTCTTAATGAGAATGGGGTGAGAGACAGTGTCAAAGGCCTTCCGAAAGTCCAGGAAGACTACGTCCACTGCCACCCCTACATCTAAGGACTTGGTGATCTGGTCATAGAAGGCCACCAGGTTGGTCTGACAAGACCTGCTATTAATGACCCGTGTTGGTTGCCCCTAAGCATAATCTGCCCTGCTGGCCCCTCGTGGATATGCCCCAGAATAATTTTCTCAAAAAGCTTGCCCAGGATTGAGGTAAGACTAACTGGCCTATAGTTTCCTGGGTCCTCTTTCCTCCCCTTTTTTAATATGGGAACCACGCTGGCCCTCTTCCAGTCCTCTGGCACCACATCAGAGCACCATGAGTGCTCATAAAGCTGTGCCAGGGGTCCTGCAGTGACCTCAGCCAATTCCCTCAGTACTCTAGGGTAGAGATCGACCAGACCAGCTGATCTGAATACATCCAGTCCTTCCAGAAGTTCCCTAACTAGTCCCTTACTAATCTTGGCCTAGGTGTGCTCCCCCTGGGATCTAAGGGGGACCCAGAGCAGGGGTATCTGTTCCGGTCCCTGCTTAGGAAAATGGAGGCAAAGAAATAGTTAAATATGTTGGCTTTGTCATCTGGTGTGACGACCAAATTTCCTAACGTGTCCTGCAGGGGCCCCACATTACCCGGAACCTTCTTTTTGCCCCCCTATGTATTTAAAAAAGGACTTCTTGTTGTCCTTGATCTGGGAAGCTAGTCCCAGTTCCATCTCCGCCTTGGCCTTCCTCACTGCCCCCCTGCAACCCCAAGCAACTGCAGTATAGTCCTCCCTGGTGATGGCCCCTCCCTTCCATTGGGTGTACGCCTCCCTTTTTCCTAGGAGACACTCCCGGATGCTTTTGGTGAGCCATGGGGGCTTTTGTGCCCTCCTGCCCCCTTTGATCCTTGTTGGAATTACCTCCCTTTGGGCTTGGAGGATCGTCTCCTTAAGAAGCGACCACTCTCCTTGGACACCTGGCTCCCCTCCCTTCTGGGACCTCAGGGCTTCCCTGACTATTCTCCTTACCTCATTGAAGTCTGCCCTCCTGAAATCTAGAGCTGCTGCCTTACTGTATGCCTTTGCCACCTTGGCCTAGATGGTGAATTCCAGCAGGGGATGATCACTGTCGTCCAGGTGGTCGAGCACCCGTAGCCCCCTCACCAGGTCGTCACCCATGGCCAGCACCAGGTCCAACAAGGCATCTCCCCTGGTGGGGCTGTGCACCTCCTGGGTTAGATGGAGGTCCTGTATTCTGGCTAGGAACTTACGTGAATGGTCAGACCTGGCTGACTGCTCTTCCCAGATGTCTGGAAAGTTCAGGTCCCCCATGACGACCACATGCTTTGACCTCACTACCTCTGTGAGCTGACTTAAGAATTCCTGGTCTAGCTCATCCCCTTGGTTGGGAGGTCTGTAGCAAACCCCCACTGTTAAGTCTCTTTCCCCTTGACTGCCTTGTATTCTAACTGAAAGCACTTCAGAGTGCCCCTCCTCTGATTCTTTGCTAATTGATGAGGATGTGGATTCTTTCTTAATATAGACTGGCATACCCCCACCTTTCCTTTCCTATCCACCTTTCCTTGGTAGAATGTCTCCAATGACCTAAATGATGGCATAGAGGCAGGGCCATCCTGGCGGTGGGGGACACGAATCGGGGTGACTGCCCTAGGCCCCGTGCTTTGGGGGGGGCCCATGGAGCTGGGTAGAGCAGCGGCACTGTGGAGCTCACTTCCTCTCCAACATCGGTCCTGCTGCCAACAATGCCATACAGAAGGGATGTGGGCAATTTGGAGACAGTCCAGCAGAGGGTAATAAAAATGGTTTGGGGGCTGGGGCACATGATTTATGAGGAGAGGCTGAGGAAACTGGGCTTATTTATAGTTTGGAGAAAAAAAGAGAACGGGGATTTAATAGCATCCTTTAACTACCTGATGGGAGGTTCAAAAGAGGATGGAGCTAGACTGTTCTCAGTGGTGGCAGATGACAGAACAAGTAACAATGGTCTCAAGTTGCAGCAAATATTAGGAAGAATTTTCTTAATAGGAGGGTAATAAAACACTGGAACAGGTTACCCACAGAGGTTGTGGAATTTCCATCCTTGAAAGTTTTCAAGACCTGGCCAGACAAAATTTTGGCTGGGATGTTCTAAGTGGGGATGGTTCTGCTTTAAGCAAGGGCTTGGACTGGATGACCTCCTGAGGCCCCTTCAAACCCTCATTTTCTATGATTCTATCATTCTAAGGATAGGCAGAAAGTTGAATCAAATAGACCAGCCACTGTCGGATCCAAGATCCATCAGTAATATGAGCCCCGTGGCAGGGACAAGGTCCCAGCCCCTGTCACACTCCCACAGAAACAGCTCAGCGCTCAGGGGAATTCACCTGTTTGGATCCAGACACACAGCATGGCTCTGGCAGCCAGGAGAGCACAGCTGCCAGCAATCCCAGAAGCACAGTAAGCTGTGCTCTGGGGAACCAGCCCTGACTGGCCGGCAGCAGGTGATGGGCAGTTTAAAGAGAGGATGTTGAGGGAAGTTCAGCATTCCCAGGAAGAAACCTGACTGGAGGCAGCAGGAAGGTGGAGGAAACTGAAGGAACAGCCCAGCATGCCAGACTCTCAGAAGCTGCAGAGAATGAAACAAGCCCTGAAGAAAGAAATCAAGCCTTTTGCCTGAGAGAGATAAGTAACTGGGAAAAAGGGGGAAGGACACAGACCCAGTCCTTGCAGAAGCCCAGACTGGTCATCAAAGGGAAGAATCCCCGTGGGAAGCAGTTGGGCCAGCCCACCAAGGAGGGAAAGAGAATGAATGAAAGAGGACTGGTTGCTGCAGCAAGCCAATACAGAGGCTACCTTAAGGCTGCCAGCATAAAAAATAGAGCCTAGGTATCTTGCCAATGAGTGAAGAGCCAAGGAAAGGTACACTGCTAATGGCAGAACAGACCCAGAAAGGGGGAGAAAAGACCTGAGAGAGGTACTAGGGACTGTGACAGAGGCCTCAGGCCCTACAAGGGAAGAACTCGAAGAGATCTCAGAGACATAACACTTCTTTGATTTGAGGAGAATCTTCATAGAGTGACAAGGTGAGGAGGAACCAGGATGAGATACCTTGAGCTGAGGTTTAGAGGGAGAGAGAAAGCAAGAGTGAGCAAGCTGGACTGTCTCCACTCACCATCTACAGAGAACAATGAACATCAACCTGAGAAGAAAGGACCAGGGTACAGGGGAGACTGGAGCCCTGCATTAGATCTGTGATGAGATCAGACACGTGGAAGCCAGAACAGCCATCCTCCCACACATAAATAACATCAAGGCATGGCAAGTGAGTGTTGAGGGACACCTTACAGTCTAAATCACTCAGAGTGGTTCTAAGGAAAGAGAATAAGACTTGCTCACAAGCCCACATATGGGAGAATCAGGTCAAATTGTTTTGGTAGAATGGGTGCTTGGCCAGAACTTTATTTCTCTTCAGCAAACTGCCAAATCCTGCTTAAAAATTTCTGTACTATACACTAAGGAACATGATGCAGATGGATGCTTCTATGAAATATTTGCTACCCTTTCAGGAGTTCTCTGGTTTGTAAATGTATGCAGACAGAATATCTTGAAAAACTTCAGTTTCTAATAAGCAGGGATCTGGGTTTTCCATTTGCTGTAGAAAAACAAAGATTTTCACATTTAAAGAAAAACATGGATTTTCTCCTTTAAAGGAGAAAAAATGTGCGTTTTCCTCTTTAAAGGAGAAAACAGTGGGAAGCTGCAGGTTTCCCTTTGCAGCCTGACAGACTTCTAGCCTACAAAGAGCTGCTTGGGGCTGAGGGTAGTGAAGGGAGGGTGAAATGGAGGCAGGGGGCACCAGCATACAGCCAGCCAGGTGGTGGGAGAAGTCCCAGCAACTGGATGCAGGTAAGTCTATGAGGGACACTGTTTGGAAGGCCAGGCTTGGGGACTGTAGGGGAGAAGTGTGTGTGTGTGTGCACGCAGCAGGGGTGTGTAGAGCTGATGGGCATGTTGGAGGGCATGGTGCCTGCCAGCACTGGGGGAAGGTGTCCAGGTTCTGGGGCTGCAGCAGGGCAGAGGAGTCAGGGGGAGGCACTTTCCCCTTCAGTGGGAGAAGGGAGCAGAGGGGTGGCTTTGGGATAGGTGGGGAGCTGCACAGCTGGGTGGCAGCACTGGGGCTGGTGCTCATGTTTTCAGGGGCAGGGCGACAGGGAGATGCTGCTGGGGGAGGGGGAAGGAAATGTGGCCACAAGGCCTGGCATGGCAGAGATGCACCAACCAGTCCAGGGCGAAGGGGAGCACAGATCTCTGCTCTTCCTCTCTCCAGCCCCTGTCTGGCCTGGACTCACTCCACCACTGCTCACACAAGTTAGAGCCACCACACTCCAGTCCAGGTGAGACAGGGCCAACTGAGGGCCCTCTGTTCCAGGGCTGGTGGGAGCTATAGGTCAGGAGTGAGAGGCACTGGCAGGGCTAAGGGGGTTGTGGCTTGTGGAGTGAGGGACACTAGGGTGGACAGGGCACTGTGAGTTGGGGTGTGAGGGGCACTGGAGGGTGGGAGACTGTGGGTCAGCATGGCCCAGGGAGATGGGGTTGGGACTGCAGGGCACTGGCAGGGCCAAGGACCTATGGGTTGGGAGTGAAGGGCAACAGCATGAGCAGGGGAAGGGCATTGACATATCAAGGTTACTCAGTGCCACAAAGCAGCAGAGGGGCCAGCCACAGCTGGACCTGCACCCTGGTGAGCAAAGGTGGCAGGGGGAGCTCTGATACTCCATGATTAAAAAATCCAAAAATCAAATGCCAAAATATATAGGTATTCAGAATTTATTTTGTTATAAAGATCGGGGCAATGGTAGACTTCCAAACTGCTATCAAATTGTAAATATGTCAATAAAACATTGTCTTAAACTGATACACACACACACGTATATATATTGAATTAGCACCCGAAACTTTGCACAGCCCTAATATATATATAACTATAATATAATACATATAGTTAGGGCTGTGCAAAGTTTCGGGTGCTAATTCAATTCAGAGGAGATTTGTCCCGATTCAGTGGTCAACTCCGTGAATCCGAATTGAATCTGGGGAACAAATAAAAGGTCCAAATTGATTCGTAGCTCTCCAAATGTACTTAGAAAAGATTCAGAGAGCTTCAGAGATTCAGGCAGTCCCCACTGGCTGCAGGAGGGAGCTGGATCTGGACTCCAAGATGGTAAATAGGGGATGGGAGAGGGGAGGCTGGAGGAGGGGACCATGGGGGGACCCCTGCCAGGGCCCCATCCCCTGCCTGCTCTCCCAGCCCTCCCTGAGTGCCCCCCGACCCCCGCCTACTGTGCTCCCACCATGGCTACCCCACCCACCCCAGCTCATTATTTTTTTTAAAAGCCCCTACTCATCTGGTACTGCCAGGCGGGAGGGGCGATCCCCACTGCCTCCCACTGACCCATACTGCATGGGGGGCTCTTCCATGAGCCCCCTGACCGCTCCTCCCACTCTCCCACATGGCTGCCCCACCTGCCCTAGCTCTTGGCCCTTTTAAAAAAAAATAAACAAAAACTGTGGACTCACCAGCTGCTGCAGTGATTTTGGGGGGCTCATGGAAGAGCCCCCCATGCAGTCTGGTGCAGTGGAGGACAGTAGGGATTGCCCCACTGTTGGGCAGGAACCAGTGAGTCGGGGCTTGTTTGTTTTTGTTTTTAAGGGCTGGGAACTGCGGTAGTTGGGGCAGCCATGGGGGGAAGGAGGCTAGGAGAGAGGGCGGGGGCTCACAGCAGAGCCCCCCACGTGGCATGGCACAGTCAGGGGCAGTAGGGATCACCCTCCCCCCTTCCTCACCGGGCAGGAGACAGTGAATGGGAGCTTTTTTTTTTCTTTTTTTCCAAAGAGTCGGAAACTAGGGAAGGCAGGGCAGGCATTGAGAGTGGTTGGGGGATGGGGCCTGTGTAATTCAGAGATTTGGCAGCAGCCAAATCGAATCGATTTGGAACAGTGATTTGAATCACTGAATTGAATCACTTTCCCTAGAATCGGCTGAATCTGAATTCAAAGTGAATACTAGCCGCTTCACACAGGCCTAATACACACACACACACACACACACACACACACACACACATATATATATGGTGTTTCATTTTAATCATGGAAAAACATAAATTTGAGGATTTTAAAATCAGATGATCTGGTTCAAAAAGTCTTTAACTGCAGATTGGATGACTTTGAGAGAGTCCAGTCACTGCAGCCATGAGAAGCTGAAAAGGTCATGCACCTGAAGGTGGTGTCAGTTGCCTTCTGCACTCAGTTGACCTTCTGAAATTAGGGAGAGCAGGCTCTCCCTCCTATCTGAGGTAGCCAAATCCATGAAGCCTGCTAATTTCTCACTCAAAAACTGTGCCAGGATAAAAGAGCCCAGTAGCAAACTATCAGGAGGCTGATGATTATGCCTTGAAACAGGATTTTGGTTTAAGAGGCTATTAAAAACAGACCTTCGGACATTTTCCACAATAATCTCTGTTTCTTTTCCAAACCTGTCCAATATATTTTTTTTTATTTTATCTGGTGAGCCAACCTAAAGGACCTTGTAGCCAATACCATCAGAAGATGCCAGCCTCATAGGACTAATGGTCCCCAGAGACAACAAGAAGTTTGACTTTGCCTCTCAGATTTTAGTGTGCATGCTTACAGCTCCCAGAAGAGGAGTAAGAATTTGGCATAAAGAAATGTAGCATGAATTTAAAGAGTGGAAGATAAACAAGGTACCTCATTTTGAAGTTAATTTATTCTTAGTCCTCAGATTTTAGAGAGGTTTCAGATCTATCTCACCCACCGTCTATTCCCATAACATGACATGAACCTGGATTATACCAGAACCAATACCTTGTAATCCATCTGTTCAGAGCAGTTAAACACATATACCATGATGCCAAGGGCTCGCCCCAAATCCTTGGTGGTCTCTGTCTTACCAGTCCCTGCAGGCCCAGCAGGGGCGCCACTCATGGTCAGGTGCAGAGACTGGGTAAGGGTGATGTAGCATCTTCCAGCAACGAGAAAGAAAAAAAAGAGAGAAACAAAAAGAGCTGAAGGAGTCAGACTGCCCAAATGCACTCAAATTACATGAAAGAACCTGGCAATACCATCAGGAGGGCTAATGTATCAGGGTCAATGCATACTGGATCCTTATTCAAAGGTCTACTGATGGATTATGGGGTAATTGGACTGAATCAATGCCTGCTGAGCAAGACACGAGCATTCAGACTGTTTGTAAACCAAAAAATCTGCTGATTCACAGTTATTAGTCTGCTGAGTCTTTCATATGGGGTCCTAGAATCCCAATTTTTTCAGTGTCAAGGGCAGGGTTTTCCTTTTAAATATTAAGCTGTCTGATGTCATGCGTGTGGTTCACCACCCCATCATAAAGTGGTAGCAGTGGAGCCACACAAGTTTAACTAAGGAAAAGTCCCAGAAATTTTCTTCTTTAGTGCTTTGTATTATTGATTTGCTAGCTCAGGTTTGGAGCAGTCCATTGTCCAGTGATCCCTTCTGTTTGGCCTAGTGATAACCATGACAGATTCCAAAAATAGTCCCACTCTGGTGCACAGTAGAATGAGGGAAGAGAGGGAAAGATACTCCAGATATCTTCTACAATGAATCCTACCACAAGGTAGTTAGAGTTTTTTTGGTGGGTAGCTGGGATACGAAGGGAAAGAAAGAACTCCATAAACAGGGATGATGTGTAGGGAGTCCAAGCGGGTGCATTTGCACACCCTGAGCATGTCAGTACACCCCCGGCGGTGTCTGCGGGAGCTCCCTACTCACCGCTGCCAGGCTTCTGCCACCGCCAGTCCAGCCGTGCCCCACCCCCACGCTGCTGGGGGCATGGGTTATTCATGTCCATGAACACTTGTATGCAGCTGACAGTTGTTTCTTTTCCCTACTTGGGAGAGTGCTGAAGCTGAAACAACCCTGTGATAGGGCATATAGGCCATCTAGGTACCTACCTGTCTGTCAGGGGAGTGATTACAAGGCGAGGAGTATTACCAAGGTATTCATATGAATAAAGAAACTGGGCATCACATATGTTTGCATAACAGTGCTTTTCTTCATCAGCCCACCGGTGCCGAAGCTGTGACAGCCAAATAAATGCCTGGGCACTGTCCACCTGTAAATACACGTAGATATCCATGGGCATTTATCAAGCAGGGGTGGTCAGAGATGCAACTTCAAATGCAACTTGGATGGTAAACCCACTGGCTTCAACCAAAATTTTGTTTACCAAAAAATAACTGGGCCCAGTGTTTTATAATGAAAGAAGGTTTCTCCTTCAAGAAAAAGGATATAAATCAAAGCCAGCAATATCTCTTGCACAGAGATGAAGGGCTTCTCAAGTGTAAAGAGCAGAATGGAAAGCCACGTGAAGAGGTGACAGAGAAGGTATAGATGGGATGTTCAAGAAAGAGGTTCTCATGAAGCAAAACGTATGAGAGAGGGCAGCAGGACAAACTGATAGGATGTTACCTGGTCAGCATTTCTGAAGAAAATTAAACATTAAAGTTCCCATGAAAGCACAATGCAAGAGGAAGGAGAGAGGGCAGCCATTTCCAACACCCCACCTAGCCAGCCCACAACATTGTGCCAGTTGATACTGGGAAAGAAAGGCAAGTTTTAGGATTTGGGGAAGTGCAGACATTTGAAGAGGGAAACCATTTGACTGTTTGAGAAGAATGGGTGTAGGGAAGATGATCAATCCCAAACCGAGTGGAGTCAATGGGGATCATCACGCTGATTTCAATAGATTCTGGATCAGGCCCAAAACATTATAGAAGACTTAGCTTGGCTGTACTTTAAGATCTACTTGTGTACCTCTCCAGTGGGAAGAAACCTCCAAAGATAAAAACTCCATTTCTCTGTAAATATGTGATAGTACCCATTAGCCATTAGAAATGCATTTTATTGGCCTATTAACACATGCCTAAGCTGAGCACTGGGGGGTAGAGTGGCAAAACCATTCACTGAACCTCTAACTTGCATTAGCAGATGACTGAACACAAGCCCTGTGGTGCTTTAAGGTCCATCACACTGCACAGTTGCTGATTTATTGTGAGGGTTTTAGCAGCTCACGCAAAAACGATGTATTTATACCCCCAAAGGAAAAGCCATCTCTGCTGTTTCAAGAGAAACAAGTCATAACTGAAATGTCTGTTATATAGAGCAGGATTGGGATATGAATGGCTATGGGTGCAATACCATTTTGCATTAGGATTAAAGATGGCAGTGTTGGACCATATTTTGTTAACTCAACAGGCTGTTTGTTATTGAAGCACTAGACATTGCTAGGACAGCAACTTAAAAGGGGTCATTCCATGCGGGATGGAGCCAAACCTTTTGAGCTATCATCTTAGATACTACATCCCGAGCATGCACATCAATGGTACATATGGTCATGATTTTCTGTCTGTCACCCTTGGAGAGATGACCAATGAGCATGGTGATGAGAGTATTCAACTGGGTCACTTGCTTCTTGTAGTATTCCTTCATTGCATTTTCATAACCTTCTTCTAGTCTGGCAAAGGCAATTCCAACCTCTGTGGTCCACCAGATCTGGGTACAGGTTAAGGCCACCTTGGAAAAGAGATTTAGTTCATTATCCATTTCAGAAACCAGAAATGACAGTCTGTTCTGTGTTTGACATTATATGCTCTTGTTAATGTGGCAGGATCATTAAAGGAAAAAAAGTGCTGCTTGAACACAAAATTAAAGGTATTTTTCAAAATGGTAACAACAAATAGTCACTGTGATAGAGAACTGCAAAGAATTCATGCTTAATGATATGTTAATTGATGCTGGTATCTGGCACAAAGCCAGCAATAGCAGCTCACCATCAGAAAATAGCTGTCTTTCATGTGTCATGGGATGCCAAAGAGAAGAGCAACAGGAAAAGCAATTAACAGGACAGCATAAGTACAAGAAAGATGAGGAAAACTGTTTTATTTCACTCCCTCTGGCCATTTTTCCTGCTACAATTACCATTCTTCCATTAGGTATGCTAATTATTCTCATTGCCAACATAATATTAACCTTACCAAAGTTAATGAGCTCTAAATCCGATCATCCAGTTCTTGAACCAATAAGTTCCCTATAACCTATATGTAGAACTGCTGCCTCTGCATTCTAACCTCATTTTACAGCCTCCTGTCATAAAACACATTCATATCATATACTGTAATAGGCCTCAATTTCCAAGGCCCTCTGACAGTTGACTCAGGCCTGTTTGGCACTCCACTTTAACAGGGCATTACCTCATATTCATCTGCCATACCTTCGAACTTACTTATTATAAGATTGGGAGGAGGCCCTCATTTTACTCAAGGGACACCTTAAGTGCCTTTTCCCCACCCTGCTAATCATTGAGCCACCTATATCTGGCTGTAGCAGGGTGCACCTCCAGGGGTGGTTGTGTCACCCACTGGTGGCTGTATAGCATCTGTCCACCTGCTTGGCCTCCTTAGCTGGCTCCCTTCTCTCTTTCGCCTACCACACCTTGATGTTACAGTTAGAACGATATTTAGGAGGCTGCCTCTAGGTGACCAGAGTTTAGGCGAGGGTGCCTTGCCTCCCAACTTCTTCTGGATAGCAACCTGAGTAGTGCAAGGATGATCTTTACGCCCCCACATTCCCTCTGTAGCCTTAGCTGTGGCTCCAGCCCTGTTGCATCGTAGTCCACCCAGCATAAGTCAGGGCCTCACCCCCCATCTGTGCCTCTGCCTAGACAAAGCATCTAGCTGCCTATCTTCCTCTCTAAGACTCACAAGAGAAAGAATGAGGAATTGGTAAACCAAAAAAACCCCCAAAACAAAACAAAACAAAAAAAACAACAAAAAACCCCCAAACAAAACAAAACAAAAAAAACACAGGGGGGAAGGAAAAAATTAATCACAGGATGCTGCACACTCTGCTGTATGGTCTCCTTCATACCTCCCCTCACAGCCACTCTGGTCTGCTGGGTGTTACCAACAAATGAGCACAAAAGGAAAGAAAGCAAACCCCTCTTGTGTCAACATAAACAGCCCTTGGATGGCTCCTGCTCTCCTGGGCCTACATCAACATTCCCAAATCCCCCCAATTCTATGGGCACTTCCACTCCCCAGGACTCCCCCGGATTAACATAAGCAATTCTCACTGCTTTGGGTGCAGTCTCTCTTCTGGACTCCCCCTAGGTTAATATAAACAGGCCTCAGCCTTCTGGGTGTACTTCCTCCTTTCCTATCATCAGAGTCTCTCCTCTCCAAGCCACAGTGTCTCTGCCTCTCTCTCTCCCCCGTCCCCCTCCCCCCACCTGCTTGGCCTAGGTTTGGCCAGTTTCCCTCTTTTACAAGAAGCTTGCCTTTGTTCCCCTGCCTGGGCAAGACTGCCTACTCTGTACTGAAGCCCTGCTCACAGTCCCCTTTGGCTCTGCCCACCGCAGCCACTACCTTTATCTTTTGTGGCAGGGGTTCTTCATTACATACTTGGCAAGTTTGCAGCTTGCAGCCTTGTAGCTTGCAGCTCACTGCTCTGCACCCACTCTGCCTCATAACAGAATTAGGCACCTCGTTATAACACTCATTGGGTTTGCAGAATCAGAAGACTGTGTTTTATCTTAAGTTTCAATTCAGGAGTTTACTAAGATCAAGAGAAATCAATCCATTAGGACAGCATAGCTAGAGTCCAGGAGCAGAGACCACATAAAGCTTCTCTACTTGTTCACTGACAAAACAGATTTACTAGTAGAGGGCAAAGGAAGAGCTCACAACAAGGTGCTTTCCCTACTGGGCTGGTCAAAGAGGATACCTGGGCTGGGTAATCAAGGAGCCACTGTTCTCTTGGTTTTTCTTCATAAGCAGTCACAGCTTCTGTCATCTCATGTCTCACAGTAGCCCTCATATTATCCAACACATGATTTAACCAGTCTTCAACCTAGAGAAGTTATTAAACACCAGAGTTATTTGCTCTACTTAGACACCTCCAATAAATAGAGATATAAGAATACATGAATTTTCTTTAATTGCAGTGTTAAAAACATGCCCCAAAGTCTCCTTTTAGAGAATGTAACTTACCTGAGTTTAGTGCCTTAGCTTTAGCACAGGCTCACAGGATTCCATCCAGAATTAAACAAAGCACTCATAAGGCAATTGAGACTTTGCTAAATTTCAAAATGAAGTAGCATGAAAACTCTGTTGAGAAGCAACGTGAGCCAATATTTTCCCATTTTCAGGTCTATGTGGAGACTTACAAATGAGACTTGGGTATCCAAGGAATACATCCATGTATGTATTCTTTTATTCCTAAATAAAAGTGTGTTTTTCCAAGCTAGGTTTATCCACTTCAATTAAATTAAACAGAAAAGGGCATGTTTATTCAGAACTAAGTATGTCCACACAGAAAGGAACTTTGGATTAACTGTTCTACTTTAAAATGTATATCCTACTTTATTTCAACACACATTTTATGTTAAGATATGCCCTGAGGCCAATATAAGCATTGTCAATTCATTTTAGACTAAAATTGCTTTTGGGGGGATTTTTTCCCCTCAGATTTTCCAGTTTTTTCTACAAAATTGAAAAATAAAAACTGGTTTTCAGTTCAGGTATATTCCATTTTTACCTGCCTCTGCAGCACTGAATGAACAAAAAGAGAAGCAAGAAATGTATAGAGGTCATTAATGTGAAGAGACATAGACATAAAGTACACAAACAGAGCAAGGAGGAGCACTGGGCAGCAAGGAAGTGTCATTTTTATACAGACACGTTTTCTGCCCATTATCATAATTTAAGTGACATGTATGCAGGCTGTGTTGGACTTGTGCCCTTGTCAAGCAGGAATAAAAGAATGGCATAAAAAGTAGAAGTTGGACTTCTGATTTTCATAATTGAAAACAGAGTGCCTTCACCTCACCTGTCCACTACAGTCACATGGATCACTGAAGCCAACATACTCCTCCTCTTTACTATACATTCCCAATCCAGTTTTGGTTGGATTTTGCTCAGAGTCCACTTGAAATTTCATCTTAGCCAAGTTGTCAAATAGTTTTGAAAGATGGCGCTGAATCTGCAAGAAGAATTATGTTGGGTAGTTCATCATAACAGGAAAAGCAGCGTGTATATTAGTACTGTATAAAGTCCCCTTCCCAAGATATATTCTCATTTTTCGTACTATGATCATACACATCTTCCAATCGGAGAGGCCTAGTGATACAAGACTTCTGTAATACACCCTCCATAAATTGACCTTGACCTACATGCATTACCCCTAAGAGTGAAAAAATGATTCAGGAATCAAGCTCTGTTTAAGCTTTATTAAATTAAACAGTTGAAAAATAGTAGTTTGCTGGAATTGCTATAATAAGTTTCTGCCATGAACTTCCACCTCCTAGGAGACAGGTCTGCAGTTCTTTTTCTAAATCTTTACATTGCTTTCTGGTAATAAACATCTTAAATCACTACTGTTACATGCGATATAAATTAATATTAAAATTAAAGTTGTCCCAGGTGCACAGCCACATGGGAGCTGAAGACCCTGAGATGGGGGCTACATACACCAAGGGAAAAAACCCTGAGAAAAGAAACCACTTACTGGTCACAAGACACCAGACATCAAAGGAACAAAGAACAAAGCCCGCGCAGTTCTCACGCCATGCCTATATACAGCTGGAGCCGACACTTGACATCAGGAGCAATCACCATCCAGCAAAGATAAAAGGGAACACTGAAAGAGAAACGGGGAAGAGCGGGAGAGGCTGTGGAGGCTCTCCATGCTGGTGGCAGGCAGTGCCAGCTTGAAAGAAAGTATTTGGACCAGAGAGCAGCACCAGAGGCTCTCTGCATAGGCAGCAAGCAGCCCCAGTGCGAAGGGGCAGATTACGCTTGGGAAGAGGCACCCCAAGCAACAGAGAATAAACCCCACACTGGTTATGAGCAGCACCTGAATCCAGAGGATGACCTCAAGCCGGAAGGAGCCATAACAGACCCGGAGATGACGGAGGCTTCCTACTCCGGGTTGTCAGAGGTACCAAGCCATGGAAGGAGGCTGACCCAGGGAAGGGCAGAAGATACACCAACAAAGGCACAGAGCGGAGCAGCATTGGGGGATGCCATCTGGCTCAAGCCATAGGGCAGAAAGAGAGAAGCAGCAGTTGATCCTAATCACTGTCTGGCCTCTTATCCTTTTCGTTGAATCCTTTTCTCTCCGTAGTCACTATTAGCCTGTATACGGTCTTGTGTTGCTGTTGTGGTCTGTGCTTTTTTCTTTTTTTCTTTTTTGTTCTTTGAGTGCCTCTGGGGTTAGGTCTGCCTTGAGGGGGATCTGACCGACACCACACCACCAGGGTGATCACAAGGCTCAGCAAGTGGCCATAGACAACAGGGAAGAGAGACAAGAGGGGCATATCCAGTAGGCCTGTAGCCTATCAAAGAAAGCAATTTAATAACCAATCCTGAAGAGGACATCAAAACTGAAGGTTATCTACACCAGAGGGACAGGCGCCTTAAAATCAAGCGGCCTGCTGGAGGTTGGCGTCAGGATGGGGTGCAGGGGAGGTGGAGCCCCACGAATATCCACCAGGAGGAGTGACCGACCTCAAGGGACCTACAGAGGAAGACCCCTCCACTAGAAATATATTCAAAGTCATGGCAGATGAGTTTAGAGGCTTTCTCCAGAGTGATCGAGGTCCCTCTCAGTGGCCACACAAGCCTTCACTGTGCCCACCACCAGGCACACATGCTAGGGCAACGCGTGAATGGGTATTCAAAGCAAGGCAGGTACAAAGTGGTGCATTGGCTGGGAATCAAACAGAAAGCCCAGTGCACAAGGAGCATCCCAACATGCAACCCGCAGCCATGGCCCCTCCGGACGTGCTAGGTCAGAATTTACAGGCTCTGACACAGATCCTTGATACCCAGCAGCAAATGATGGATCGACAACAGGATTGGTTGCATCACAGCATTTAAAAAGACAAAGATGATGCGAGAAGATGATCTGAAGGCCTATATTGACACGCCATAATGACAGGACTTGGTAAAGGATACTGGGCCGGTCAACTTGGCACCCTCGTTGAAGGTAAAGCCCAGGCAGGTTACTGGGCCCTCCCAAAGGACAAGGCTCACGACTATGATTTGGTGAAAGCAGCAATCCTGTACTGGCTAGAAATCAACCGGAGCACTATAGATGGCTGTTCAGGGTGAAGAAGGGACCACAGGAGAAACGACCCAGGCTCCTCCTGAAGTTCCTGTGGGATCTTTTTAATAAATGGGTAAACCCCACGTCATGTAATTAAGATGCTCTGGTTGACCAAATACTGCTAGAACAGTTTCTTAATGACCTGGAGGAACGTACGCAAAGATGGGTCTGCCAACATCCTCCACACAACTGCAAAGAAGCTCTAAAACCAGCAGAAGCCTTTGCAGTGTCACTGTTCGGCTATAGCCAGGAGAGTCGGAGCCCTGGCCCATCAACACCAACCCTCAGGGAGCTGGAGAGAAGACCGCCCCCCTACAGGGGTGTAAGAAGGGATACAATTTGCTTCCACTGTGGGAAGACTGGGCACGTCTCAAGCGATTGCCTGAGTAGTCACTCAGAGCAATGGCACCCAGACAGTTCACCAAGAATACCAGCTAAGGGGCAAAAAGAGCAAGACCTCAGCGAGCCCATGGATTGCAGCTACGTTGCTGAAGGGGAGGGTGCAATATGGGGATGTCTCGTAGTTAAGGCTTGGATTGGAAATTGCCCTGTTCAGGCTACCCTGAACTCAGGATGTGCCTAGTTCCTGGTGAGGGTGGATCTCATCACCCATCAGCGACATCGTAGAGGTGACTTGGTGAAGGTGGCATGTCTTTATGGGGAGACCAAACAAGTCGACTGCCAGTGGGTATGACTCAGGGTGATGGAACACCAGGGAGACTTACTGGTGGGCATAGTACCCCGTTTAACTTGCAACATGCTACTAGGATGAGATTGGACACCAATATAGGATACGCTGGAAAGAGTCCGGGATTTCATAGATTTCATAGACATTAGGGCTGGAAGGGACCTCGGAAGATCATCAAATCCAGCCTCCTGCCCAAAGGCCAGCAAGATAAGCATCCAATTTACTCTTAAAGGTGTTCAGTGTAGGTGCTTGAACCACCTCCGATGGCAGGCTGTTCCAGATGCTGGGGGCTCGGACAGTAAAGAAATTCTTCCTTATGTCCAGCCTGAAATGGTCTTGTAGTATTTTATAACCGTTCAACCTTGTCAGCCCTTGAGGTGCTCTGGTGAACAAACATTCCCCCAGAAACTGGCGGTCACCCCTGATAAACTTATAGGTGGCCATCAGATCACCCCTGAGCCTG
>NW_017728916.1:27012094-27060957 GCF_001723895.1 Crocodylus porosus
AGGCTGATGGGCCTATAGTTTGCCAGATACACTTTCCTCCCTTTCTTGAAGATAGGCACCACATTGGCCTTCTTCCAGTCTTCAGGCACTACACAACAGTGCAAGGAGTTCTCAAAGATCCATGCCAGGGATGCCGAGGCTGAGAGAAGAAACACCCGGAACCATGAAGCCTGGCTTAGTGAACTTGAGGAAAGTGAGGCATCAACAGACTAGATGGGCGAAATTGACCTCCACAATGTAGCCAGCAGCTGGTAGTTTTGGGATGCCCAAGAAGAAGATCCCAAACTTCAGGGGCTTAGGTCACTGTCTCTGAACACCACTGCCAGTCAGACACCAGCACTGGAAGGGACTCTGCGATTCAAGCTAAGGAACCAACTCTTATATCACATACAACTTGGAAGGGTACAGGAGCCTGAAAAGACACAACTGGTAGTACCCACCTGTTTCTGCCAAGTCATTTGGCAATTGGCCGATTCCAACCCCATGGGAGGACACTTAGGTCAGGATAAGACCACTGGTAGAGTGTGCCAGTGGTTCTTCTGGCCAAGGTTGGAGGAAAGATACAGCACACCATTGCACAGCTTGTCCCAAATGTCAGAAGGCCAGGGAGGATCACCCAGTATGGGCCCCACTTCAACCCATGCCTATCATTGATATCCCATTTTCAAGGATAGCCATGGATGTGGTTGGATTAGTTCCCCGTAGCAGCACAGGACATCAATATATACTGCCACCCAGTATCTGGATGCCATGCCCCTGCAGCCAGTAACGGCTCCATGAATCATGGAAGAAGTCCACCCTTGTGGATAGCGAGGGTGGAGACCCCTCAAGAAATCCTCACTGACCAGGGGCGTAATTTCATGTCCAGGGTGTTACAAGTGGTATACCACACCCTACACTGTGCACCATCCCCAGACTAACGTCCTGGTAGAACATCTCAATGAGACAATAAAAAGAATGTTGCAGCACTGTATACAAGGAGACCCGTGAAAGTGGGATCTGCTTCTTCCATTAGTTTTGTTTGTCCTTCAGGACACTCCACAGGAGTCAATGAAATATTATCCCTTTGACCTAGTATTAGGTCACTGCCCCACAGACCTACTCCAGGCTCTGAGAGAAGACTGGGAACAAGATGCAGGGAATGTGAGAGATCCAGTCACATATTGGCAAGAATTCCAACAAAGGATACAGCTGGCATGAGACTTGCCCAAGGATGATATGCAGGAGGCACAACATTGTCAGAAAGAGGTATGATGTGCACACCAAAGAGTGGGAATTCGAACCTGGACAGAGGGTGTTGATTCTGCTGCCCACATCCTCAAGTAAGCTGCTCACCCAGTGGCAGGGCCCATTTGAGATAACCTGCAGGGTGAGCCCGGTGGACTATGAGGTTCAGGCACCAGGCCATCTATGTGAGAAACAAATATATCACATCAATCTCTTGCATGAATGGCATGAACTGGAGGGATGGGCAACTTTTGTGGATATGGATACAGAAGACCTGGGACCCCAGGGAGCAACCCAAGAGACAGGAATGACTAGAACAGAGGAACGAGTCCAAATAAGGGAAGAACTGTCGACATCACAAAGGTATGAGGTGCAGGTTCTCGTTAAGGAATTTAAAGATGTATTCTGAGAAGAACCTGGGTGGGTCCAGAACACACACCACACAATACAGACACCACCAAGAGCCATAGTGCGGGAGAGATAGCAACCGGTCCCCCATCACTTCTCAGGGAAGACACACAAAGAAATTGAAAAGATGCTAGAGCAAGGGATCATATGCCCATCCAGAAGTCCATGGCATAGCCCACTGGTCCCCTTCCCAAAACCAGACGGCTTTTTGACGTTATGTGTCGATTACCAATGATTGAACGCAATGGTGGTCTTTGACATGTTCCCTATGCCCCATGCCACAGAACTAGTGGAATGCATCAGGAATGCCCAATATATCACAACACTCGACCTGGCAAAGGGGTATCGGCAGATCCCTGTGGCGAGCAGAGACTGACCCAAGTCAGCTTTCAGGACACCATGGGGCCTATACGAGTTTGTCTGCATGCTTTTCAGGCTTCATGGGGCAGCCGCAACGTTCCAGCGTCTAATGGACGAGATCCTGGCACCACACTGCAGCTACCTTGACAACATTGTTGTGTTCACACAAACTTGGGCTCAGCACAAGAGCGCTCTCCATGCCGTACTGTCAGAACTAAGAAAAACAGGAATGATGGCGAAGCCAAGAAAATGTGTGCTGGCTCAGAGACAAACCAAATATCTAGGATTTTTGGTTGGACAAGGTGCAACCAGGCCATGAGCTGACAAGGTGGAAACCATCCACAACTTTAAGGCATCCTAGACCAGCAAACAACTTAGATCCTTTTTAGAGCTGACCAATTATTACTGCTGGTTTGTTCCCTGATTTTCTAAACTAGCAATGCCTCTTACGGAAGCCTTAAAAGGGCAACAAGCAGGAAGTATAAAATGGATGAACAAAATGACACAGAACTTCGAATTGCTCAAAAAGGCCCTATGCAAAGATGTCATGATACACACACCTGATTTCTGTAAACCTTTTATATTACAGACAGATGCACTGGAGACCACCATCAGGGCATTGCTAACCCAAGAAGATGGAGGGATAGAGAGGCCAGTCGCCTACATCAGCCAGAAATTACTGCCTGCAGAAACACAGTATGCAACCATAGAGCGGAAATGTTTGGCAATCTGCTGGGCGTCATGTACTACTTGACGGGGAGGGAATTTAAGCTGGTAATGGACCATGTCCCCTTAAAATGGCTAAGCATGGCCAAGACCAATAATGCCCGGATTACAACATGGGCCCTCACACTTCAGCCATTCAAATTCCATAAACTACACCAACCAGGAACAAGTAACAAAGTGGCGGATTTCTTATCCACATGTGGAAACGAGACCAAATGTGGTGATGCCAAGCAACAATCAAGCGGAACACCTGGGATGACAGGTAGGATACGAGAACAAAAATCCAAAGTGCCCCAAGGCATCTTAAAGGGAGGCGTTATGTCCCAGGGGCACAACCGTGGGGGAGCTAGATACCCTCCCCTCAGGGGATCCTGGGACAGGGGCTATACCCCCCAGGGGAAAACCCCCCCAAAAAAGAAACCACTTACTAGCCACAGGACACCAGACATAGAAGGAACAAAGAACGAAGACCGCACGGTTCACGAGTCATGCCTATATACAGCTGGAGCCAGCAGGTGCAATCACTAGCCGGTAAAGATAAAAGGGAGTGTTGGAAGAGAAACAGGGAGAGCTGGAGAGGCTGTGGAGGCTCTCCATGCCAATGACAGGCAGCACCGGCTCAAAAGAAAGTATCTGGACCAGCAAGCAGTAACGGAGGCTGCAGAGGCTCTCTGCACAGGCGGTGAGCAGCCCTGGTGCTAAGGGGTGGATTACACTTGGGGAGACGCACCTCGAGCAACAGAGAATAAACCCCGTGCTGGTTATGAGTAGCACCAGTGTCCAAATAGCCCACCAGAGGTTGGCGTTAGGAAGGGGTGTAGGGGAGGTGGAGCCCCACAAATATCTGCCGGGAGGAGTGACCAACCCCGAGGGACCTACAGAGGAAGTCCCCTCCACTGGAAATATATTCAAAGATGTCGCAGGCGAGTTTAGGGGCTTTCTCCGGGGTGATCAAGGGCCACACAAACCCTCACCATGCACATGTGCTAGGGCAGCACGTGAACAGGTATTCGAAGTGAAGTGGGCACAAAAATATAAAAATAAACTAAAAATAAGCTAAAATAAAAATTAAATGCCCCTCTCCAGGCTTGAACTTTCAACTTGAGGGTCACAACACTCTTAGTTTTGTGAACATATGACACATAGCTTGTTTTTCTGTAATAGAAGGGTATCCCAGCTAGCAACAGGATCTATCTAGTCATTCACAAAGCACTGATTCAAAAGAAAAAGGATTAAAACACTTCTAAGTAGCATTCAGGATCCTGACATTTATTGCTAACTTTCTTTTTATTGTTTTGTTCCACATATTTTCATAATAGTGCCATGCTGTTACATTACAATATTTGATTGCAAACAATTGTTCAAAATTATAAGAGAAAATGGGTTTACCTGGGATTTCCAAAATTACTAGTTGCCCTCAGTTCTTTCTCCAGTATCCTACATCACCTGTCAGGCACTCCAACTTAGTGATCAGACAAACATTCATATATCACAACAATGAGAAACTCATTGATCAACCTAAACTAGGGGTGCAACAATAGAGATTTTGGGGGCTGATACTGATAGCTGATATTTAAGGAGGCATATTGGCCAATACTGATCCGATTTCCAATACAGCTGCCTCCAGCTGGTAAGTCTGTTGTGGAAGGGGGGGAAGGGAGAGGGGGGCATATCAATGCCCCCCACAGTGAGGGAGGGGGCAGGGGCAGGTGCTACCCAGGTGGAACAAGTGCTGCCCAGGTGGTGGTGTGGGAAACAGAGCCGTGGCTCCCACTATAGCTTGCGCCTCAGGAGGGCAGGAGGAGAGGGGCGTGTGCTCCCTAGATCCGTATAGGGTGGGGCGGGGCAGGGGCTGGGGTCAGAGTGGCTGCTGGCAGCATTAGGAGGACGCCGCTTCCACCCCAGATTTCACTGCCGCTCTGCTCCCAGCACTGCTGCCACCAGCCACAGCCCTGGTTCAACACCCTATCTGTACCCACACACAGGGAAAAACTGGGGCTGTGCCTTAACTACAACAGTGTTACTTACTAATGAAAAGGCTCCATGGTTCTTTAGAACTTCTTGTTATACCTTTCCAGAATTTGGAAACTCAAAAGCACAAGCAGTAACAGTTGAGATATGACTCCCACAGTACAGTGAGATACTCTGAACTCTACCCTTTGGGGGAGGAGAACAGTAAACACCAAACCTAGGAATTCCAGGAATGTACCCATAACAGCGTAGCAAACCGCCAGTTTAAGGATCCTGAGGGTAGACTACAGGCATGCAAGCCAGGGCAACTGGTGGGCACAGGTGGGAGTGTGGCACGGGGACAGCTATGGGCCAGATAATTATTTGGTAGATGCCTGCCCATGAGCTGGATCCAATCAGGTGGTGGACTGGCTTTGGCCCACAAGTCATATTTTGCTCACCCCTGAACTAGAGGTAGGCAGACAGCTGAGAGCCTGGAAGCAGAGAGCCTGTGAGCAGAGAGGAAGACAGCTAACAGGTTAGTTCATGGTGGAGCCTGGAGACCACTCCATGAGTTCTGTTATCCTGAAAGTTGACCTGTGATTTGGAAGATGACCATGGGTTGTGGAGAGACCATGAGTGTATTAGAGACTGTGTATATGGTGCATGTTGATTGGCTCCTGTCAGGAGGAAGCTTGCCCTGGAGGAGTAAAGACAATAAAAAAAAAAATTTATCCTGTAAAAAGACAGTGAAAGACTGTGTATAGAGCTAATTATCCTGAGAACACAGGCATGTAAAAGCGCCCTGGGTGATTTTAAGGGCCTGAAGGTAATAAAGCATATAAAAGTTAAAATGGACTGAGGTATTTAAAGCACATTGGGGTTCTGAAATGAATTCCAGCACTTTGAAAGTGAAGGATAGCAACTGGGAATGAACAGTGGCATCTTAATAGGCCTGTAGGCAATAAGACAAGCCCTGCAGGAGTTGGAAGAACCTGACTGGAGGGATGGGCACTCCCACCATTTAAAGGGGAAGGTGGTGATAGCTAATGATGAGTTATGGGGAGGGAAAAAAAAGAAATGGAAAAAAGGAAGCATCTCAAGCAGGAGCTGGAGGAATATGTGGACAAGCAAAAGACTGTGCAGAGGCTAAAGCTAGAGAGGAGATGGAGGCATATTCTCTGGCTCAAACCTTTGACAAAGACTTGGGGTAGAAGGATGAGCTGGAACAATGCAATATGCAATGTTACACCAAAATGAAGGAGATGAGGATCCAGCAGGGGGAACGTGAGGGAGTGCTTGACATACCCAGGCAACTGATGGGAGCTTTAGTTGAGCGTATACACAGACAGAACATCAGAAGGAATGCTGTGTGCTGCTGCTAACGTGAGAGAGATACTGAGGCCACTACTGCTAGAATGCCTTGAACTCAAATGGAGAGAGCTAGCAGTGAAACATCTACCAACAAACAGGAACTGCCAACAGGGGGGCAGTTTGCAGGCAGTTGCTGGAGGCAAGAGAAGGGAGGAAAAAGGAGAGAAGCCAGGTGAGACACCAGATTAAGCCCATCCAGCTGCCTATAACTTTGTTTTAGCTGGCTGTTTGTTTGTTCGGTGGCGGGGTGTGCTCTGAGAAGCTGGGAGTGAGTGCTGACTGCTAAGTAAGTGTTGATTGTTGCTCCCTGTGGGATTGCTGACTGGGCCTGAGCCAGCCCAGGCCTGGAAGGGTATAAAAAGGAGACTCCCCAGGCGACCAGGAATCCAGTGAACAGGGACTGCCAACAGGGGATGAATTTGTGGGCCAGTCCATGGGTAGGAGTACACACCGTGTAGGAGTACATGGGAGCTTCTGACAGACTTCAGGTAGGTGAATGAGGAGGGGGGCTACTATGGAGGTGGTGACACAGCATGCAGCCAGGGACCCTGCCTCTGGCCTGGAGCTCCTGTGAAGCCTCCACCCAGACAGGCTCCTTGGATGTGTCAGCACTGGCCTGGCCCCTGTCTGCAGGGGTTGCCTGGTGGGACCCCTGAGGCGTGGGGGTAGTGCGGGGTGTGGGGGTTCCCTTGCCTGTCCCACATGTGCCCGGATTGAGGCACTGGATGGGCAGGTAAGGCAACTCCAGGCAGAGGTGAGCAGGCTGTGGGGAATTGAGGCTGCAAAGGATAAGATTGATGGATATTTTCATTCTCTGCAGGACCAGGGACCTAGTGCAGAAACATCGTGAGAGAGTCCCAGGAAAGCTGGATGGAGGACAGTCACTTTCATAGCTAGACAGTGTACAGCTGTGAATGCTTCCCCAGCACAACTGGGTAATAGATACAAAGCCCTGGCAGCACTGGAGGATGATGCAGCAGAGGAAGCTGCAGGGAAAGACACATCAGCAACAAACACCAGGCAGGCTGAGCAACAACCAAATAACTGGAGAAAGAGATGCCAGATCATCATGGTGGGTGACTCCCTCTTAAGAGGCACAGAGAGGCCCATCTGTGGACCAGATCCCATGGCACAGGAGGTTTGCTGCCTACCCAGAGCCAGGATCTGGGATATCACTGCAAGGATTCCCAACCTCATCCAGCCCTTTGATTACTACCCCATGTTCCTTGTCCCTGTGGGTACAAATGATGCGGCTGGAGTAATCCAGACTGTGTCATGAGTGACTACAGGGCTCTGGGGGTCAGCCTTAGGAAGGTGGGGGCACAGGTGGTCTTCTTGTCCATCCTTCCAGTCAGCAGTCACCATCAGCATCAGGACGCCTGCATGAGGGAAGTCAACCTGCAGTTCTGAAGTTGGTGCCATCATGTGGGTTTTGGCTTCTACAACGACAATCTGCACTTCCATGAGAGAGGCATCCTGGGACAAGATGGTCTTCATTTCTCTTCTAAAGGTAAAGTCTGTTCTCTTACAGGTTGGCTGATCTCCTCCAAAGGGCTTTAAAACAGGTTTCTCAAGGGACGGGGAAGCAGAGGACAAAGGAGAACCTAAGATCAGCGAGCCATGAGCAGTGCACTGGATAAGCCCAGGTAAACACTAAGGTAAGCACCAAGGGGCCTGAGAGACATCAGGACGGGGGGTACCAAGGGCACCCAATCGGGAGGCTTAAATATCTCAACATTAATGCCAGGAGCATGGGGAACAAACAGGAGGAACTTGCACTCCTGCTTGCAGGCAACAACTGCAATCTGCTGTAACTCACTCAAACCTGGTGGGATCCTACTCCATGATTGGGCAGTAGGCATTGAGGGTTACAGGTTGTAAAGATGGGATAGAGTGGGGAAAAGTGGGGGGTTGTTGCTCTCTGTGTTAAGGAACAATATACAACCTCTATAATCAGGATAGGATCAGAGGAGAGCCAAAACAAGGTACTGTGGATCAGGATACAAGGGGGTCAGGAAGGGGAGAAAGGCACTTAGTAGTGGGGGTCTACTATAGAGTGCCACACCAGGAGGATGAGCTAGACCTGGAATTCTCCAGACAGAAATCAGAGGCTGTACAGTCAAGATATATGGCTGTCATAGGTGACCTAAACTACCCTGGCATCTGCTGGGGGGAGCAGTCAGCCAAATCTAACTGCTCACATAGGTTTTTAATCTGCATATAGGACCTCCACTTAATGCAGGAGTTATACAAGCCCACTAGGGGGAACACTTTGCTGGACTTGGTGTGGTCTACAGGGGATGACCTAGTGGAGAACCTGCAGGAACAAGGTAACCTAAGGGACAGTGACCATCAACTGACTGAATTCACTACTTGGAGAAGGGTGAGTAAACTAACCAGCAGGGCTGAAGTGCAAGACTTCAGAAAGGCTAACTTTAGTGTGCTCAGGAGATCAGTGAGGCATTAAAGCTCAAGAGCATTGGCAAAATGGGGGTCCAGAAAGGATGGTCGTTCCTCAAGGGAGTGATCCTATAGGCACAGAAGGAGACAATTGCACATAAAAGGGGGCAAAGGGGCCAAGAAGCCCTCTTGGCTGAACAGGGAAATCCAGGAAAGCCTAAGGGCAAAGAAAGAGGTATACAGGCTACAGAAAAAGGGGGTAGCTACCAAGGAGGAATATACCTTCCTGGTAGCTCACACTTGCAGGGAATCAGTTAGAAATGCCAAAGAAGGATTAGAACTTAGGCTGGCGACAAAAATTAAGGACAACAAAAATTCCCTCTTCAGGGATATAGGGAACAAAAAGAAGATGCAGGGTAGCATAGGACCTCTACAAGACAAACTAGGGCAACTGGTGACAGAGTGGGGGCAAAGCTGAGCTCTTCAATGAGTTCTTTGCATCTGTATTCCTGTTAGCACAGACTTAGTGAAGGGGCACTTGGAGGGGCTGGATGTGTTCAAATCAGTGGGCGCAGATGAACTTCATCCAAGGGTGCTGAAGGGACTGGCCGGTGTCATAGCAAAGCTCCTAGCACAGCTGTTTGAGCACTCAGGGTGCTCTGGTCAGGTCCCAGAGGACTGGGAAAGGGCCAGTGTAGTCCCTATTTTCAAGAGGGGGAGGAGGGAGGAACTGGGAAACTAGGCCAGTTAGTCTCACTTCTCTCCTTGGGAAAACTGCGGAAAAAAAAAAAAAGAAATCAATAAGGATTACATTTTTGGAATCCCAGCAAGGGAAATAATGCTGAAAGGAAATCAGCACGCATTCATTGCAGGTAGATCCTACCTGACTAACCTTGTTTCTTTTTATGACCAGGTCAACAAAATGCTTAGACACAGGAGTGGAGGTAGATGTCATCTACTTAGACTTTAAGAAGGCCTTTGATATGGTATCTCATTCTGTTCTTGTAAATAAACTGACAGGCTGTGATGTAGGTGATTACACAGCCAGGTGGGTGGCAAATTGGATTGGGGTCACACCCAGAGAGTGGTGATGGACGAGTCAATAACTGACCTGGAAAGATGTGAGCAGTGGAGTCCTGCAAGGCTCAGTCCTTGGACCAGTGCTATTCAATGTCTTCATCAATGACTTGGACAAGGGCATAGAGAGCACCCTGTCCAAGTTTGTAGATGATACCAAATTATGAGGCACAGTTAACAAACCAGAGGGTAGGGAACAATTCCAGCTGGATCTGGACAAGTTGGAAAAATGGGCAGAATAAAACAGGATGCAGTTCAACAAAGACAAGTGCAAAGTGCTTCAGCTGAGTAAGAAGAGCCACCAACACACTTACAGGCTGGGGGATGACCCTCTCAGCAGCACAGCAGGAGAAAGGGATCTTGGAGTCATAGTCAACTCAAAGATGAACATGAGTCATCAATGTGATGAAGTGATCAGTAAAGCTAACCGCACTGTGTCATACATTAGCAGATTCATGATGAACAGGTCCAGGGAGGTGATGCTTCCCCTCTATGCAGTTGGAGTACTGAGTCCAGTTTTGAGTGCCGCACTTTAAGAGGGATGTGGAGAATCTTAAGAGGGTTCAGTGGAGGGCCACTCATATGGTCAAAGGCCTGCAGGCAAGGCCCAGCTGCCTATACATTTATCAGGGGAGGACAGTGGGGAATAGGAGATGCTCTATTTACTAGGGCACCCCCCTAGAGTAACTACGAACAATGGCCACAAATTGATGGAGACCAGATATAGTTTGGACATTAGAAAGAACTTCACAGTAAGGGTTGCCAGAATCTGGAATGGGCTTCCAAGGGAGGTGGTGCTCTCCCCTACCCTGGGGGTCTTCAAAAGGGGACTGGACAAGCACCTAGCTGGGGTCATCTGACCCCAGCGCTCCTTCCTGCCCAGGCCAAGAGGTCCAACTCAGTGACATACTGAGGTCCCTTCTGACCCTAACATCTATGAGTCTATAAATCTAATTGATGGCAAAGGTCTGTCTAACAACCTGAACTCAGTGCCCAGTAGGAGGCTTTTCAGGAGAAGCTAGAAGAGCTGACTAAGACTGAGTGGCACCTCTGCGAGCACAAAGAGACAGAGGTGGAGGCCTAAGGAGCCCCCAACCTGAGATGGGGCCCCACGAAGAGACAGAGCAGCCTGCAGGCCAAGAAGGGGATCAGTAGGCCCTAGCTGGAACAAACACTAGGGAAGTCACAAGAGACCCACTAGCAGTCCTGAGCCAGGGACAGGGGTGGACAAAATCCCAGGAATAATTGAAAAAGGACTGAGGCCAAGCACGAAAGAGATGAAACTGGAAACTGGTGAGAGATCTGGAAGCCCAAGAGGAAGCCAGTGCAGAAGGCTGGCAACATTGGAGCCACCATGTTTCTAAAGAACCTGTGCTCCAGCATCAGCTGCAGGAAGTTAAAGCAAATCTTCCAACAAGCAACTACAGTGACTTATGTGGACCTTTGGAGGGACAGGCTTAGGAAAACCTGGGACAGTTACATTTGAAGGTCCCAGCCATTCAGGCAGTTGCCAGGTTGAATGGACAGATATTGTAAGGCAGGGTCATTTGGGTAAAAATGGACAGAGAGACTGCCTGGTATAATGACGACTGTACAGAGACCCATGTGGGACCCTGATTGCTTTACAACCAAAGGGACTTTGGGATGGGTACAGAATAAGGGGAAGGCCCATCTTAATTCACTGAAAGAGAAGTAACTTTAAAATGGAGGCCTGTACCTGGGAAGAAGTGCAGGATGGGGTGCATTATACCAGGTCCCAATGGGAGGCGGTTCCAGGGAAAAGGGAGATCCCTAGGTGGGAAAAAGTGTGGCCTTTCTGAACAGAGCAACACCTAGGGCCAAGGGGTCCAGAGTAAGAATTAGAAGAGAACAGCTTTGTCTTGGGCAGGAGGCATAGGCAAAGCTGTGACCCAGCAGCTGTTTAAACTTGGGCCAAAGTCAAGAGAGCAAGACGTAGGGGCCAGGGTGTCCTGAGTGAGAACTAGAAGAGGACAGCTTTGCCCTGACCAAGAAGGAAAGCTGTGGCCCAGTAGATGTTCAAGCTCAGGGCAAAGAAAAGGGAGAAACCATGGCCAGGGGCCCTAGAACTTGGAGTTGAGGCCTATACTTCTGCAGAGAGAAGGTGCGGGAAGCAGGCAGGGCAGCAAGAGAGTCCTCCTCAGGAGGGAGGAGGCTCCACAAACAAGGAGAGAGGTAACAACTACCTGTAAGCCATGGTGACGACTCAGTGCTGCCAGGGGCCCTGCCCCTGTGGTGCCGCCCTTCCAGGGCTCCTCTGAGGCTTCCACCCAGACGGAGCCCTTGGGGGCCTGGTGACCACCTGGCTCCTGAGCTGTGGGGGTGGCTGGGTGGGATCCCTGGGGGTGGGGCTGAGGTCTGGTACCTCCCACGCCTGCCCCTCTTGTGAGTGCCTTCAGGCTCTGGAGGGGCAGGTGGCAGAGCTCCAAGCCAAGGTGAGCATGCTGCAAGGGATCCCGGCGGCAGAAGATGAAATTGATATGCATTTCCCCTGTCTGCAGGGATAGAAATCCAGCAGAGAGACCCCACGTGCACAACGCCCAACTAATCAGTGGCAGCAGGTTCCTGTCAAGGCCAGGACAGCTCGTACAACTGCTGTGCCTGCTCCCCAGACACCCCTTGGGAACAGGTATGCGGCCCTGGCCTCACTGGAGGAGGAGGCAGAAGAACAGGTCCCCAGAGAAACTGAAGCTGCTCGACCTATATCACAGACTCAGAAGAGGCACACCCCAAGAAGAAGGAGTCATAAAGTTCTGGTCATTGGGGACTCCATCTTGAGGGGAACCAATGGTTCAATCTGTCATTCGGAGCCCTGGTCATGGCAGGTCTGCTGCATCTCCGGAGCAAGGTTTCGCAACATCACAGAGACCATCCCTAAAATCATCAAGACCTCTGACTACTACCCACTGGTTGTGGTCCATGTGGGTACAAATGATGCATCCACGGGCAAGCCGCATAACATCATGCATGACTACAAGGCCTTGGGACACCAATTGAAGAAGACGGCAGCCCAGGTGGTATTTATCTCTATTCTCCTGGTAAGTGGACAGGGTAGGCGTCATGAGGCCTGCACTGATGTGGTTAACCAGCAGCTTTGGAGCTGGTGCCACAAGGCAGGCTTTGGGTTTTTTGACAACGACCCATGTTTTTGTATGGAGGGTGTGCTAGGGTGGGATGGGCTTCACCTCTCCCTTAAGGGCAGATGTATCTTTTCCTCTAGGTTGGCTGCTCACATCATCAATGATTAGCTCTGGGTTAGAGGAGGGTCGGGCAGAGACACTATGGGTCAAAGTACAAGGGGGGCATGGCGAAAGAGACCTTATGATGGCTGTCTACTACAGACCACCCAACCAGGGGGAAGAGCTGAACCAGGACTTCTCTAGTCAGCTTATGAAGGTGGTTAGGTCAAGGGATGTTATTGTCATGGGTGACCTAAACTACCTAGACATTTGCTGAGAGGAGCAGATAGCTAGGTCTGACTGCTCATGTAGGTTCCTGGTTGTATTACAGGACCTTCACCTTATCCAGGAAGTGTACAGCCCCACTAGGAGTAACACCTTGCTGGACCTGGTCCTGGCCATGGGGGGATGACCTGGTGAGAGGACTGCAGGTTCTTGACCACCTGGGCAATAGCGATCATCACCTGCTGGATTTCACTATCCAACAGAGGGTGTCAAGGGCTTACACCAAGGCCAATGCCATCGACTTCAGAAGGGCCAACTTCAATGAGCTTAGGAGACTAGTGGGGAAGGCACTGAAAGCCCAGAAGGTAGAGGAGATGGGAATCCATGAGGGATGGTCATACCTTAAGGGGGCGATCCTCCAGGCCCAAAGGGTAACAGTCCCTGAGAGAAGCAAGGGGGGTAAGAGTGCTCAGAAACCCCCTTGGCTCAGCAAAGGCATTCAGCAATGCCTGAGGACTGAAAGAGGGGCATACAACCACTGGAAGGGAGGAGCTATCACCAAGTACTCCTCCTCGGCACATGAGCATAGGAGGGCTATTGGGAAGGCCAAGGCAGAGACAGAACTCAGGCTAGCGTCCAGGATTAAGGACAACAAAAAGTCCTTTTTCAAGTAAGCTGGGAGCAAGAAGATGGCACCAGGCAATGTAGGGCCCCTGAAAGATGCAAACAGTAATCTTGTGGCTACACCAGACAAGAAAGCTGGTATTTTTAAATTTCTTTGCTTGTTTTCTTGAACAGGGACTGGGACATCCCACCTACCAGAGGTAGGGACAATCTCGGGGATAGGTCTGTCAGTGCAGATGTAGTTAAGGATCTTCTGGAAGGGCTAGACATTTTTAAATCTGCAGGTCCAGATGCCCTCCACCCGATGATGTTGAGGGAGCTGGCAGGGGTCATCGCGGAGCCCTTAGCCTGGCAGTATGAGCACTCGTGGTTATCTGGCCAGGTGCCGGGGGATTGGAAACTGGCTAATGTGGTCCCAATTTTCAAAAAAGGGAGGAAGGAGGACCAAAGTAACTATAGGCCTGTAAGCCTCACCTCAGTGCTTGGAAAGATCTTGGAGAGAATCATCAAGGAGCAGGGGAGATCATGCTCAGAGGCAATCAGCATGGGTTCATCAAAGGCAGGTCCTGCCTGACCAACCTGGTTGCCTTTTATGTCCAGGTGACTAAATCCTTGGATGATGGTGTCATCGTGGATATAGTCCTTCTAGACTTTAAGAAGGCCTTTGACACTGTCTCTCACCCCATCCTCATCAATTAATTAAGCAACTGTGGTATTGATGCCTACATGGTTGGATAGGTAAAAAAATGGCTGACGGGGCACACTCAGAGAGTAGTGGTGGACAGGTTGTACTCAACCTGGCAAGAGGTGAGCCGTGGGGTACCCCAGGGCTCGGTCCTTGGGCCCGCACTGTTTAACATCTGCATCAGCGACTTGGATGGGGGGTGGAAAGCACGCTGTCCAAGTTTGCTGATAACACTAAGATGTGGGGCGAGATGGACACACTTGAAATGAGAGAGAGACTGCAAATAGATTTACACAGACTACAAAAGTGGGCAGACGAGACTAGGATGGGGTTCAACGCAGACAAATGCAGGGTGCTGCACCTTGGGAGAAGGAATCCACAGCATACATACAGGCTGGGGAGTTTCCCTCTTGAAAGCACAGAGGCGGAATGGGATCTTGGAGTCATTATTGACTCCAAGATGAACATAAGCCACCAATGCCAGACCACAGCCAGCAAGGCCAGCCCTACCTTGTCATGCATCCAAAGATGCATTTCAAGCTGGTGCAGAGAGGTGATCCTCCCCCTCTATGCAACTTTTGTCAGGCCACAGTTGGAGTACTGCATCCAGTACTGGGCGCCGCACTTCAAAAGAGATGTGGCCAACCTGGAGAGGGTTCAGAGGAGGGCCACTCACTTGGTGAGAGGGCACCAGGACAGGTCCTATGAGAAGAGACTGAGGGACCTGAACCTGTTCAGCCTCAGCAAGAGGAGGCTGAGAGGGGACGTGGTGGCTGCCTACAAACTCATCAGGAGAGATCAACATGAAATAGGTAGAGCCCTTTTCTCCCCAGCACCACCTGGGGTGAGTAGGAACAATGGTAATAAGCTGATGGAAAATAGGTTTAGGTTAGAGACCAGGAGGCAATTTTTTTACAGTTAGGGTGGCCAGAATCTGGAACCAATTTTCCAGGGAAGTGGTCCTCACCCCTACCTTGGGCAAATTCAAGAGGAGGTTGGATGATCACCCATCTGGGGTCTTGTGAACTCAGCATTCATTCCTGCTTGTGGCAGGGGGTCAGGCTGGATGATCTGTTCCGGTCTTTCCTGACACTAGCTACTATGAAACTATGATTAGCTCCAGTAGTAAGAGGGAGCTTGCTCCAGAATAGTAAGGGCAAGGAGCCTATAAAAGGAGTGAAAGACTGTGTAGAGTGAATTACCCTGAACCCTCAACAGTACTGTTAAAATAATTTCTTAAAACAGAAAAAAAAAAGCTGGTGCAACATCCTCTATAATTATGATTCTCAACCAGGGTGCCGTGGAACTCTACGATGCCTTGAAATCCTTTCAAAGGTGCCAGGCCTCAAGGCAGTCAAGTGCACCTTGAATCCTACTGGGATCTTCAAACCATCCCTCATATTTCCACCCAAACCTCCAGTTTAAACAGTACAACAGCCCTCTGACTGTTACTCAAACTATCCTCACACTGGGTCCAAACATAAATCCTACCTCACTAGCTGTATGCACCAGGCTTCCCTGAGCTCCAGGCTACATTCTCACCCTCTCTCCAGCAAGACCTCAGAACCTTACTGGTACCTTCAAGGCAGCTCAGCAGTCCTCCAGGCATTCCCTTGTAGCATTCCTTCCACAAGCTTCTTCTCCTGCAGCCTGAAGGGCCAGACTACCTGTTTGCTTTCAGGCACTGGCTTTATGGGCCTCCTAAGCCCAGCTCATCAGGTCATTTGACGCTGCAGCCTCCCCCACAGGTGTCTGCTGACCTGCCTGCTTTCCCAGCTCGGGCTTAGTTCAGCAGTCCGTAGCCCTTTGCTTTTAGGCTGCCTCACTGTCTGCTCTGGTGCAGTTTCCTGCTCCGTTTCCACTCCCTGGGTGAGTTGACCGCCCAGGTCTGGTCTCTGCCTGCAGCTTGCTGCCATTTTCTTTGCTGACAGATACTTCCTCTTAGCTAACTGGCCTCCTGGCTACAAGTTCTGCCACAGTCAGCCTGTGTTAACCAGTAGTCTTTTGACTTTTTTTTTTTTTTTTTAATGCAGCTCCCTCAGTGGCAGGGATGCCCGGCTGCCTGCTTTCTTGAAACTAGCCTCTATTCAGCTGCCCTGGGTCCTAACTGCAGCATTCTCGCTCCTTAAAATAGCAGGTATCTTGAGTCTCAAAAAGTTGAGAACCACTGCTCTATAATGTGGTTCTTCATTGCTCTATCCCAGTATTCATATTATTGTCTGATGCAATATTTTGTGCAGTTAAATGTCTTCACGGTGTGGCCCTTTCTGTTGCTGTTTCTAGAAACACTGCTTTGTGAAGAAGGACTTCCATGAATTGATGGGACTCCTCAGACTCATTTTTAACCAGTCAGGGCAATAATAATGGTGTGGCTGCAGGACAACCTCTTCGAAGTATCACCACCTGACTCCAGTCATTTTTTTTTTTTGAGTCCCTTTGACTTTGTAGGAGAGGTTCCCAGAAAGAAAATTAATCCACTTGCTTCCCAAACAGTTTCCTCCCACTACAAGACAGGTCCTGGAGCCACTCTATTACTCTTCTGCTGAATGTGCTCAAGTATATTCCCTACCTGCAAGAAAAGTGGACTCGACCCTAGTTACTTTTATACCTTTGGATGCCTTAAATCTAAAAATCATCACTAGCTTTTATATCCTTGCTAGTACTGGTTTTCCAGATATACACTAGGAAGTGCAAGGAGAACTGAACATATCAGACAATGTAGGGACATACAATGCCCTGGGTATAGTATCACCCCAGCCCTGAGCCAACTGAAGTCACAAAGAAGTTTTCTTGCCAATATGAAACAACTTGAATTGTCACTTGAAAAAAAAAAGGGTACATAGGAGTTTATAACAGCAACCACGATTGCCACCATAACCTATGATACATATACATACAGATGCAGAAAGGAAAATCTGATAATTTCAGTGCAGCACTGCTTGAAGCCAGTCCCTTCGGCAGCACTGTAGGAACTGCATAGCATCCTGGTGCTGCCCGCCTTGGCCCTTTCTCTTATGAGGTAACTAGGTAAAATAAAAAGCCATAGTTCACTGCCATCAACTTCAGCTATCAATGTACCAAAAGTGGCACAATGTGACCAATATCTTGTCCCTTTCCCACTATCACTGCTTTCAAGAGTCAAACTGAAGAGCCTAGGGACTTCCACCAAGGACTTTCACCAGTCTGTTAGTCAGAAGCAAAAACCCAGAAGTATGAATTCTGCCATGGGCGACTGGTGCCTCCTAATACTGCAGGGGCAACAGTGGCTGATCACCCACCAGGGGAAGGGGTCCCCCAGCAGCCGATCACCGACTGGGGGGCTGGGGCTGGAGGGGGCTGTGTGTGGCCACATGCGCACCCTCTCCCCATGCAAAAGTCTGTGAGGGAAGGGGCGGGGGAGGGGAAGGGGTCATGGTGGGGAGGGAATGAGACTGGGGCTGGCACCAGGCAGGGATCGGGTTTGGGGCTGGAGCTGGGGTCTGCTGCACCTGTGCAGCTGCCACTTTCAAAGGCTGCAGCGAAGCACGGAGCAGGCAGAGCCCAGCTCACCTGGCAGCTGCAGCCCACCCTGAAAAGAACACCGGGCTCCACGTGTTCTATTAGCTGGTCTGGCCAGGGCCCCATTCACCGTGAATGGGGCCCTGACCGGGCCAAGTCGTGGGGTAATCAGAGCCCAGCGGCTCGTCCAGGTCCACGGTGCATTGGAGCCAAGGGGCTGGGGGAATGTGCCACCCCTCCCCCGGCTCCCCTGCAGTGTGACCAGTGGTGGGAGCCACCGGGCTCCAATTGCCCCATGACCCAGCCCAGTGGACAATCCCCACAGTGCATCAGGGAGTGGGGCAGGGGTGGGGGTAAATGATTCACTCCTGCCCCTACCCGACTACGCCCTGCACTGTGGGTGGCATGATCTCCACTCCTGTCCCCCATCTCCCCTGAAGAAATCTTACCTACCTGCCTACTGTGCTGAGCCAGCTGCGAGCCCAGTGCTCCCCTCGCCCCTGCTGCAGCAGCCTACGGCCAGGTTGCCTGGCGGCAAACCCGGAAGTGCTGCTGGCACTTCTCTCAGGGAGGGCATGGCCAATCTCAGGTGATGCATGTGCACCTGCATGCACCCCCTACACGTCACCAATGAATTCTGCTAAGTGATATTCCAGCAAACTTTCAAAAGTGATTTGACAGTTCAGGTGTCTCCATTTCAGACTGCCCAATCTGTGTCTCTTAAAGGGGGAGTGCTCAGCATTTTCTGAAAATATCAAGATTCTCTGGTTAGGTATCCAGGGGTTAGGTATTCCTGGGGAGTATTTGAACTAAGATATTTAAAGAAAATGCTTTTCTTCAAAACTCAATGCATGCCTCTTATGCTGTCAAAAATATACACTGGTCATGGTTAGTGAAATTTTGCCAGACCAATCTGGAATACCAATATTTAGACAAGACAAAATAATGCATATGCTGCCATCTAATGGACAGTTATAAATTAAGAACAAATATATACAAATTGTCATTAATATCTACACTAATGGAGAATAAACACATTATTTCATTCTACAATAAGCTACAAGAACATTCTGAAGTCTAGTCCACTATGACATTATTAATATAAATTTGGAAATAAAAAGATAAACCATATAAGACTTACTAGTTGTGGGTTGGTGCCATTGGAAAGAATGTCTAATAAGTCTGCAGAAGAAATGAAGTAAAATCTGGGGAAGGCCAATCTCTTGGTGTCTAAATATTCAGCCAAGGCTTTCTCACACAGAGACAATCTAGGGAAACAAAGCAGAGAAATACAGTCCAGAATAAATAGACATGTTTCCATTAGTATTTAGCACTGCAGGTCAGATGAACAAATACAGTTCTGACACCAGAAACAAATTTCATGTCTGCAAGGGTCTTAACGATCATTATTGATATCATGTGTAAGGTACTCAGAGGATTATACCAGGTCTGGGCAAAATACAGCCCACAGGCTGTACACAGCCTGCCAAGGGATTTTGTCTGACATGCAGCACATCCCTCAGCCCCACCCAGCCCAGGCATAGCGGGGAATCTGGGCCATGATGCATGCAGCCAGTTCTGCCACCCTCAGGCACGTGGCAGGATTAGGGTGGCATGGCAGCCAGACTCACTTCTCAGCAGCCCTCACAGCAGTAGTTCCTTCTAGCTGCTGCTGCCAGTCTCTGGACACATTGCCTGGACACCCTTTCCCTTCTGCCCTGCACCAACTTCTGGGGGCACGAGACAGAGCAGGTGGGAGGGATCTCCACAGAAACCAGCCATTGACCCACACAGAAAGGCTGCGTGGCCAGGTGAATGGGACAGGCCATGGATGGGCAGGAGTGGCATCCAGAAGCAGGAAGGGTGGGCAGGGCCAGGGCTGGGATCCGGGCTCACAGGGCAGTGACAGTGCAGGACCACAGTACAGGGCAGAATCACAATCTGCTGCCCGCATACCCCTGTCACAAGCGCCAGTTCCACAGGCAGGTGTGCATGGGGAGTGGATCACGGCTCTGCCTCAGGTCCCAGCCCCGCACTATCATAGCCCTGCAATCCCAATCCCAGCCCCAGCCCTGCCTGCCCATTCTGCTTCCAGACACTGCTCCCCACCCATTTAACAATTTGCATTCAGTGACCTTGAATATGAAAAACTCAACTAGTCAAACAAAAAAACCCCTTTAAATAACACTCATTACATTTTTGGATTCACAACTAAAATAGCTATATGTATAAAGCTCGTGCATAGCATGTAGCTAGTCCTCATGAGGAACATACAGCTTTTGTAACTCAACATGTTTATTTTAATTTCTATACCAGACTGGGTAAAGTTACCCTAGTTTAGGGATTTACATCACACGTCTCCTACTATTTTTATACTAGTCACACTGTTAAAAATGCATCTCTCTATGCTCTAAGTTTTTAAATGTGCATTTTCCAACCAAACTACCACTATGTTAAATGTGAAGTGTATATTTATCTGTTCCAGTGCATTTCATGATTCCTCAGAGTATCTAGTTTTGTGCATCAAAGACAGCTTTGCAATATTAAGGCTGTGAATTTAAATACCTAGTAATTATGGATGTCAAATGAACACTGACTCAGTCATGCTTGGGGGTCAGGCTAGATGATCTGTTCAGGTCCTTCCTGACCCTAGCTACTACGAAACTATGAAATGTGTGTATTTTTTATTATTTGTTAGATCGCTAAATATATACCTAATATAAAATATATATGAGATAAGTGAGCTCACATTGCACTTAAAACCTTATCAATTTCTTGCCTCTTATAAACAGGAATGCTCAGCCTTAACACTGAGATAACAAGTTTTGGGGTTATAAATTATTGTCACAAATAAAAAATAATGAATAAGTTAATTATTGAGATGGGCAGTCTGTTTTCAGCCAACCTCAGTCCAGGAAAGAGATCTAAGAGTACAGGGTATGTCAACTTAATTTTGCTAAACCCAGCACTGTATGCCAGCAGAGAAAAGGGTAGCCCACCTGCTCTGAATATCCTCCAGTTCTTCATATAGACCTGGCTTGTTGGTAGCCTCAACTACATTTGGAGTTTTCTTAGCATCATAGGCCAGTTCTTTAAAATCAGCATCAATTCCTTCAAAACGTTTGGAGTCCTATAAACGGTAAAACAGAAACCATATTGACTATTAACTCGCTAGTTTCTTTACCAAAAAAAGACTTATTCTTTAGGATCCCTTGGCTACTGCCTTATCCATACATCTGGAATGGGTGCTCTTCTAGGCCAAAAAGCATCATTGGCACCATTCCATTTAAGTCATTCAGTCTGTGTGAGTAGAGAAGGCATCATGGCCCATTGTTTGGTCCCCACCTATCTAAGAAAGAGACGTATTAAAGGATCTGTTCAGTAACTGGTCCCCGGTACAGCCCATTTCCCTATGCAGGTTTTTTTTTTGTTAGGAAACTGAGCATTCTTTGGCTGTCCCCCTGGTATCTTTCTTCTGGATAGGGGAGAAGTGTCTCAGAGCAGAAGTTCCTCTTCAACACGGTTAAAGTCCTTCCATGGGAAGAACAACAAATCTTTTTCTCATCTCCAGGATGATCATTTCTCTCCCTGCTGCAAAATGAGGAGTAGTCAGTCTGTCACTCATATGGACACACCTACTACCAGTGAGAAAGGTCCTTCCACACTTTGGTTACAAAGGGAAGGCTGAGGAAATCCTACGTGTCCAGCAGAGAAGCAAGTGGACACCTCTACACATATATTAATACATTTTAGTTAATGCACATTAAATCTAATGCCTCCACTGTGAGGTACTAGGAACATGTGCATCAGTCTGTCTTAATGTACATTCACTACAGAGCATGGTTTTTAAATGACACAATGCACATTCTCCTATTTGAATGTGCATTAACTAAGCACAGATTTTTAGTGACACTTTAGTGCACATTAAAATAGGCGAATGCACATTAAAGTGCATGTGTACACCCACCACTAACAAATTAAATTCTCCACCTATGTGAGGCTCCTCAGTTGCTCAGGCAATTCAGTGAAGAATAAAAGCTGCATTAAAAAATGATCTGCTTAGGTCCCTTCCAACCCTACCAACTATGAAACTATGAAAAGCCTTGTTGGCTCTGTTTAAAGTTAATGACAAACCACACAATAGTGCCAAGCTATCCCCCTCCCCTGCAAGTATTTTTGTAACAACTCAATAAAGTGGTCTCCAATTTCTTTGTAAATAACAAATTCTGCGTTTCACTTTGAGTGAATTTAACACACATGCATCCCACTTCTTGGAAAAATATTATCATCCTGCCCTAGAGACACTCCCATGGGAGTCCAATCTCCAGAGGTATTTGAATTTTGGCCTCTCTTCTGAAAAAAAAGAAGAAACTGCAAATTAGTGCCAGATGACATGTTCTTATTGTGATGGGGACCCTTATTCAGTAAGAAAGCAGATTTAGATCATAGACAGATTTCATGGACACCAAAGTGCTATCAGATAGTAATAGCTTTCTGTCACTAATATTCCAGGCTGTTTTATCACTGTGCATTTTATTTTTTATTGCATTAGCACCAAAAATGTAGTAGGTACTTGTTCAACTAGAGGAAGAAAGTCCTAGAAGAGAACCTGGTCAGACAGACAAGGACAAAAGTAAGAAAGGAATGCAAGATGATATAAGGGGAATGGTTGGACAATTGTGGGTGTAGCCAGGATTACTGTGCTCACCCTCAACAATGGTTTCAGCACTTCTTGCTATTAACAGCTACTGCAAGTTAAAGCAGCCCACAGACTACTCCAGTTTATACCAGGGATCATGTACTCCACACAGACATGGTGGTAGCTAAGTGAAAAAGCAAGCTTTATACTCTGACATGTCAGTACCTAAGAATATGAGCTTTATCCAACTCAGACTAGGTGTGTGCAGTCCAGATAAAGACCAGGAGCCAACCAAAAATACTTTCTTAATTGGAAACAATTTCTTTTTGGAAACTCCTTTAAAAGTCACTGGAGAACAGTAAAATTCTTATATAACGGGTTTGTGTTCTCCCTGTCAAAGAATAAATAGAAGAACAACTGGCCCAGCTGCATGTAATTGCATTTTGAAAGTTCCTGTCAGGACTGTCTAGTCCAAACTTTTTTGTTTTCTATTTGCCTATGTAATTATCCATATTTCCTCCTCTGAAGTAAATGGAAGAATGTGTTTTGTATAACAAATAATGCTGGCAGCCTGGCATTCACATAAAGAATTTTGTATTTGCATAGTACAGAGAAGAAAAGGGGAGCCCATTAAGGGTTTTCATCCTTGTGGAATCACCCAATAAGGAAACACAGCACAACTTCCATTATGGAAAAGCTATGTGGCTTGCTAGATAAGCTTAGGCAAATAAAAGAGTTACCAGTTTAAGTAGTAAATGTTAAGTGGCAAGCCCTTCTGTGGTTAACAGGGTAATTCCAGCAACTTGGGTTCAAATAAAGAAGATTGTCCTATATGCCTTCCAAACTGAAAGAAACATGATTTCTGTTTTTCTGATTTTTACCTCAGGGAGTTGTGCCCGGATATCTTCTGAGCCTATGAATATGCTTTCCAAGTGAGACCATGTACGCTGCACTTCAAACCAGATAGAAATGACAGAGTCTGCTGCAGACAGCTTCTTTTGCCATCCAGATACTTCCTCCAGGAAGAAGGCAATATACTTGGAAGTCATTAGATTCTGCAGCTGTACCTGGTTGTCTTCTAAAGTTTCAATTAGATCTTCATCAGATTTCAACAAGGGAACTTTTGTCCGGGGGTGAGGTTCATACTGGAATTCCATGCTGCTCCAGGTTGTTTTAAGTTCTTTTAAGACCTTTTCCATGCTCATTTCCTTAACTGCTTTATCCACAATGCTGCGAACCTGATCCTCAAAGTTATGGAGGTTGAGTTGCAGCAGATCAGCCAGAGTAGTATCTGCATCCATGGTGAATTTCACACCTGTTGCCTGCATCAGCTGGTTCCAATGCCTTTCCCTAATGGCGAGATTCTGAAGTTCTGCCACAGCCCTCAGAGATGTCAGGGTGTTCTTTACCCTATTGTCCAGCCCAACGAAAGCGTCCCACGCCCTCATTTCTTTATCTAAGTTTCGAATATCTTTAGCAAACTTTTTGCACTCAATGTCCATGTTTTCAACATTAATATCCTTCCATTTTGTGGTCTGCCAATCGTTGATGCTCGAGTCTACAACAGAGATCATATCCCAGAGTTCCTTGAGAAGACAAACTTCCTTCCTGCATTGCTTTAGCTGTCTATAATCTGGAACACCGACTTCAAACAAACCAGCTGATTCATAAATTGAAGCCATGGTTGACTCCATTTGTTTAATCTCAATGTGGTTTGCATCCAGTATTTGGTAAGGATTTTCAGTATCAAACCTAGAAAGAATTATTCTCCATAAGTAAGACTATAATCACTTGTAAACAAAATATAAGCCAACTGGTTTATGCGAGACAAAACAGAGATGAAACAGCTATAACTTGTTCCACTGGATACTCCACATAGTGGTACTGACGTTCGGCTTCAAATCATGAGGTGCCCTCATCACTTACCCTGAAAGTCAGTGATTTTTCTACCTTTAATTTCTACAAAGAGTAAATTGTGTGATAAAAAGTAGTGAAAAGGAAAGCAACATTGTAAGCAACATTTTTAGCTTCTTATGGAAAAATAACCCAAAAGCAAGTTTCCCTCTTTGTGTCTAGTTATTTTTCAGATACCTGTACCTGCTGTCACTTTGAGGTACAAGTTACTGGCAAAAGAAACTAAAATGTTAAGGTTCTTGGAACATGTCCATTTAATGGCATGATGGGATCTGATCCCCAGTCCCAACAATTGACCCCGTCCCATGCCACACCCATATCAGGGGGGACAAATTCTGGGATCAGGGATGAGAAGCTGCACCCTTTGTACTTACTAGTGCAAAGGGAACCCCAGGATAATGATCCTAGGCTGTTCCTGCACTGGCAAGTTGAAAGCCAGGTGCCCAGAGCTCCACATAACCTGGGGCTGCCCCTTGGGCCAGGGCAACAATCAGCTGACTGCTGTCTCCCCACTCTCCCTCCCCCATCCCTGACAGTCCTAGGTCCAGTTGGAGAGCTGGGGATGCCTGCATTGAGACTCAGCTGATTGTCAACCTGGGCAGCAGACAGGACTGGGGCTGATTCAAGCCCCTGAGCTGTCCTGGCTGAGGCTGACAATCAGCTGTTTGTCAAGCTGAGCCTGACAGCCCCCAGTCCAACTGGTCCTCAGCCCCAAACATTTCAAGGGCTTCCCCAACCAGGGAGTTTCAACCATGCACCTGGCAACTCCAATGGGGCATTCTGGGGCAGCTCCAGTAGGGCTCCAGATACAGGGGGATCAGAGGCTCCTGGCACAGGGAGCTGAAATTTATGGAGTTTCTCATCCCTGAGCCCTGAATGATTTATACATTACTCAATCATTGATTTAAAAACAGAAATAACCTAGGATCAAGGACTGGAATCCTGGTTTTCTCTGCTTCTTGGGAGAGGGAGACTTATCACAGTGCTATCAAGTCAGGCTCCCCCTTGTTTGTTCTGCTTCTGACCTCAGTATTCATGCATTCTTAGCCATCTAATGGCCTGTCTTCAGCAGCAGGGATGGGGAATCCCATAACTCAGACTTTTCTATAGCATGGCAATTAAAGTGAGATGTGAAATACAGACTTATACCCTCATGATCAAAAGTGCATAAAGCTCAGGTCTCGGAGTTCCTGGAAGATTATTCTAAATATCGAGCCATTATGTATATAACTGGCATGCACTATGGATGGCATATTTTTCTTTTCCCATTGTTCATAGAAAATTTTTAGCACTTGCATGTCAGGGCTACATGCCAATGAATAAAATGGCTCTGGGCAACTCTGCAACTACATTGATCAAGTGCAGTAACAGCCATAGCCTGTACACATTTTCTGTGGATATGTACACCAAACTTAGATGCCTGCAAATGGAGCTGGCTAGAACTTGCATCTATTGGTCTTAGCCTCTGGAAGGAAAAGTGACTGTGTATGTGTTCCCACAGCTAACAGCCTAGGGCACATGTTGGGGGGAGACAAAGGTCCTGAATCCTATGTCATCCTCACATAGATGGGATTTGAACCAGGGATCTCTCTGACTTCCCAGTACAGCACTCTAATCACCACAGGTCAGTCATTTTGCAGGGCCTTCTCCAGTGCTCCTTTTGAAGTTGAACTAGTATCATAATCCTTGAGGAAAAAAAAGATAGAGGGCAGTCCAGAAGCTTCTGACCCACTGGGTGCATTTACACATCTGCTTAACTGCACAGTAAACTAATTTGCTGCAATAAGCATCACAGTCTATAGAGGACAACAGATGTATCAGTGGCATATCGGGTCAGCACCAATACAGTAAGAACTGCTACAGTCCCTTCTACAAACAGCCTAGTGGTTAGAGCACTTGCTGAGGCCATGGGAAATCTGGGTTCTAATTCCCTGCCCTCAGCCTCATGGTAGTTTCAAACCTCCTTCTAGAACAACATCCATGTCCCAAAGCTACAACTGTTAGATTCCCTCTTGCGTGTTTTCCTTCTATCTCCTGGACACTTTTCCTTTTGGCTGCCAAGTGGCTTATCGTCAGCAGGACAGGACATGCCATCCTGCCTGGTCTGTGGTCAACTGATTCAGATAAGGGACATCAAGATTCTCTCAAAGGGAAGTGAAGCTATTATCTGAGTCCACAAGACGTCTCCTGACTTGAGTAGGTGCTCTAACACCTTGACTGCCAGGTAAAACAGAATGTCATTGGATGACTTGGATGCCTAAAAACTGTATAATTTCAGTTATGCATTTTAGCAATGAATTCTACCCTTAATGGGTCTTAATGCCCATGAATCAGGTGCCTAAACTCCAAGGAGGAGCAGAAGCTCAGACCCTCCTCTATGCCTAACATCTCCCACTGGCTTGCTCATTGCCAATAGGTGCTATGAATCACTTCTTGGTGACGCCTAGCTCTCCTCAGTTGCTGCATAAGGATTCTAGGTCCCTAACTGTCAATTCAGATCACCTTCCTGGGGCAAGATACACATTTTTAGGCATGCTGAAGCATAAACAGAGATATCTATACTGCTGATCAGGATATTACCGTAAATCATATAAAAGCCACGATTCTACTCCTCAAAGTGACACCAGTCCTTTCCTATGCATCAGTCCTTTCCGGACACTGCTCCTATGTACACCAGTCACTTTTGAAAATAGGACTTAGACCCCAAAATCATTTGAAATTTCTGAATATTTTAAAAATAGCTTCACTGAATCCAACCTCTGAATAACACAGGACAGGGTCCCCAGAGAGAGGACATAACACATATCAACTCTGGCCTTGTAACCAAATAAAAAGAGAGAAGTAAATGTTAAAATATCTGCCCTTAAGGGCATCTTAGAAATGTCCTAATAAGGCTTTCTCTCTGTGATTCTTGTCATGCCATTTTTTATCATACCTGAATGGTGCCTCTTTGCGAAATTTTTCTCTAAATTTATGCTGCTCAACATCAAATGCTGCACAGCCCTTGCGAAGAACTGTCACTTCATTTGCCTGCAAAGGAGCCACATGCTGTTTCACAGTTATTGCCAGCTTCTTTATGTTGTTCCATTTTTCTGGCAGCTCCTACAAACAAAATTTAAAAGCTGGCAGACACTATTTTCCACTTGATATAATATGTATCTGATCTCTTTATAGTTACAATGCTGGAAAAGCACAAGACTTACTTTCTTACCCAATAAGGATAGTTTTATCATTATATAAAGGCAAACACATGACTTTTACTAAAACAGAACTGAACTATTCCACCTTGAAAGTTAAGAGCTTCCCCCCTCCCTTTATACACATACAAACCTTCTTTGTTCCAAAATGCCCTGTTTAGTTTTCTATATCTTGCTTCCATTCTTTTTTTTATTTTTATGAGGCCACTTCCCTTATTCCATTTCTTTTCCCAGTACAAATCACAATAGGAAAATAATGAGGAAAAAAAAGAACAGTTAAAACAGAACTTTGGACTACTTTTTTTTTTTTGAACCCATTCTCTGTCTCACACTACTCAAAACACTTGGGCCTGCTTACCAGTTATAATATCTCCAACCACATGAACTACAAAAGCACCAGCCTGTCTGGTAGACAGGTGCTCATTCAAGAGCAGACACAGGGGTATGAGGGTGCAGTGATGTGGTGAAGTTGCACCCCGCCTTCACCACTGAGAACACCAGTCGCAAGTGGTGAATGTATGTGTAGTAAGCTTACCACACATGCATAGTGCACTCGCTGCCATCACCACACCCTTCTTTGCAGCATCTTGGAAGCATTACGTTAAGAAACATTACATACTGGATACATTACATTAAGAAACATATCCACTTCTCTTTCTGTACTGAAAAGATAGCAATCAGTGCAGGTTAACCTTGCCAACCATGGTTTTGCCAACCACAGATTTGACTATCCACGCTTAATATTCCATATACCATTTTGGCTACCACAGTATACAGTTTTGAGTAACCACAGTTTTCCATGGCCATGAATCAGCCTGCCACCTTCCCATAAGCCTTTTGTCTTGCCAACCACGGTTTTGCCAACCATGGGAACTTTCAGGAACCTAACCTCAGGGGTTGGCAAGGGAAATCTGTACTTTATTTAGCTGTATGAAGCCAGCAGGTTGCTGGTAAGAAAAAATACTTTTGTGGCTCCAATATCCTAAGGAGAGCTTTGGTGTTTCAGCTTCCTTACAAAGAAATTATGTGCTCTATTTACTATAATCACAAAAATTCAAACACTAAAAAAGGGAAAAGTTTAGTCAAAGCCAAGTCTCATACACAGCACAGCTCTCCCTGGAGAACAAAAACAGAATTATCATTCCATAAATTTATAATAGAGGGGCACTTTTTAGAAAGCTCTTGCTTTAGCTCTAATGACCAACACAAGGGCTGTAATGGGAGCCGTTTAAATAAGCCTTTGGTTAGGTATTTTTTTATTTTAATAACTTAGATAACATGACTCAGAGCACCTCACAATCTTTAGCATACCCCCACAGCTACTCTGAGTGATAAAGATCTATTACCTATGTTTTAAAAATGGAGAACTGCAGCTCAGAGTGATAAAGCCAGGTTCTTAAAGGCAGCTTGGCAGTATGATTTTGAACAATGTCTAGGTTCCTATCCACATGTTTAGGTACCTAGCTACCCATAAAAGCCTGCCCTTGGTAACTTAACCAAGGTCAGTCAGAAAGCACTTGGAAGATGTAGGAACCAAATACACATCTTCAGAATCCAGAGATTTGTCCACACTATGGAGCTATTGCTGCTACAGCTGTAACAAGATAGCTATGTTGGCAGATACTCCTAGGAGAAATGTGGAAAAGAGTTTTCTGCATGTATATATCACACTTGCTAAGCTGTAGAAAACCTTTTCCAGTAGCATACCTGTATCTTGATGAGCTTTGTCTGCATAAATCTACATCAGTAAAAGGATGTGATCTCTTCACACCCATAAATAACATATCTATGTCCAAAAAAATTGTAGTATAGATAAGACCTTAAACTAATGCTCTGAACATAGGCATTACCACCAAGCACTACCACCCTAGTACCACACTCATAAAAATGGCTCATTGGACCTATAAAAATAATTATAAATCATATCTAATAAAGGGTTGTACTTTAAAAATGTATTATGTTCTTCAAGAGGAATTGTTACAAGTTTTGACAGCCAAAAGCTATGCCTTTCATAAGAAACAAAAGACTTTATCTCTATTTTAAATGAAAATCTCAATGCAACATTAAATAGCGCTGCTATGACCCATCCACAATAGATTTTCTGCAACCCAGTTGTCAAAAGAGTCTAATCAATGGCTAATATTAGCAGGTGGTTAAAAATTAAGTAACATAAATGTATGCATCTTTTAAGTAAGTGTCTATTATTTAGTACTTTTGTATACTGGTCATTATTCTGTACCAACCTCAAGTTGTTTATATACTTCCTCTGGCAGTTCTTGCTCATATATCTTCAGTAGTTCAATGGTTTGCTTTAAGGGCTCAAACATCTCATCAGTACTACTCTGTCTTTCTTTAACAGCCATCAGGTGACCCATAATCTCTACCAACCCATCATAATCTCCTTTTTCAACTTTTTTGCCCAAACCTCTATCAGCAATTTTTATAAACTCTTCAAGGTCAGCCAAACTAAAAAAAAAAGGAGAAAAACAGTTAGAGCAATTTATATTTACACAGGTTATCAGCTTTAGCCCAGACATTTGGATTGGTACAAAAATCAATAGGAATGGTCATTTGAAACACTGGCTATCTTCCTTCCTGTCCAATTCCTTCAACTGGGGCTTTAAAACTGCAGCTCAATAAGCCCTTACTTACATGCTTAAGTCCCATGGAAGTCCAAGGGACTTAAGCTCAGCTTCAGATGCTTTGCCAAAGAATAAAGTGGGCTGCTGAATCAGGCCAAAGGAAATACTTCAGGGAAAGACAGACAGTTTTTAGTCATGACTGTCCAGTAAGTCACATAGTCTTTCTTTCTTCCTGACTGGACAAATGAGTACATCTTTCCAGCATTTATCATATGTGAATTTCTAATTCCTTTTCAAAGCTCCTCAATTTTGCACTTATGTCAACAAAACTAGATAAAACATCCATAAAAGGAGTGAAGACAAAACAGCATATGCAAAGAAAGTTCATTCAAAAATGTCAGAAATGTACGTTAAATGTTCCCATGAAACAGCTTGTAATATTAGTCTGCCTTTATTGTTGGGTAAGCTGAAGTGTGTACAGGATAATTACAAATCCCTACAATTAGACAGAAGTAATAAAAGAGAAAGAGAGAGATTGTGGAAGGTGACAGAGTAATTACAGCAGAGGAGTGAAGAAGTAGAAGTAGAACCTAGGAATCCTGATTCACAACTCTATTCAGCCACTCAGGTGCACTGGACATCTAGGCTTAGTTTCAGTCAAAGATCAAATCAGAAGTGACAGTCTCAGAGAATGGAATACATAGTGGATCTAATGGAACTGCCAGTCCATGACACTATGGATGGACACTACAATTGTTTGTACTTCAGTTTATTAGTTCAATGGACAGAAAATAAATGCCTCACGGTTCACTATAGAACTTTGGACAACACCCAACAGATAGAGGTCTGGAAATGGAGCAAAAAAGCATTTGTTACCTATGTGTGACATGTTCAATGAGGTGGTGCTTAAACATCAGGCTCCACCTTTTGATTATATTAAGCAGAGAAGCTTTAAAGGGCCGGGCATCAATTTTCATCCAACCATCAAAAACATTCATCATCTCCAGGCGGTTGACTTCATCATATATCTTTTCATATGAGTCTATCTGTTCTTTGAACTGTTGCAATGTGGGAGGGGTCTCTGGAACACCATCTTCAGCATGGGCTTCAATTTCTGCTGCAGTAAGGACATGCCCATACAGCAGGAACTGGCGTATGAATTCTTTCCTGTCATCCCCATAGAGGTATGAGTAATGGTCAAAGGAACTGCGGTAGTCACAGCAAATTGACATAATGTTCTGAACACGCTCCATCAGGTTGTGGCGCAAGTCAGCTAAATCGCTCATGTCCTCCATATCAGCCTGGAAAACAAATGAAAGGTGCTGTGACTTTATGATGATCTGGAGCAAATTTTGCACAATGCTGCACAATGAAAGAATGTCTGACAGAACACGGGACCTGATAATGAGGGAAAATGCTGTGCTCAGTTAGTCTCGGTACCAACGATGAGATTCGATAGATGTCGTTGATGAGTCCTTCTATGATGTCATAAAAGCCATCATTAGCACCAGGGTCCAGAGAAGGCTGGAATACCAAATCTGGCTTCACCAAATCCAGTTGTACCTCAAATAGGGGGGCGAGTCCTGCCTTGGGATCTAATGGAGCAAAACAGATAATGGAATCCAGGTTCAGGTATGAAGAGAAGTGAGTTTATTTCATCACCACATATTCCCAATCTCTGTGTCTAGAAAGGAACCATTTCAATCACAGTGAACACTTTTCATGACCAAAATGTTAAAAATAACTGGTTACAATCTATTAAGGAGGAACTGGGTGGGATAAGAGGCATATGGAGAGTGGCTGTCTACATTACAGACACCATTACTTGTTTTAGAGTTCCTGGTAACTTAGAACTGCAACAGTAGTAAGTAGACTTAATTTATTTCTTTGCATGACATTAGTGAAACTCATACTGAAATATGGTACACAATTCTCATTTGCATATTTCTTAAAAGACGTTGAAACTGGTGGAGGGTACAAAAGGGAGTCATAAAATTACCTGACAGAGGGGAAATGTCCTGTAGGGAGTGATTAACACATCTCACTCTGTTTAGCTTACAACAAAGAATACTGGATAGATTCAACAGAGGCAAGCAGTGAGGAAAGCCAAAGCAAAAATGGAGCTTAGGCTAGCAGCAAAAGTTGAGGATAACAAGTCATTCTTTAAGTTCATAAGAAGCAAAAAGAAGGTACAGGGTAACTTAGGGACCCTTCAGGATGAACTACGGCAACTGGTAACAGATAGGATGGCCAAAGCAGAGCTTCTAAATTATTTCTTTGCATCCATGTTCCAGGACACAAATACAAATATGCATCCCACTGGGACCTTAGGTACGCCCAGTATAGATACGAACCCACCAACTGTCCGAGCTGACTTAGTAAAAGGGCACCTGGAGGGGATGAATGTATTTAAGTCAACAGGTCCCAATGATCTTCATCCTAGGGTACTTAGGGAATTAGCTGGAGTCACAGCAGAGCCACTGGCACAACTGTTTGAGCACTCGTGGTGCTCAGGACAGGCCCCAGAGGATTGGAGAAGGGCCAATGTGGTCCCTATTTTCAAGAAGGGGAAGAAGGAGGAACCGGGTAACTATAGGCTGGTTAGTCTCACCTCTATCCTCTTCAAGACCTTTGAGAAAATTGTTAAGGATCACATTTGTGGGGGGCCAGCAGGTAAAATGATGCTAAGGGGCAATCGGCATGGGTTCATAGCAAGCAGATCCTGCATGAATAACCTGGTTTCATTTTACAACCGGGTCACAAAATGCTTGGATGAAGGAATAGAGGTAGATGTTATTTACTTAGATTTTAAAAAGGCCTTTGACACTGTCACAGCCAATTCTGATAAATAAACTAAACAGTTGCAATGTAGATTATTACACAGTCCAGTGGGTAAAAAATTGGCTTATGGGATGCACCCAGAGAGTGGTGGTGGACGGGTCAGTTTCTGCCTGGAGAAATGTGGGCAGCAGAGTCCCCCAAGGCCCTGTCCTAGGACCAGTACTATTCAATATCTTCATTAATGATTTGGACGAGGGAGTAGAAAGCACTCTGTCCAAGTTTGCTGATGATACCAAGCTATGGGGGAAGGCACACAAACTAGATGGCAGGGAGTGAATCCAGGCTGATTCGGACAGGCTGGGGAAATGGGCCAAACAGAATAGGATGCAGTTTAACAAGGATAAGTGTCATGTGTTGCACCTGGGGAGGAAGAATCATCAACACTCCTACAGCCTGGGAGGTACCACTCTAAGTAGCACAACTGTGGAAAGGGATCTCAGAGTCATAGTCGACTCCAAACTGCACCCTTTCTTGCATAAGTAGGTGCATCACAAACATGAGGTGATACTTCCCCTTTATGGTGGCATTGGTCAGGCTGCAGCTGGAGTACTGCGTCCAGTTTTGGGCACCACACTTCGGAAGAGATGTGGATGGCCTGGAGAGGGTTCAGAAGAGGGCCACTTGTCTGGTTAAAGGCCTACAGAAAAAACCCTATGTGAGAAACCTAAACCTCTTCAGCCTCCACAAGAGAAAGCTGAGAGGCGATCTCGTGGGGGGGCCAGTAAGAAATAGGGGATACAATGTTTATCAGGGTGCCTGTTAAGGTAACTAGAAATAATGGCCACAAACTGGAAGACAGCAAATTTAGATTGGACATCAGGAAAAAACTCTTTACAGTGAGGGTTGCCAAAATATGGAATAAGCTTCCAAGGGAGGTGGTGCTGTCCCCTTCCTTGGAGGTGTTGAAAAGGAGATTAGACAGACACTTGGCTGGGGCCATCTGACACCAGTACTCATTCCTGCCCAGGGCAGGGGGTCAGATTCAATGATCTAATAGGTCCCTTCTGACCCTAACATCTATGAAACTATAAGTCATGCCTGACCAACTTGATTGCCTTCTATAATGAGGTGACTGGCTCTATGGATGCGGGGAGACTGGTGGATGTGGTCTGCCTTGATTTTAGCAAGGCTTTTGATATGAACTCCCACAACATGCTCCCAGGCAAGTTAAGGAAGTTTGGGCTGGATGAATGCACTGTAAGGTAGATAGAAAACTGGCTGGAGCATCAGGCTCAGAGAGTATTAATCAATGTCTCAATGTCTAGATGGCAGTTGCTATCAAGTAGAGTGCCCCAAGGTTCAGTCCTGAGCTGATTTTATCCATGTCTTCCTTAACCTGGAAGATGGCATAGAGTGCACCCTCAGCAAGTTTGCAGATGACACCAAGCTGCGGGGGGAAAGTGGATATGCTGGAGGGCAGGGCTAGGATTCAGAGTGACCTAGACAAATTGGAGGATTGGGTCAAAAAGGAGTCTGATGAGGTTCAAAAAGGACAAGTGCAAAGTCCTGCACTTAAGACAGAAAAATCCCATGCACCAATACAGGCTGGGAGCTGACTGGCTGGGCAGCAGTTCTATAGGAAAGGACCTGGGGTTACAGTGGACAATAAGCTGAATATGAGCCAGCACTGTGCCCTTGTTGCCAAGAAGACTAATGGCATACTGGGCTGCATTGGTAAGTGGGTTGCCAGTAGGTCAAGGGAAGTGATTATTCCCCTCTATTCAGCACTGCTGAGGCCACATCTGGAGTGCTGTGTTCAATTTTGCCTCCCCTCCCCCTCCTACCCACCCATACACATGCCCACACTACAGAAAGGATGTGGACAAACTGCAGAGTCCAGAGGAGGGCAACAAAAAAAGGGGGGGGGGGGGGGCAGGGGAGGGAGGCTAGGGGACATGACTTATGAGGAAAGACTGAAGGAATTGGGCTTATTTAGTCCAGAGCAGAGGAGACTGAGAGGGGACTTAATAGCAGCCTTCAACTACCTGAAGGAGGGTTCAAAAGAGGATGGAGCTAGACTATTCTCAGTGGTGGCACATGACAGAACAAGGAGCAATGGTCTCATATTGCAGCAAGGAAAGTTTAGGTTATATATTAGGAAGACTTTTCCCACAAGGACGGTAGTAAAATACTGCAAATACTGCAATAAGTTACCTAGAGAGGTGGTAGAAGTTCCATGCTTGGAGGTTTTTAAAACCTGGCTAGACAAAGCTTTGGTTGGTATGATCTAGCTGGGGATGGTTCTGCTTTGAGCAGGAGGTTGGACTAGATGACCTCCTGAGGTCCCTTCTAACCCTAACTTTCTATGAGTCTATTAGTCGGTGATTGAGAGATGACGTGATTGCAATGTACAAGTATCTTCTCAGGGAGGAATAATCATATACCAGAAAGCTCTTTAGTCCAGTAGAGAAGGTACAAGAAAAATAGCTGGAGCCAGAAAATTCAAATGAGGTACACATTTTTAATGATGTTTTAATGGTTTCATTGGAAAAATTATCAAGGGGGGAGAAGAGAATCTGTTTCTTGATGTCTTCATACGAAGACTGGATGCTTTTTTGGACGATGTACTTTAGCACAATCGGGTTATTAATCACAGTATAGGGTTAACATGATTAAATGTAATGACCTGTATTATACAGGAAGTTAGACTAGGTAATCCAATGATCCATTTGGACCTTAAATTCTTGAGGAAGAAGCCACCTGGTATGGCAAACATGGTGAATCTTTTAACACAGTGAACCATAGGTTCACAACAAACAAAAGAAACACAATTCATTTCTACAATCTCTGTACTGCACAAAACCGTAGTGTGGATGAAGTGAACCAACTTCCCTGGGTCAGGCCATTGACCAGTTAGTAAACTGGGCTGTTGAGTCCCCTCTACATATGAATAAAAATGAATACCACTCAGTGCCTATGGATAGGAGAGATGCATTTTGTCAGGGCCTGTTCCACAGAAAAAGCCTCAGACTGTGCCTCTCCATGTTCTCATTAGTACTGTGTATGGTGCTGCCTAGCCCTCATTGTTAGCGGTTCTTCTACACAGATTTACCTCCCTCTCTCCAACTTATCTGGTTCCTAAATACATCCTGACAAACAGCAAGTCCACAGTTATGACAACCAAGCAATATCAGTGTGAACCTGGTGGCAGAGCCATGCTGCTAGCCAGCATGTCCACAGATGGCATGTGAGTAGGCAGGCACACTCACTCCCTTTCATCATGCTAGGATCACTGGGACCTCTGCCTCATCCAGGGAAAAGCTCACTGCACCTTATTTTACTGCTATGTAAGCTTACAGTGTATTAATAGCATGTGGAGATGCACCCACTGGGAAGACTTCCATTGACTTTAATAAGGATCTTCACTATAGAAAGTTAGGGCCTTGTTAGATGTTGCACTTTGAGCTGCTCGAATGTTGAACAGTGTGTGTGCTACCTCAGGTTTGGAGCAGTCACACCTTAAGGCCAAAAACTGTCTCTGACTGTCCCCGACCTGCACCGCTGTGACTTGCCATGAGACGACTACTGGGCAGGGGTCTGACTAGGAGCCACAGCTGTGACTTGTCCCCCACAGGGCAGCTAAGCCAGGACAGGCATCTATCCCTGCTCCATGTGAGGGTATGCAAGACAGTTGGCTTGGTGCCAAAACTTCCTCATGGGCAGGAAGGTTCTAAGGGTGGAAAGCTTGTCCACACAGAATAGGAGGGTGAAGGAGGGGATACTGCATCCTGGCATGCTGCAACTTGGGTGGCTCATTTCTGGGGAGTGGCCAAACATTAAGGACACAAGAACTGGGTAACACAGATCAGAAATAAACCTGCCCTGAAGTGGCATAACTTTAAGCTGCCTAAAGTGTGGCTAACTAATTTCAGGTGTTAAAGCGTGGGAAATCCTGGAGTTAAGAGCTCCAGGAGTCAACTACAATTAATTGTAACAAAGCACTTAATGAGAGCAGGTTTGAAAGCAGGGGTATTTCACTCAAAAAGTTAACCTTAAAATGGAACCCCAACGTTTTTGGTTTCAACTGAAAAAGTTTTCACTGAAAAGTCAACATTTTCTATTCAGCAGAAATTTTCCTTTCAGGAAAAAATTCATTTCAGTAGAAGCCCAATTTTCTATTGCGAAAGAGATGTAATGGAAAGCTTTCAGCTATGTCTTCTCTCCCTCTCATTCTCATCTTCTCTCCCTTTCACCTGCCACATCTTGGTGTTAAGTTATTCTTTGGGCGTATGGATAGTATCTAAAGTGATGGTCCTAACTGACAAGGGTTAGTCTTCTAAAGGGCTCCACCACCTCTACACTCTGCTCCTTTCCTCTTGGATGATGAGTCATCCTTCTCTCCTGACTATGAGTATGGGTACCCGGCTTGAGGCTTCTCCTTGACCCTGTTAGGATGCGGACTGCATGACGGGTCGATGACCGTACCATCAAGTCAAGTCTCTTCCCCTGGCGTGCTCTGGTCTCACTAGGATTAATCTTCCCTTTCTCTGGGATTGGTGGATTCAGGATGAAGAGGTCTCCACCTGTCCATCTTGGTGGTTTCCAATCAGGTGACGCACTAGAACTCAGGTGTACGTCTTATGACTTAATTAACTGTAACTCACATGTTACCCACCCCGCCATCCGGCATTACTTATCTCATGCCATGAGTCAAGTCAGTCACTCATGGCTGCAGTATCCCTGGTATCCCACGAGGGTTTGGGGTGGGTCTTGGTTACAGCAGTCTTCCTTCTTCAGGTTTGCTGCAACATCCCCTTTCCCTCTTGATGCCAAATGCTGAACCTTCCTTGGGGCTTCCTCTTGAGCCAATCAGCACCAGCCCCCAGAGTCACATGTTCTCTGGACCCAGTATGTAATCTGAGATTTCTCTCCAGGCTCCTTTTAGCATGCTGGAGAAGCACAGTCCATTCAGACCCAGCTGCGTGGGTTCCCATCCCCCAGTGTTCTTCCCTACCATGCCGGGAGGTGCAGCCTGCCTGGCCCCTGCCAGGTGTGTGTCCCCTCTCTCCCTGCCTGGAGCTTCCCTCGTACTTTGGGGAAGGGTAGCTCACCCAGGCTCTGCTGTATCCATTCCCTACCCCAACAGCATCCTTCTCCAGCACACCAGATGGCACAGCGTACCCAGACGCTGCCGGGTAAGTTTTCCCCAGGAGCTTGTTGCCGGTGAACCAGGAAGGCATGGCTTGTCCAGACCCTGCCGAGGAAGTTCCCCCTGCAGCATGGCCCTTCTTTCAGAGGTCTAGCAGGGGCTGCATCCCAGCCACTGCTACATGGTGGATAGAGGAATGACCTTCAGGGAAGGTGAGCTACAAAATAAGCAGGGTTAAATCTGATAAAGAAGCAGTGGCTGACCAAATGGCTGCAGCTCCACCATGATGTGGTGGAGGCAGCAGATGGCAACACTCTCTCTCCTGAAAAGCTACATATATTCTCTGACAGTGCTGTGACATGGTGAGTACAGGTTGCCACTATAATAAGTTTATCCAGCCCTGAGCCATAGGTCTATAAGTCCTTAATGGTGGAGCAGGCAGAAGATGTTAGAATTTCAACAGTTGGGAAGGCTGACAAGGACTGCAGTGGAATGAGATTGTTTTGGTCTCCTTGCCATTGGATTAAGGTCCCATTCTGTTGATAACCACGTGAAAGCTGATGTTCAGCAGCTTCTCCACAATAAAAGAAATGATGCCCAAGTGTCTTCCATGAAAATGGCTTTAACACACTTTTCAAGTCCTTGATTGACCAGCTGGTAATGACAGAAGCAGGATTGTGAGGCCTAGAAGCTCCTAGCCATGAACTGGTATGAAGGTGGCAGTTACAAGAAGGTCATCTAAGACTTGGATTTGCAGGCGTGTGATTTGGCAACTGAACTGTGACTGAGCAGCCCATTTTAGGATCTGCTCTGCTCAACCAATCTAGGGAGGGGGCTAGAAAAAGTGCCCTAAAAAGAGTCTACCTAAACACCCTTTTCCTGACTGGATAACTATGTCCAGTGGCATTACCTTTACTGTGGTCAAAATCAACAAAGACAAACAATATTTTTGGGGATCTGGAACATCAGGACCCTCATGGACAATTTTAATAGTAAATGTCCAGAGTGCCACACTTTAATTGTGGCTTGAGAACTCAGGCAACACAGTATTGACATCACTGCAATGATTGAGACCCAGCAAGCAGGAGATGGCCACTCAAAAAAAAAGAGAGATATCTATACCATTTTCTAGAAGGGTAAACAGGAAGGAGATCATTGACTTCAGGAAGTTGGCTTTGCCATTAACAATGAATTCATAAACCAACTCAATGAGTTCCCTATCAAACTTAAACTGGAAGGGAGTCAACATGCCAATGTAATCAGTGCATATGCCCTGATGCTGCTGCTGATGAAATCAAGCAGGAATTCTATGCCAACCTTGACCGAGTCCTCTCTGATGTTCCAGAGGGAGACAGACTTATTCTGCTCATGATTTCAACACCAGAGTTGGAAGGGACTTGAACCTTTGAAACAGAACTATCAACAAGGTGGAATGGGGAAAATCAACTCCAGTGGCATTCTCCTCTTGACCAAATGCAAAGCACATAGACACACCATCACCAACACCCTGTTCTGCCAGAAAAACAGGTACAAGACATCACGGGAACACCTGTGATACAAGCACTGGCATTTGATTCACTGCATCATCATTCACACCCAGGATTACAAAGATGTCCACAACACCCAAGATATGCTAGGAGCTGACATTTGCTGGACCGATCACAGACTGATCCACTAAATTGTCACTCAAACTGGCTCCCAGACAATGGATGCAGCAGAAGCAATGCCAATGTCAAAGGACTCAAGAACCCAATCACAAGACATCTTCTACCAGCGCCCCAACAAAAAATTGGTGAATTACAATTAATGGGAGAACGACAGCAGTGCCTGGGGTGTCTTCAAGTCCATTGACATCTGCAGCTGCAAACAGATGCTTGGATTCATTAACAGGAAACATTAAGACTGGTTTGATGATAATGACCAGGAGAACCAACAGTTGATTAACCATAAGCGCAAGTCCTTTTGTGTTTTACTAAATGCCATCAACTCCAAGCAAAAGAAATTGAATCATCAACAAGCCAAGGCAGAGGTCCAAAAAAGGATCCATAATATGAGGAACAGGTGGTGGGAAGAAAAGGTAAAGGAGATTCAACATCTTGCTAACATCCATGATATGCATGTATTGTTAGTGCCACCAAAGCCTTCTATGGTCTAAGCACTCAAGGACCAACCCCCTTGAGACATAAGGATGGAGGAGACCTGATCAAGACAGGGCAGCCAGCAAAGCCTGTTGAAAGGAGTATTTTGAAGACCTTCTCAGTTGAGACTCTGTTGTTGACAAGGGTGTTTTCAACTCCTGTCACAGCTCCCAGTCAGAGATGATCTTGGAATCCTTTCAACCTATGACAAGGTGAGGAAAACCATCAAGCAAATGAAGAATGATAAGGCATCTGGAGCAGATGGAATCCCTGCCAAAATCTTCAAGCAAGGGGGAGAAGAGCTTACATCACAGCTCCTTCATCTTAAGGATCTGGAATGATGAGGAAACCCAGTAATCTCAGGGATGCCATAATCATGACAATCTTCAAAATAGGAGATAAGTCTGACTGTGGAAATTACAGAGGGATTGCCTTGTTGTCCACCACAGAAAAAAAAATGCAAAATCCTGAACCATCTTCTTCCACTTGCTGAAGACCTCCTCCCAGAATCTCAAATGTTGGTAGGGCTTCAAGAAGCACAACATGATCTTCACTTCTCACCAGCTGCAGGAAAAATGGTCAGAACAGCTTAAACCCTTCTACATGGCCTTATCTGACCTCATGAAAGTGCTTGACTCTGTCACCTGAGAAGCACTGGGCAGCATCCTTATGAGGTATGGATGCTCACTGAAATTCATCACCATTCTTCACCTGCTCCATGATGGTATGTGAGTCGTGGTTCTCACTAACTAATCTATCACAGATCTCTCTAAAGTTAAGTTGGGTGTTAAGCAAGGCTGTGTCAAAGCTCCAATACGCTTTTCAATACTACTTACCACGATGCTACAGCTGACCACCAATAAGCTTCCAGTTGGAGTGGAGCTAAACTACCAATGGATGATAAGCCATTTAATCTCAGCCAACTCTGAGCCAAAACCAAGACTATCTTAACCTCAGTCACTGAGCTCCAATATGCTGCTGATGCTCTAGTACAGGGGTGACCAACCTGTGGCTCCAGAGCCACATGTAGCTCTTCAGAAGTTAATATGCATCTCCTTGAATCTTTACACAAGCACATGGTGACCAGCTTAATGGACCTCCAGGCAATCATTGATCTTTATCAAGGCATACAAGAAAATGGAGTGGGTATGAGGGAGTACGAAGCCCACAAAACTAGCCCTTGAGGCAATGACCAATGAGCACCTGTGGTCCTTTGAGTAAGACCAGGCTTGTGAAAGCCAAGGGCAGTCTCCCTTTTAACATCAAAGTGTGGTGGGTGAGTAAAGGGGAGAGGGCCCCAAAGGGAACCAGATGGGCAAGGTCTGGGTGCCAATCAGGGGGCATCATGGGATGGGCACTTGCTACAAGGAGACACCTCAAGTTGCTGGACAAGTACCATCAATGCTGCCTTTGGAAGATGCTTCAAATCCAGCAGGAACACCAACACACCAACATTAACATCTTCTCACAAGAAAACACATGGAACACTGAGACAGTGATCATTTACATCAACTCTGCTGGCTCCCACACTGCCACCCACCCTTCAGCTCTGGCAGGGGTCTAGTGGTTGCTCCAGTCCCAGCCTGGCCTGGTAGCAGTGGCAGTAGCTCCAACCCAGGCTCTGGCTCCAGGGCTCAGCCAGAGCTGTCACCACTGCAACAGCTGCTGTGTGGCTAGGCCGGGGCTAGAGTAATCACATGCTTCATGTCCCAGGCTGACGCAGTTCTGAAGCCCTGCTAAAGCCAAAGAGAAGCAGTAGGTAAGCAAAGGCTGGGGGGCAGGAAGTGGGGGTACAGAGGTTTCAGGCAAACAAGTAGCAGGGTGGTAGTGGGGGCAGGTGCTGGGGTACACAGGCACTGGCAGGGAGGGAGAAGTGGGGGCAGGCAGGCAGCAGGGGGATAAGTGGTGGAGGGGACAGAAAGCAGGGGATAAGATATGGGGAGGCAAAGGAAAGAGGTCAGGCTGCTTGACTCCCCCACTGCCTGTCTCCCCACTTGTCCACCCATTGCTACCCCCACCCTGTGCCCTGTTACCACCTCCCCCCTGCCATGGCTTTCGTCACTACTGTGGTGCAGGGGATGAATTTAAGATAATTCTCCAATAACTAGATTCTATACATACAATAATTTTCTGTGTATAGAATTTAAATATTGGAAGGTCATCTTAAATTCAAACTTATCTTGGATCCAGATAACTACAGTGCTAGCCTCAAGGTACAGCATGAAACAAAATCAGACAGATAAATATTAATACCTTTGCTTCCCACATTATTCTTCCAACTGGTCATTCCTTAGCCCCTCATGTCTGTGGGCTCACATAGTGAGATTCTCAATGTAGACAGGGGCCATGGCCAGGCACTGTACACATATTTAACAAGCATGCAAGGCATCCTTCTCTCATTTTATACAAAGGATGCCAAAAGTGCACACTGCAGACAGTAACAAATCACCTCACTTCTTCCTAGATATAAACACCAGTGACCCCTAGACAGCAGGCTGTATCATTCTGATTGCACACGCATTTTTCAAACCCACTAAAAGGAGAAAAAGAATGCATTCTGGCCAAAGAAAATGAAACTCAATTACCCGTGTTTTCCAGAAGATACTTCAGTGAACAGTCAATAGCACTGAAGAACCCATCCAGGACCATTTCATCCACATAATCAATGTATGCTTTCCAGGTGTCTGAAGTGGGGTTTGCAATGAATAGGCTCAGGTTTTCCTGAAAAGAAAGGATATGATCATCAAATATAGCTTGACTGAATTTTGGTCATGTTATAGTGGCCTGAAGGAGCGCTGTTCAAATTGAAAAAGCTTGCAGAATTCTGAAAAGATAGTATACCCAGATTCCCTCTAAAATTCACAGGGAGAGATAGACCCCTACTACACGTAACATATATTACACAACTGACTTGTTAACTGTGCAATAAATTTAGACTGGCCACATGTGCAAACTAATTATCACACAATTAAAATGACAGTCCAGCTACAAAAAGAGCCAGCCAGCTATAAAGTTAATGTTGATATTCCCTGGGCCTGGAGGTGGGGAGAGGTGGCAAGTGGCCAGAGCCGGGGGAGCAGCGGGGGAAGGGGGTGGCAAGCAGCCAGAGCTGGCAGCGCTCAGCAGTGGCAGAGTCAGCAGCGCCCGGCAACGCTAGCAGGTGCCAGCCACAGCGGGGCTTATAGAGCACTGACCATGGGGCCTCCCAAAGTACAGGGCCCAGGGCAGTCTCCCTGATTCACCCCCCTAGGATGGCCTTAAGCCAATTTGATCTTCTTTGACATAGTAACTACTTGGGGGGATGAAGGGAATGCTGTGTATACAGTGTATCTGAAGTTCAGCAAAGCTTTTGACAAGGTCCCGCATAACTTTCTCATAAACAAATTGAAAAAACTACAAGATAGATTACTGGCTCAACAGCCACAAGCAAAAGATAATTATTAAAAGGTCCATGTCAGAATGGCAGGAAATGTGATACGAGTGTGTGACAGAATGGGAGCAACCTTGTTGAGCCTGCTGACTGACCATGAACATGAGCTGGGAGACAAGAGTCAATGGGATGGGAATAAATAATGGAGTGGGAGGTGGGAAGGAAATTGGGGTGGAGGAGGGTGGTGAAATGAAGGAAGTCAGCCAATGAAGAATAAAGTAAAATGAAAGAATTTAAAAGAATTTAAAGAAAAAGAGAGAGGAAGTAAATTAAAGGAGGTCTCCTCCTTAGTAAACTGTTTAGTTATTCTGATAAAGTCCAGGATCTTCTGTCATTGTCACTTGGCAGAGTATGTATCTGGTAAATGAAAAAGAAATAAATGCCTAGTATCTTTTACAGAGACTGGAGTCCAGACTTTCAACAATGTTGCCCCAGTATAAGACAATTAAATGAATTCTTAGGCACTAAAAATAATCAGCCAGATAGTCACTCATGCTTAGTAGCTAATGGGCATATCTACATGTGATGCTATGTCGACATAGCTAGTTGCTATGGCGATGTAGCATCAGTGGGTACAAACCGTGATGTCAACACCATGTCACCATAGTGATGAGCTACCTCGCTATAGTGCATTGCTATGGCAATGTAGGTGCTAAAAATAACCATGCGCCGCCAGGATGGCACTCTTAAAGCAAGTACTAAACAATGGCGCAGTTACAACTGTGCCATGGGAGGGGCATGTGTAGACTCCTCCTCCTAAATGCCTACTAGTTTTGAAAATCAGCTCACTTGTTTAGGTGGACTTAAGAGCTCTCAGTTTTTAATATTGAATTTGGAAAAAGAAGTTCTTCCTTTTTTCAAACATCTGTGTACATAACATTTTCAGGTTTATTGCTCTGAGTAGCACTGGACAAGGTTGATACATCTGGTAACTAATATTATATTTTTGATTTTTTTAAACAAATCTCAGTATCATATTTATATAGTATTACCATTAGGATTAAAAAAAACCCCTTTCCATAATACCCTGAGTTATCCTCCCATACTTTGTTAATGAAGAATTTTAACTTCATTTATTTTTCACCATTTATAACATTTGCTTTCAGGGTTTCACTTAACTTTTCCTTCTGATTGCAAGTGTTACATTTTATATCTCACACAGTAGCAATTTCTGGGATTTACCAATTCTGTAGCAAAACACTACAACTCCAAAAACATTTGTCTGTATGTTTTTAATGAAACCGAAAGAAAATATTTCATGAAAGTATTTCATTTTGGTAATCTAGACTAAGAGGGTGGGTCTCTATCTCCCTCTTGTGGATATATACCATAAACAGATTCTTGAGTCTGATACAGCTCTTGCACTAAAGTGCCTGGTTTCCATAGCTCAGAAAGTACTAGTGCATGCTTTTTGGGTCCAGGGTTCAGACTCTAGTAATAATGAACCAACTGATGACGTCACACTGCATATTCATAAATGTTTCATAGATTTAATAGACATTAGGGCTGGAAGGGACCTCGGAAGATCATCGACTCCAGCCCCCTGCCCAAAGGGCAGGAAATCAGCTGGGGTCATAGGATCCCAGCAAGATAAGCATCCGATTTACTCCTGAAGGTGTTCAATGTAGGTGCTTGAACCACCTCTGATGGCAGACTGTTCCAGACCTTGGGGACTCAGACAGTAAAGAAATTCTTCCTTATGTCCAGCCTGAAACGGTCTCACAGTAGTTTATGACTGTTTGACCTTGTCATCCCTTGGGACGCTCTGGTGAACAAACGTTCCCCCAGAAACTGGTGGTCACCCCTGATAAACTTATAGGTGACCATCAGATCACCCTTGAGTCTGCACTTTTCCAGACTAAAGAGCCCCATGGCTCTCAGCCTGTCATAGTAAGGTCCGTTTTCCGGACCTCTGATCATGCGCGTGGCTCTCCTCTGGACTCTCTCAAGCTTCTCCACATCCTTTTTGAATTGTGGAGCCCAAAACTGGACGCAGTACTCCAGCTGTTAATTTGGGACCTAGTTGATTCTGGCTAAGTTATTTGAAAGTGTTAAGGCAGTTACCTCAGTGCCCTTAAGGTTAAACAATTCTAGACACTTGAATTAGAATGGGAAGAGAAACAGACCCTTTGGAAAGAATTCCATTATGGTATTTTCAAACAGCTCTGTAGGACTACTCACCTTCACCAGAGAATGAATCTTAAGCCCAGATTCTTTGATGAGCTGGTAACGCTTTTCCAGTGATTCATGCCTGTCATCCAAACTAAACAGTGATTCTCTTTTCCCATCTTTCCTTTCAAAAATGGGTGACACCCAAGATCTCATGATATTCTGAATCTCCTCAGTATTGTCCTTGGCTTTCTGGACCCTTTTCTCAAGGTCATGAACACTGTCAATCACTTCAGAGATGTGATCCCAGAGGCCTTTCAATAAAGAAAGTTTATTCAATATATTCATAACAATTCAGTAGGGCTCACACTATTCATACAGTCAGTTCTGTTATGGAATGTTTGTGAATTATTCCTTCACAAGAAGTTCCCACAACCATTGCCTGGGTCCCAACTCATTGTGAATATGACAGACCCACCATATCTACTGTCTAGAGTGTAGGGGGCATTTTCCTGCCCTGGCTTTTTTCTAATTCCTTTGTATGCCAGCACTTCATAATAAAGGCATTGCCCACCCTCTGTTTTTTGTCAGCAGCACTGGCAAGCCTGCCATTCCTACTTACTGTGGTGTCCTTTCTGACCAGAAGTTGTCCTTTTGCAAAAAACAGGGTGAGGAGAAGTCACAAATCAAGTAAATCAAGCAACTAAAACAATGGGGTTGGCTAACTAGGTCAGATGTACAGAAGAAACAGGGTCCATCAGACTATTATTTTTCTATGGCTCTCCAGCCTCCCTTATGCTGCGTACCCCTGTGCCCAGAATGCCCAAAGCCTGCAGCACTTCACAGCTCTTCATTCATCACACGTGCAGAGTGGAACCTAGCCAGTTACACCGTGGGGGGAGGTGGGGAAGCCTGCATGCCCTGGCAGTGGGACTGGAGAAACCTGACCCTCAGTTTCAGGAATGGAAGTTCAAGGTCCCCAGCCAGTGTGGGAGTTTCTCCTTTACCCTAAACATCAGCAAAAGCTGGCTAACTTGGAAGATAAGAGGCAGGAGACCTTGAATTTTTATTTTCAAAATGCTCTGTATGAAGAGACCTGGGATTTGTCAGCACTAACTGCTCTAAAACAACTCATGCTCGTTGGATAAAGAAAAAAGCTGCGTTCTAATAGACTGTACATTATTAATCACATTCTTTTATTTCATCCTTCTGAGAAAAAAATCTAAGGGTCTGCATTGACTGTCCCTGAGAATAATCAAGCATCAATGCATGTGCTGTCCTCCTTTAGAGCCTGACTGGTTTTAGAGCTTGGTTCCTGTTCACATTCCATTCTGCTGTGAGAGCAACACTGGAAATAGTACCCAAATCACCCTAGAACTGATGAGTCAGGAACTGTCCCAGCACAAGTGCCTTTCCTTCAGAGACCTCACAACTAAGCTGGACTGCTATGTGGCAGTTAATTCCAATCATCAACTCATGATAAATGGTCACTTCTGGATATCTGCATTATTTACATTGCCCTTGGACAAACAGTCTTCTGAACCTGTAAACCCAAACCACAGGGAAGCAGATATGGGCCTAGAAAAGGAAAATTGTTGGGGGGGGAAGGGGGACAAGGAGCAGGCAGAGAGTATTGTCCTGCACATGCCCTATTGCTGGGTTGGGTAGCAACTCTGCCACTTTGCCAGGATCTGGGAATTTAACCATTTTGTAGGCCTGAGGATGGTGATCAATAGAATATTGCATATCTGGGGCTGTAGTAAACATAGTAACTGGTTTAAGTTCATTTGGCCACTCAATACCTTCTACATTTAACAGAGTGCTAACTAAAGCAGTCAGCCTCACCTTCCATTTTCCAGTTTAGCGTCTCTTCTGCATCTTTCAGATGTAAGTCAATATCATGAAGTTGTCTCTCTATCAGAGGGTATTCTACCTCAAGAACTGTCCTTAGGATCTTGTTGTACCTGTTCACCATCAGTTCCAAGTTAGCCACCAGCTTCCGGTACGATTCCTTGGAGGCGTAGAATTCTGCTGCTGTCTGCGGGATGCTCTCCATCTGGCTTCCTGTCAAGTAACTCACTTCCCTAAGCACTGAAACCAGCTAGAAAAACAACCCAAGATGATGGACTTATTTTTTTTCCTTATTTTTGTTTCTCATTTCATTTGCAGGACAACTCTAATTTGAGAAACTAGCAAATTCCCCGTTAAGAATGACAGGGGCGGGGACAGAGCCCAGCCTCCAGCCCCACTCCCCCCGTCCTCATCCACCCCTCCTCCCCCATCCCAGCTTCAGGCCCAACCCTGCCTCTGCCTCCCCCATCGCTTCAGGCCTGACCCTGTTCCCTGCCCCTCCCCCCCACCACTGCAGGCGCAACCCTGTTCCCCTTTCTGGCGCAGCAGTCCTGATCCTATTCCCCCCCCGCTCACTGTGGCAGGTCCAACTCCGTTTCCACCCCCCACTCCACTGCCGCCACCTCCAAGGAGCAGGGGGGTAGGGGTAAAGCTTGCCCAGCCATCCCCTTCATTCCCCGTGGCCAGCACCCCATGCTGACACCACTAGCCTCACCCCCTCCCCCACCCTGCTCTGTCCCTCTGTCCCTGCCATCACAGTAGCACTCTGCCACACCACTGGCACCTCCTCCTGTCCAGAACACTCTTGGAGCACTCTGATTGGCTACTGAGACAACCAGAATGCGAATAACGCATTAAGGAGAGAAAAAAAGACAGACTGACTAAGGCTTTTCATAGATTTCATAGATTTAATGGACATTAGGGCTGGAAGGGACCTCGGAAGATCATCGACTCCAGCCCCCCACCCAAAGGGCAGGAAGTCAGCTGGGGTCATAGGATCCCAGCAAAATAACCATCCTATTTACTCTTGAAGGTGTTCAATGTAGGTGCTTGAACCACCTCCGATGGCAGGCTATTCCAGACCGTTGGGGCTCAGACAGTAAAGAAATTCTTCCTTATGTCCAGCTTCGAATGGTCTCACAGGAGTTTATGACCGTTCGACCTCGTCATCCCTTGGGGCGCTCTGGTGAACAGGCGTTCCCCCAGATCCTGGTGGTCACCCCTGATAAACTTATAGGTAGCCACCAGATCACCCCTGAGCCTGCGCTTTTCCAGGCTAAAGAGCCCCATGGCTCTCAGCCTGTCGTCGTAAGGTCTGTTTT
>NW_017728916.1:27061057-27066624 GCF_001723895.1 Crocodylus porosus
TCTGGACCAGCATCCTGATGAGCTAAGGGGGCAGAAGGAGCTCTGATTTTCCATGGTAAAAGACTCAAAATCAAGTACCAAAATTTATAGGTACTCAGAATTTATTTTATTATTGTGATTGAGGGACTGGTAGGCTTCCAAACTGCTTTAAAATTGTAAATATATCAATAAAACATTGTGCTCAATTGATATCTAGATAGATTTCATTTTAAAATCACAGATTTTAGGTTTTAATCAGATAATTTGAGATTTTTATCACAGATTTTGCAATTTTTAAACAAAGCAAATGAGGATCCCTGTGCATAACTCAGGAATGATACAAATGTATCAAAAACTGTACTAACTTTAAACTTGCTTCATCCAGTGTTAAAAGTTGGAGCAGTTTTGCTACACTGGTATCACTTCTAGGAAGGGGACATGGAACTGTTAGAATGTAACATCTACCGCCCCTCCTCGGTACCGATCTCCCCCTCCCCTTTTCACATTGCTCCACGTGTACATTTGCCCATGCCCTTTGGGAGTGGTAGCATTAAAACCAGTATTCAGAAAATAAAGGTATGCTTCCAATATAGGCATGACCCTAATGAGATTAAATAGCATGTGTAGGCTAAGTAGTCAAGAAGCTTTATTTGCAGACAGTTTTCATGCCAGCTGGATGACTCAAAGGGACATGTGGTACTTCTTGAACTTGATATATACACATTTGGTGTCTGTTTAAATACAAACTCTAGGGAAAATAATGGCATCTTGCTACAATTGACTACTGGTAAAGGGTTTTTCTCCTGGTAGACAAGGGATGGGATATAATCTAAGTTCAGCAGAAAATTCTCATACTACTCAAACTATATTAAGCCCTTATATAAATCAGGATTCAAAGGGGGAAGTGAGGAAGAAAGGGGATGAGGAGGTTAATACAACCTGAAAACAAAAAAACAAAAAAAACCGGAAGTGCACAACACCCTTCCATGTAGGAAGGGAACTGGTGGAAAGTGGAGAAATCAAAGGGGATCCATAGGTGAGCCCTTCAAAATGTGCCAAAGTTACGCTAGGAATACCAGCTGAAGCAGAGGCAGATAGGTGGCATTAGAGGCAGATAGGTGGTATTAGAGGTGCTGGGCTTGCTCAACGCACATGTAAAGTTACTTAACTGAGGAAGCATGCAATTTCTCTCACTGGCTCTGTTAGTAAGTATATGCTCCACAAATTTCCACACACCACCATAATCCCCATTATAACAAAGAAACCAGGAGAGGAAGCACACTTAGGAGTCACTGGTTTGCTTACAAGAATATTGCGGGAGACAGTATCAAAACCCTTGCTAAAGTCCACTGCTCTTCCTGCATCCACAGAGTCAGTCATCTCATCATAGAAGGCAATCAGGTTGGTCAGGCATGACTTGTCTTTGGTGAATCCATGCAAACTGTTCCTAATCACCTTCTTCTCCTACTAGTGCTTAGAAATGGATTACCTGAGGACCTGCTTCATGATTTTTCTAGGGATTGAGATGAGGCTGCCCAGTATGTAATTCCCTGAATCCTGCTTTTTCCCTTTTTTAAAGATGAAAACTATACTTGCCCTTTTCCAGTCATCCGGGACTAGTGGTGATAGAGATGTTTTGGGCCAATACCGATGACCAATTTTTTACGAGCCATACCAGCTGATCTGATTCCAATATGCAGGCCCGCAGTGTGGTGAGTGGCATCCAGCTGATAACTCTGTTGTGGGGGAAGGGGTGTGGGGAGGGAAAGGGCATTAGGGGGGCAGATAGAGGCCCCTGCAGTGAAGGTGGGAATGGGGCCAGCACTGGGGCAGAGACAGGGGCAGGTGCTGCCCAGCTGGGGCTGGGCAGGGCACAAGACGGAGCCACAGCTCATCCACAGGGCATGGGGAGGGGCAGTTCCTGCCACTGCATGCACCCTGGGAGGGCATGGGGTGTGTGTGTCCCTGGACCTTGGTGCAGGGAGGGCTGCTGCTGCAGATTGGGACCAGGGCAGCGCCAAGCTCTTCCTGGTGTATGTGTGTGTGGGGGTGGGGGGGGGAGCTGGGCTGTGCTCAGGGCACATGATGGTGGTGCTGGGAGCAGGTGCTATGGCAAATTTTGTGGTGGCTGCAGCCCCAAGCAACCTCCCTTCCTAGTTCTGTCCTGTGCCCCACTCTGCCCCAGCTGGGCAGCACCTGCCCCAAACCCAGCCTCACTCTCAGTCTCTCAATGTGGGGCCTCCATCTGCCCCCCCACCCCACACTCCTTCCTTCCCCCTTAACAGACTTACCCACCAAACCTGGCTGTTCTCCATGGTGCTGGGCTGCGCTGTTGGCTACCCGCATGCTGCACTGCAGTTGTGCACATGCAAGTGGCATTTATCGGCCAAATCAGACAAAAAAAGCTGATTGGCAATGCTCTCAATTTTCCTCATATTGGTGACGATCTAATATGGGACAGATGTATCAGTGTACCTCTATCTGGGACCTCTCCTGACCGCCATGAGTTTTCAAAGATGTTTCAAAGATGCAGGTCAAGAGAAGTGATTATTCCCTTCTTTTCAGCACCATTGAGGCCACATCTGAAGTACTGTATTCACTTTTAGGCCCCCCACTACAAAAAAGATGTGGACAAATTGGAGACAGTCCAGCAGAGCAATAAAAATGGTGAGGGGGCTGAGGGCCATAACTTATGAGGAAGGCTAGGAAAACTGAACTTTTTAAATTTAGAGAAGAGGAGACTTAATAGAAATTTTCAACTACCTGAACGGGGGCTCAAAGGAAAACAGAGCTAGACTGTTCTCAGTGGTGGCAGATGACAGAACAAGGAGCAAGCAAGGGAAGTTTAGGTTAGATATTAGGAAAAACCTCTCACTAGGAGGGTAGTAAAACACTGGAACAGGTTACTCAGAGAGGTGGTGGAGTCTCCATCCTGGGGGTGGTTTCAAAACCCGACTAGACAAATTTGGCTGGGATGATCCAGTTGGTACTGGTCTTGCTTTGAGCAGGGGTTTGGACTAGATGACCTCCTGAGGTCCCTTCCAACCCTAACTTTCTATGACTATGATTCCTTTGCCCTCAGTAAGCGTTCTTTAAAATACAAGCAGCTCTCCAGGACTCCTTTCCTCATCAGACAGGCTGGAGTTAAACCGTTCTCAGTGGTGGCAGATGACAGAAAAAGGAACTTCCCTCAAGTTGCAGCAAGGGAATTTTAGGTTAGATATAAGGAAAACCTCTCTCAAGAGAAGGGTAGTAAAGCACTGGAACACGTTACCCAGAGAGGTTGTAGAATCTCCATCCTTGGAGGTTTTTAAAACCCAACTAGACAAAGCCTTGGCTGGGATGATATAGCTGGGGATGGTCCTGCTTTGGGCAGGGGGGTTGGACTAAATGATCTCCTGAGGTCCCTTCCAACTCTAATTTTCTATGATTCTATAAGTCGCATAGAATTCTGCATCTTAACCTGGTCAGAGCAACACCTCAACTGCAAACTTACATGTAATTGCATCTATGGCTGTGAACACTAGCTAAAAAGAAATGTTTCTGTTCCACTAAAACAAGCAAGCGAACAAATAAGCAGGAAATTAAATTACTAAAGCACTTTATATTGACCAGAAATTAACATTGCCAGGGGGATATCATATGCCCTTCAAGAACACCAAGTCCAGCAAAATTCAAACTTCTGAAAACCAGGGAAGACATGAGTAACATTTTAAGCAAAGCCCTTATACAGATATAAACACATACAGTCACCCTGACATTGAACTGTAAGAAAACAGGAGTTGCATACACTTACTGAACAAACACTGAACCATCTCTTCACTTCTGCTACATTTAAAATCTCCTTCAACCCTTCCTGACAACCCCATCACCTTATGCCATCTCATACTGTACTTTCACTTATCTGGATCAAATTCACAGCCCACATTCATTTCCCATCTTTCTGCTCACAATTTCCACAGCAAGGAGATCCCTGTGCAGTGCTACTGACACAATCTGCCTACTACAGTGACATGAGTTACATGGCATTGTTCCAAGTACATGTGAACCAGTATCCTAACAAAGGAAGGCAAAGCAGAGTCATTGGCCTCATGGAGCACCTCATATTACATACAGTCTTGGTTCTGCTAAACTGTTCCAACTACTCAATAAATGTCATTCAGTAAAACTATATTTAACGCAGTCAATGATCAGCAATGCTCTCAGATAATTTCCAGTGGCTACCTGCACTAACTGATAGATTTAAGGCTGCCTGAGCCAGTACCTTAACTCTGCACTTTGTTTTTCAGAAATGAGAGTTTTGCTAAAGTAAACCTTCTGGAAGAGCACAAACTAACACTAGGCAATCTTGGGGATAATGAAGGCTTTTGTCTCGGGTTTTAATTAGAATTTCTTAGGCAACAGAAATTCTTACAGTAAAGATTCATTCTATCTGATGATGCATGACAGGAGGCATGACCCAAAAGGGGATAGTATATCCAAGTTGTCTCTCATGGAGAAAGCTGCATGGAACAAGACAGATCCAGTATAGATCTTTAACAGAATTGCCTTGAGTCAAATAACACCTCCAATAAAATGTGGCATAAAGTGATAAAGCACTGTGCATACATAAAAGAAGATTCTTGCAGTAGGATTAATCATGATCAAGTTTTACCTGATGATCAAAATTGACTGCAATCAACTTGGTCTCTTGATCTCGTCTGATAAGAGGCTGAGTGAGGTTGTACTCTGATTTTTCAGATACTGTCTGGGACCATTCCTTATAGAGCTTTTCCTGATACCTGCCAGGGACAAAATTCATCAGATATCTACCAGATAAAGAAATAAGCATGTTGAATGAAAGACAAAATCAATTCATGGTTCCTAAAGATGAAACTTAAAGAAAAATAAACCATAAGACTTCCAAGCAGACCAAGCCTGAAAATACAAATAACTAAGGAAAATACAAATCAGAATGACAAAGAGCATGGGTAAGATTTTCAAAAGTGCCTGAGTGATTACGGAGCCAAGGCCCATCATGAAAAGGGACTTAGGGCATTTGGATCACCTAGAGCTGTAGATAGGAACCTATTCTGCTTAGGCATTTTTTAAAATCTAACTAGGTGCCTAACTCCTATGAAAAGTCCACTGTGTGCTTTTCTGCACCTTTAGGTGCCTAATACCTGTGAAAATTTGGATCCAAATCTTATTTCATCACCAGGGATCATAGTTCTCGCTCTTTAAAAATCCAATCTTTTGTCATAAATATCCAAAATTCTCTGATTAAGACCCCTAATATATGCATTTTTACACAACAGAAATGAAACACCAATATATAGAGAGGCATTGGTTGAACACAAAGTTTTCTCAATATATTTACAATGTCAAAGCAATCTGAAAACTTACTAGTGCCTCAATAATTATAATAAAATTAATTCTAAATATGTATATCTTTTGGCATTTGATTTTGATTTTTTTTTTTTATCATGGAAAATCAGAGCTCTCCCTGCCCCCTTTGCTCACTAGGGTACGTGTTCAACTACAGATGTCCCTGCCACTGCTTTGTGGCACTGAGCAGCCCTAATATGCCTTGCCTCTGCCCCTCATTC
>NW_017728916.1:27066724-27069265 GCF_001723895.1 Crocodylus porosus
GGGTGGGTACAAGCGAAGTATCAGTGGGTGCAGGAGGGGCATGTGCTCCCCCTCCAGATTTCTGCACCCACAGCAGGGCATGGGGCTGCAGCTGGGCTGAACCACCTCTGGGAAGGAGCCACCTCAACAGCCTAGCAGGCAGAACCCAGCATGGGAGGGAGCACCAAGCTACCATGGCTGCCTGCTGGACCACGGACATGGCTCCTCCTCTATATCAGGGGCAGGCAGTTATTTTGCCTGGAGGGGCACTTAATGAGTTTTGGCAAGTTGCCGAGGGTCACATGGGTAGCCCTGCCGCTAGAAAAGTGCCCCGCTCCCTGGCCACCATCTTAGGACTGGAAGTCCCACCCCTAACCCCTGACCTTTGCCAACAGAAGTCCCACCCCTTGCTGCCACGAGTACTCCTTTCAGCATGGGGGTTTGCCATCCCAGGAAAAAAAAAAACAAATTATATTCTAAAAATCAAACATCTACCACAACATTCATTAATATGATTTCAAAAAATATTTTTGTCCTGATTTACATGTTTGTGTAGAATACATAGAAGTGATTGTATATTAGCTTAAAATGAAATCTTACTCTTATATGTTGTGGGGGAGAGCAAGTAGAGGTTTGTGGGGGGCTGTGGGTATGTGGGGGGGTAGAGGTATGTATGTATGTGGGGTGTGGGGGGCCGTACATGTGGGTGGATGTGGGTGTGAGGTTTGTGGGGGGCTTGTGTGTAGGAGGTTTGTGGGGGGGGGTGTATGGGGGTGCAAGGGAGGGTGTGGGTATATGTGTATGGTGGGCTGTGCATGTGAGACACCCCTACAAACATACATCCCCTCCCTCACTGCCCACAAACCCTGCCATGAGCAGCAGCAGCAGCTGACAGTGAGAACTCAGAGAACTCACAGGCCACAGCAGACAGAGCCCCTATCAGCCCAGACTCCACACTACTGCTGCCCCTGGCCCCAGGACACTGACACAGGCCCCACACTCCTGCCCATCCACTTGCTGCCACTACCCTCCCACCACTGCCCTTCTCCTGATTCTTTCCTACTTTTCCACCCACCGCCGGGACTACAAAACACAAAAGGAGCCAGCCCAGCCTGGCAAGCACTGCATGGACACAGCTGGGAACCGTGGGGACCAAGCCAAGCTGGCTCCTGCTGCATTCTGTGGTCTCAGCTGTGCAGCCGGGAACCACATAGTGCTGGAGCAGCAAGAGTGTTTGGGGGTATGGGGAGAAGAGGCAGCAGCAGCCATAGCAGGCAGGGAGGGAGAAGTGGCAAGTGGGCAGGAGCACAGCAACAGCTGGGCAGGATCAAGGGGCCTGTGCCAGTGCCCCAGGGCCAGAGCCACAAGAGACCCAGGGTGGGGTCATGGGGCTCAGGATGGCAGGGGTTCCATGGAGCTGGGCCAGCTTCCCCTCTCCCTGCTGGCGCAGCCTGGCCCAACTTCATACAGCTATTGCCAGACCAGGTTCCACACTCCTGCCGCCCTGCCCTACAACCCCACTGGCTCTGGCCCCAAGGTACTGGCACAGGTCCCATGCTCCTGCCCAGCTGTTGCTGAACTCCCACCCACCCGCTTGCTGCCACTGCCACTTCCTGCCAGCAGCTGCCAGTGTACCCCACTCCCCTGCCTGCTGCTGTGGTACCCCATGGTTTCTGGCTGCATGGCCAGAATCCAACCTGGCCCCTCCCCCTGTTCCTAGCTGAGTTTGACCTTCTGGACAGAGGGGTGGTAGGAGAACAGCCCCAGGGTTCCTAGGCCAGAAGCCTCTGCTGGGCAGAGGATTCCAGTTGGGGGCTGGGGGTGAGGCAAGGCCAGGTGGGCCTTGCTGCTGAGTCCTGCTGTCCCTAGGTCTTGCGGCCGGCTCTTCTTGGGTCCTGCAACCACTGAAGCCTTAGACAGGTAGCTACAGGCAGATAACAATTTTCTAAATTTTTTAGGGGCCTTGCAGGCCGGATAAAATGACTACAGGGTCGGATACAGCCCACGGGCTGTATTTTGGTCTCCCCTGATCCATACAATACCCTGGAAAAATCTCAGCAAAATGAACCAAAGATAAACCTCAGCTGTAGTGGCGTATCTCTGAAATATTTGGGGCACCTATACATGAGCAAAGAGGCTGCTCTGATGCACTCTAATCACAGCATGTTGTAGCAGATTCAATTTATCAAGTCTGCTGAAGCATAATTACCATGCTCCAAAAGAATCTAGTGTCACATGTAGCAGTGTCCTCCAGCTGAAAAGTGGTTAGTGTAGGTGTTTTAACTAAAACTAGTTTGATGAGCTTTTGTTAAAATGGCCCCGTCACCAATTTTCAGCAGAAGGACACTGACGCAAGTGACACTGTAGATGCTTTAATGAGAATGGCTCTCAGAGCCACTCTAGATTTCATAGACATTAGGGCTGGAAGAGACCTCAGGAGATCATCGAGTCCAGCCCCCTGCCCAAAGGGCAGGAAGTCAGCAGGGGTCATAGGATCCCAGCAAGATAAGCATCCAATTTACTCTTGAAGGTGTTCAATGTAGGTGCTTGAACCACCTCCAA
>NW_017728916.1:27070120-27079589 GCF_001723895.1 Crocodylus porosus
AAAAGGACTTTTTGTTGTCCTTGATGCTTGAAGCTAGTTGGAGTTCAGTTGCAGCCTTGGCTTTCCTGGCTTGGTCCCTACAGGACCGGACCAGTGTGGAGTAATCCTCCTTGGAGGTGAATCCCGTCCTCCATCCTTTGTAGGCTTTCCTTTTTAGCCACAGTAGGTCCGCTAGGTCTTAAAGCACCCCCCCACACGCACTCCCAGATCATGCGTATAAATGCCCTTAGAGGGTACTTATGGTGTCTTAACACTCCTTAGCTAATGACTGTTATCATTTTAAATACCTTTATGACATGCTAAAAGTAACCTGTGCCAAAGCCCTAAAAGCACCAGCCATTTCCCCTCCTTCTCACCTGTATGGGAGGGAAGTAGAGGGGGGAGGAGAGGGGAAAGAAAAAGTTGCTGGAGGACCAGAAGACCCAACTCCAGCACTACATGTAACTGTCATATGGTGCAACATAACACAAGTCTAGAGATAAATTCCTCTTTTAAAGGGGACATTTTTCTGGTGGATCTACTATTTTTGTGTCTCTACAGATCAGGGGTAGGCAATTATTTGGGCTAGAAGGCCACTGAAGAAGATTTGGTGAGCTGTTATGGGTTAGGTAATCATCCCCACTCCATGACAACTTACCAAAACTCCGTAAGTGGCTGAGCCCTGGGACCCAGCCCCATGCTGTCACTGCCTGGCAATTCTGGCCCCAGTCCTAGGGTCTCCATGGAGACCCGCCCAGGACTCATGCAGGAAAGACACACTCAGCCAGATGAATGGCATGAGGCTACCCAGGGCTGGAACCAGGATCTTGGGGCAGTGACAGCATGGGGTTAGGGCCTGGGGCAGAGCTGTAATCCACTCCCAGCATCACCCTGCCTGTGGAACCATCACCCATCGCAGGGACATGTGGGGAGTGGATTGTGGCTCTACCCCAGGCTCCACACTGTCACTGCCCCAGCCCCACGTGTCCTGCTCCCAGACACCACTCCCCACCCACCCACAGTTCCATTCCATCCATTCAGCTGAGTGCACCATGCCTGCACAAGTTCTGGGCTGGTGTCCACAAAGAATCCACCTGCCCACTCTATCCAGAACCCCTGGTGGTGGGTGCAAGATGAACAGGCCAAGATGCCTGGGCAGCGGGGCTGCGTCCGGAGGCACCAGTGACACTAGCAGTGGCAGCTGCAAGGAGCCGCCACCACCAGGACTGCTGGAAAGCTGAGACCAGCTGCCATGATATCCCAGACCCACTGCACACCCCAGGACAACAGGATCGCTGCATGCGCCACAGTCCAGGCTGTCCCCTGAGCCTCGGCTGCGTGGGGCTGAGAGACCTGTCATGGCCCAGATAAAATCCCTTGGTGGGCCAGATTCAACCCATGAATCCGTATTTTGCCCACCCCTGCTATAGTTGTTGTGAATACACAGACACTCCATTTTTGTAACATTAGGTATTTAATGTATGTTCACAGCTTCAAGGGTCATCCTAAAATGTCTTTTTTGGGAATCTTTACTACCTTAAGTTACATGGTAATTAAAATTTCTACTTTTTTTTCTATCATCCATTAGAAGACTGCTTTCATTAATATAAAAAGAGTCTTTAATGAGGAGAGCATCAAATTTCCTGGAAACTGATTAAAATAAGATTCTCCAGTGTTCACCTACCAAATACAAACTTCCAAAGGAACAAGTAAATGAAAACCAAAATAGCGTAGTGTTTTTAATCACTAAAAGGCTAATACTGTGATTACAGGGATTAGAGGTTAAAGTAAGATTAATAACACAAAAACAAATTGACTGAAAGAGTTCTGTTCCAAAGTCCACTGCCACTAATTGGAATGGTCTAGGTACAGTACTCAGATGCTGTTGGGATGTGTGGCCTTTGAAAACCCATAAGAAAGGCATTTATTGAAGTAACACCTACCTTTCTAGCAATTGTATTATATCTTGATACTTCTGTTCCATTCTTTTTCCTTCAACAGATTCCATGCATCTGTTAACACAATTGAATACAAGAAGTGTTATACACTGAAAAAAATTTAGAAAATTATTATTAATTTGTCCAGGGCTGTCATGCACCCCTCAATGGCTTGACAAAACTCAGTAAGCAGCCCTCCACCCAAAATAGTTACCCGCCCCTAATCTAGACAGCGAAAAAAAAGTGAGGTGGGGTAAAAAGTCACAAGTTTTATACTTAAGAATTACTGAGTTGTACACTGATTCACAGATTGCCTTCAAACTTTAAAACAAAAGTATTATATCCTAAAAGTGAATCCCAAACTACTTTCCAGAAAGGAAACCTACATCAGAGATGTACAGTAAAATGTAATCTAAGCATCTGTGCTCCAGCCAGGGGTCACTTGAGTGCAGTTGTCCTGATATTGGGAATCAATTGCTGAGGTCTAGTAGGTAGAGAAGATTAAGAGCTGCATAGCTGTACTGAGTGGAATTGCAATAATGCTGCACCCTTCCCCTCTTTACTTGGAGTTACTGCTCTGTTGTTTGTCCTGGAGTAGGCTTATTCCCCCTAGAGGAGCAAACATTACATGGTGGAAGCATGAGGATCATAGCAGAAAACCTCAGAACAAAACTGAGAACAAGTTCTGCATAATTCACAAAGAAACCAGGTATGAGCCCTGGCTCCAGGCACTTGGGATCCTGCCTATCAGATATTAGTTCCAGAACAATTCACCTTTGAGGCAGGTAAGAACTGAACAGAACGGAAGACAAGGATTTAAATGATTTAGGTGAGCTTCCATCCTGAAAAACGAGCCAGAGCAGGAGTTTATCAACTTCTGTATCTCTTATTGGGTCACAAGCTGAAGACATTATGCTGCCATTTAGCCTAACTTCTGAAAAAGCTAAGGGCTTTGTTACACAGTAGTTCTGGGCAGATCCTGGAGCTTTTAACCCCTGGTAACGCCTGAAATTGGTCTTAAGCACTCCATATGTTCTTATGACAGACAACATGGGGGGCAAGAACTTCCTGAACTCTAGGTTGGTCTGTCAGTTAGGATCATTAATATGAGCACAAATGGACAAATCAAAGAGAGGCATCTCTCTCATCTACAAAGCAGAGATTGGAGAAAACTTTTTGGAATGTCCATAAGCAGGAAGAGTAGGAATGTGACAGAGTGGTCTATCCCTTGAAGAAGGAACAGTCTGCCCTGTTGAGAAAGCCCAACTGCAGAGCATTTGGATAAAGAGGGAGTAACTTCTGGGAGCATTAAAAGCTCCCAGAAGCAAAGGAGGAGGAGGAAGTAAGCTATGAGTGGAACAGCATGCTGCAAGGAGGGGCCAAAGCAAAACAGGTTCCCCTCCTTGTATTTGGGAAAGAAGAGAAGGATTTGGTTTTCTTTGTTTGTTTAAAAGACTGTGCTTTGCCTGGCAGGCGTGGCTGAGGAAATTCGCAAGAAGCAAACCTGCCTGCAGAAGGGAGCAAGCTAAGCAATCCACTTACAAGGTCTTACATGAGAGAGCCAATGTTGCCCCACATCAGGACAGGAGGATAGAGCATTGTAGGATTACATTAGGAAAACTACCTGCATTAGTACATGCATACACAATAACAAATGCTAAAGTCTCAAACTGAACAGACAGCAGAAACGTTCACAAGTTTTAGAACCAACATGCTGAAAACGTGTATGAGATACCAGACACTTCTGTATATGGACATATGTAAGTAGATGCATGCATCCACCCTACAGTAATGATACTGTCATATGAAACATCACTAGGACAGATCTCAGCAATGTGTGTAGCTCTTACCCTATTTCCAGTAGCCTAAACCAGCCTGTCTTCCTCCCTTTTTAAATCTTGTTTTTTAATTCTTTCAAGCTTCAAATATATTACAACATCCTCTCACCCACAACTGGAGGGCAGTTATTAGCCAAGTTAAATGAAGCGAGGAGAATCTGCCTAAAATGCAAATCTGGCCATCCTTCAAAGCATGTTCTACTAAAATTCCAATACAATGTGATGGACACAGGAGCCCTCATCTGCTGCCCTACATATATAACCTAATTTCACCGTTCCAATATCTTTATTATTAGATAATAATATATTTAAGATGCTTATATAGTGACAGTACATAGCAATAGAAATAACATATCTTCAAGAAAAGCATAAAAAGCATCCCTTTCCAGTAAGCAGTCAGATTTGCTCTGAGTTCCAAAGTCATGCTGATGGATTTCTTTCAACTTTCATAAACCAAAACCATATTATTGCTCAATTCTTACATGTTTTATTGGTCTTTTGATTTTTTTTTTTTTTTTTTGGTTAATCAGGTGCGTCTAGAAGAGGGGCAGACAATTATTTTGGACAGGGGGCCACTTACCGAGTTTTAGCAAGCCATCAAGGGCCGCAAGGGTGGCCCTGCCCCTTGACAGGTGTCCTGCCACTTGCTCACCATCTTGGGACTGGAAGGCCCACCCTTGCCCCCCCAAGATACTCCTTTCAGCAAGGGTTTGCCATCTCAGAATGAGAAAAATACCAAATTATATTCTAAAAATAAAATATTTACTACAAAATGCATTTTTTGATTTCAAAAAATGGTTTTGTCATGATTTACATGTGTTTGTATAGTGTACATAGAGGTGATTGCACATTAGCTTAAAATGAAGTCTTACTCCTGTATTTTGTAGGGGGGTGTGGATGTGGATGTGGGTGTGGTTGGGTATGGGGTTGCAGGGGGCTGCGAGTGTGTGGGGAGAGGATGGCTGGGGAGGGTTGTAGCAAGTGTAGAAGGGGAGGATTTGCCCACACCCTCCCCATGGCAAGCAGAACCCCCCCCCTCAGCACTCCTCTAAGCTGGGGCTCCACCCTCCCTCTGCTCCTGGCTCCAAGGAACCAGCGCAGACCCATGATCTGGCTCGCAGCCACTTCCTCCCCATCTGCCACCATTGCCCCCACTCCCAGCTCACTGCTCCGGCACCAAGTCCCAGCTGCATGGTCAAGAATGCAGGATGCAGCCAGAGCCAGAACAGTCCAGCTGGCTGCACAGGGCCAGCCGAGAATCGCAGGGGCTGGGCCAGCTCCTGCTGCCTGTCGCTGTGGCCAGGAATGATGTGGTGTTGGAACAACTGGCGAGGGGGTGGAGGGGAGCAATGCCAGTGGCAGGCAAATGGTGGCAGCAGGTGGGGGGAAGTGGCAGTGAGCAGGTGCGCAGAGCTCAGCAACAGCTGGGCAGGAGCGTGGGGCCCAGAGCAGGGTGGCGGGAGCACGGGGCATGGGCTGGCAAGGCTCTATGGAGACAGGCCAGGCTGTGCCAACAGGGAGAGGGAGAGCTGACCCAGATCCAGAGCCCTGCCAGCCTGGCCCCACACTCCTGCCATCCCACTCTAGTCCCTGCTGGCCCTGGCCCTGGCCCCAGCACAGACCCCACACTCCCACCCAGCTGTCGCTGAGCTCCGTGTGCCTGTTTGCTGCCCCTTGCCCCTGCCTGCTGCCACTTTCACAGCTTCCCTGCCTGTGGCTGCCGCCACTCTTCTCCACTCCCCGCCAGCCACTCTACCAGTACGTGGCTCCTGGCTGCAGCACCAGGACCACAGGAGCCGGCTCAGCCTAACCCTGAGGACTGGGGTGATCACTTGCAGTCATCCCCTCCCTCCCCCCACCCATCCTTATCTGAATTTCCCTCCAGTGCAAGGAGGCAGGAACAGCCCCGGGGGCTCAGGCCAGAAGCCTCTGGCTGGGGGCGGGGTGGGGGGGGCGTAGAACGGATGGCAGGGACACCAGGCCTTGCTTCTGCAGCCATCTGATCCTGTCAGCAGCTTCCCCTGGGTCCCACTGCCCCAGGCTCCTGTCATCTTTGACAGGCAGCCAGGTACAAATAAATATTAATTTTCTAAATTTTTTAGGGGCCCCAAGGGCTGGAGAGAATGGCCTAGCATGCCACATTTGGCCCATGTGCCGTATTTTGCCTGCCCCTGGTCTAGAAACAGTCATGGTGCTCTAGGGTATGGAAACAGCACATGTATAGTGAATTTTTTTCCTCAGGTGGCTTATAATAAACAAGAAATATGCTTACATAAATAGATCATGGGATTTTTCAAATTTGCCTTTAATCATGAAAATGACTGCTTTTAATTCTTCTAATTTGCTTGTGATCTGAACAAATTACTTGGTGAAAAGTTCTGCCTGGGCACTTCGGGCTCCTACAGAGGTGTGGAGAGCCTGCTGTAATATGCTGGAAATCCAGTGCATCAGAGCAGACTAGATTAACTGAGTCTGCAAAAATTGATGTGCTCCAGCGGCCTTCCAAGTCCCGTGTATCAGCGTCCCTATGCATCCCTGTGTTGAAAAAATGGCAACAGGGCGCTTTGAAATAAAATGTGCTCAATGAACTTCAGTTCAAAGTACCCCACCGCCATTTTTTCAGCACGTGGACATGCAGGAATGTGACAAACATCATACGCAGGTGCTTTTAATTAATGCGGCTCACCTGGCATTGCATCCCAATGCAAAAGTAAAAATACCCTGGAGCACATGTAAAAATACCCTTCAGTTCCAGACTTCTGCTATACCAGTTCTTGATACTCCACAAATCTCTGCCAATCCATCTCAATCTAATACAATCCAGCAGGTCTTTGCTCTTCACAAATTTGTGGCATCCCTTATAATTCTAGTCCTAAGCCACTTGTGAGCAGAGAATACAGGCCAAACCAACGTATATTATAGTGGGAAGATGTCCAATAATTTTCACTGACAACCTAAAGCCAATGTGAAAGCTGAACAGCCTATCCTACTGTACCTTATCACCACTTCAAAACAAATCCAATGAATAAGTTTTAAAAAATATGACTTCATGAAAGCTGAAAACACAACTATAACTGCTTCTCCACAACAGAAGTACATTTTACTTTTCCAGATGATAACCATTTTAGATCTAAATACTAGATAAAAATAACTTATCTGTGATAAAGATACATACGTATGTGTGATGTGCCTAAAATTACTGAATGGAAATTGGATCCGGTCTCTCAGTTCCTGAGCCCAACGCAAAGCCCCAGCAACAAACGGCATGTTCCTGTGTACAGGGGCGTAGCCTGGGGAAGAAAATTAGAGAGGATTTGAAGGTAGTTATTACTAAACTCTACATTTACATGGTCTCTGACTGCACAGATTCTGTTGACAGTACCTTACCTGTGTAATATTTCAGCGATTGCCTAGCATTTCTCTTTAAACAAAGCATTCTGATATACTGATGTAGTCTCTGAGGCAGAGATAGGCTTTAACAGCTTGCTAGGAAAACCCTAAAGATTTCTGTTGAAATCTTTTGTTCTGTTTTGCCAATAATGAATGCTGTTGGTGATGATGACATAGCATTATCACAGGAAGTCTGTATTTGCAAGACATAGAGTCCCAGGAGAGATTTGTATTGATAATGGACCACAGTTCAATGTATCCAAAGATTCTGTTTAACAATGGGCACTGATGGACGTGTTGTGCTGGGGGATACACTCATTATTGGAAGCAGCAGCACATTACTTTGACCCAGTTCCACAGCAACTGTATAGATCAGTTGCTTTAGAAGGGGTTTTTGGGTGCTTTTATCAATTAGCTGATTCAATCAGTTACTAGATAGAAGTGCCAAAAAGTCCCACTAAAGTGCCTGATCTATACAGACATTCAGCAAGCTGGGTCCAACTAACGCGATGCCTCTTCTGGGAACGTGCTAGGCTCAATGCAGGAGCACACCAAGTTTAAAGTGCCATTTTGGGGGTGATTTCCACATCTGGAAGCAGCCATAGTGAAGTCAACAAATGCTGAAAGAATTGCCATTAGCTAGCATTGCCAGATGCCACTACATATTGTAATTGTCTGTGCCTCCAATTTTATATGAAACAGATTTTCTTTGACTAAGCAGGTTGCTTGATCCCCTGGCTTGCAGCTGACTTGCATCCAGGGCTAGGAAATTTCCAAGCCTTTCTGATGCACAGAAACCTTACACTGCACTGGCAATTAAGACAAAGTGGCAGCAGCAGCATTGCTGAAAGCTAAGTGTACAAATCTGGAGCAGCACAGGGCTGAGCATATGTACATCTTTTACAAAATGCCACCAAATCTTTGCATTGTTTTAGAACCATTTGCAAAATATATATCACAGATGAAATCCGGCCCTCCTAGCTGTTCTGACATTGACTTCAGGGGAGCCCAGATTTCATTCCCCATATTTTATCCAATGCTGGACACACTGTTTTTTCACTTGCCTCTTTCAGTTCGCATAAAAAAAGATGTATTATGTCTTTGCAATCATCAAACAAGGAATTACAGGTAAATAACAGTATACAGGTACTCTAAAAATGTGCCATACCTGTCATTTAAGAGCCTTTAAAATTTTTCATTTACAAGTCTAAGTCTATTCTAACCATGCAGTTTGTCCAATAAAAGACATCACATACAAAAATCCTTGCCTCTAGCATATTCCTGCCCCATCATAGCTACAATATCACTCCCATCACTTCCTTAATGTATAATTGTTTCCTGTCCCAGAACATTAAAAAATGAAGAAAAAATACAGTAATTACAGTATTTGACAGGGGGCTGTCCTGAGGCGAACCTCTGCATCAGCCTACCCACCTGTCTTGGGCAGTCTGCCTGCCTATCTTGTCTGCCACACCTTGCTAGTTAACAATTACGTCGTTCATTAGGCGGGAAGCTGCCCTTCGTGCACCCAGCTATACTGGGCAGTGTATACACACTCTGACCTCCCCTGCATGTGCCCCATGCCTTGCAGGTGTTACTACCATCATCAACTCCATACACCCCTGACATTGAGCCCCCTGGCTCCTGTCTCTCTGTAACACACAGGCACCAAGTTCTCTAGCAACTGGCTTTCTGTGCTTTTCTCTCAGATGCCTGACTCTATGCCTCTCTCCCAGGCACCTGGTTCTGTGCCATGTTAGCTGCGTTCCTCTGGTGCTATGGGTGCTGCTCCCCTCTGGATGCACCCCTCTGGTGCTATGGACTCACCCAACCCTGTACCTGTGTCCCTCTGGCACTGTGCGCTCACTGAGTCCTTCTAACTGCACCCTCCTGGTGCTCTAGACTCACTGAGTCCTTCTAACTGCACCCTCCTGGAGCTCTGGGCTCACTGCACCCTTCTGGTTGCACCCTTCTGGCACTCTGGGCTTGCTGCGTCCTTCCGGCTGTGCCCCTCTAGCGCTATGCTCACTGTGCCTAACACTGGGCTCTACCAAATCATACGCCCTCTCTCTAGGCAGCAATGAAGTCTCCAAACCTCCCCTTCCAGCCTCATCCCGACTCTCTGGGATAAACCTGAACACAAACACAAGCCCCTAGGCTATAACTTAAAGACTAACAATAACATAGTTTCCTAGTTTCTAGGGTTGGAAGGGACCTGAGCAGATCATTGAGTCCGACCCCCTGCCACGGCAGGAAAGAGTACCGGGGTCAAACGACCCCGGCAAGGTGTACATCTAGCCTCCTCTTAAAGACCCCCAGGGTAGG
>NW_017728916.1:27079689-27100732 GCF_001723895.1 Crocodylus porosus
TCCAACAAGGCGTCTCCCCTGGTGGGGCTGTGCACCTCCTGGGTTAGATGGAGGTCCTGCATTCTGGCTAGGAACTTACATGAGCGGTCAGACCTGGGTGACTGCTCTTCCCAGCAGATGTCCAGAAACAACAGTGCTATGCCCCTTTAAGGGAATGAACTTCCACTCATGCCCCTATTCTAGGTACCTGGGAGACTCCCTCTAGTCATGTAGCACCAAGATAGCAAAGCAGGCAGTACTGAGAGAGCTAGGCAGGCAGCACCAGTTCTCAAGTAGCTTCAGCAGGCAGGATCTCCTTCCCCGTCAGTTGCCAGAGAGAGAGAGTGTATGTCTGCTAGCTACAGCCTGGGCTTATATATCCCAGAACTCTGCCTCCTGCCAGTCAAGTGACATCAGCAGGTGTGGCCAATTACTTCCTTAGGCTGTTACCCCGGCAACCTGCAGCTGAGGAGATCTGCTTGGCCTGCCGAGCTCCCTGGCCAGGCTTCTTTGGCCTTAAGAAGTAGGTACATCTTAGTGCCCTGCTACACAGCACCAGCATAAACTTACATTGTACATCGCCACTGTCTCTTAGTGGCAGCCTATACATGCAACCCCACTTAGTGCTCTTAATTGGTTCCTGAAAAAACGAGCATTAAGCGAAATGAGCATTAAGCAAAACTGAAAGTATTTGACGACCCAAGATGGCAACTGCAATTGTATTTAATGACCCAAGATGGTGACTTGACTGTGAGTGAGTGCTATAACGAAACTCACTGAGCGCTAAATGAAATCAGGTATCAATTTAAAATAAGCATTATACTGAAATAGTGCCAAGCGAAACGGCATTAAGCGGGGGTTGCCTGTACTGATTCTCAACCAGGGTGAAACAGAATTCCCAAGATAAACCCAAAGATTTAAAATAAAAATCCATAGGTGTAGTCTTTCTGAGTTCGTTGCAACAGAAAAATAGCTCTATTATTATTTTGTGGTTGAAATAAATAATTAAATACATAAATAAAAGTCTGAAAACTAAGGGCTGGCATTTTCTAAGGAGTCCCTCAAGTCTATCCAGGGATGCCTCAAGTCTGGCCTACAGAACCACTGGCCTACATGGATTTAAGTCTTTCATAGCCACCAAAGGTTAGAATCTTCTTTCATTCAAACACCGGAAACTCATGCTGTTAAACCAAGAAGCCCAGGGTTCATCCCCTCCAGGTGATATGATCTGGGGTGTTATCAAAACGCTACTCTGTGATCCTGACAATATGATAGAACCCTGTGTCCTTTTTGTATCATTACATATGGAAAACCAAACATGTCAGGCATAGACTGATTAAAATGCACAGTACAGACTGCCTGCTGGTATAGTATGCATTTGCAAATTACAGGGAAAATTCTGGAAATTAACATCTAGGCCTTTGTGAGCCTCTCTGCAAGTCCCACTAAATATTGAAGGTACTATCCAATGATGGCAGAAACACCCAGCTTATTGGGTGTCCCAGTTAATTTGGATATAAACCTAATTATACATCACTTCCAGAGTGGATTTAAGAAGAATTTTTTTTTAAATATACACATTTTACTTGATTTTTATATGCATGCATGCATGCATTTCCTTCTTTTCTTCACATTTTTTAGTAGTTCTTGACTATTAAAGTAGATGTTCTACAGCCCTGATCACAAATTTTCCCCTGAAGCAATTTCCAACAGACAATGTCCTTTTGACAAAATAGATTTTTCTGAACATTTACATCATCATAGAGAGTTATAAGCAATGGACAGCTTTCAAAAGTGACAATTTAATTTTCTAATTAAAAGCCAAAATGTTAAAAAAGAAAAGAAAAAGCAAAAGTAATCCACTCTGGTTTCTCAACAAATCATTTTGCACCATTAATAATGCATACCTAACTCCATCTCCTTTTGAATATGCCTAGAGTAGATCATTTTAGCATCTTCTAGGTCTCTGTCAAACATAGTAATGAGCAAAGGATATTTATTGGCAGCATCAGCAGCTATCAGTGGACGTTCCAGAAGGCTTCCAAACATATCCAGCAACTAGGGACAGAAACAAACAGAAAAGCAACAAAAAAAATTATTATTATACTGTACCATCTTCTTCATCAGGCCCTGGTCTCTATGAACTTCTTCCTTAGAAAGTCTTAATGCCATGATCAATAAGGGATGGCTTGGAAAAAAATTAAATCTGTATGTAATAAAGTGCTTCTCCAGAAACAACTGGGCACACCCCCTCGGGGGGAGTGGAGGGGAAAAGGACAGTACATGGCTACCTACTCTGGTCCCCTAGTTTGGCCCCCTTTTCCTTTCGCTCTCTCCCACCTGCACAGCCTAGTATTAATTAAGATGTTCTTTGAGAAGCTGTCTTTAAGGAATCTAAGTCTAGGCTGTAAGCACCTTGTCTCCCTATCTTGTGCCAAGCCCCAAATCAGGCAGTGCTGTGTGAGGCTTTGCCCCCACTTTCTTTCTCCTGCCCCCACTCTTTGCCAGTAGGTGGATCACCAGGCCTGCATGGCTTCAGTCCGTCTCAGTCTTCCTCTTTTTTGTCCAGGCTCTGGCCAGTCTAAGTTCTGCCCCCTTCCCTAGTCTCTCACCCATCAAGGTAAGCCCAGAAAAGAAAAATAGGATAAACTCCTCGGTGTGCTGGGCCCTCTGCTCTACAGGCTCCTTGCCTCCCCTCACAGCCAAGTCCACTGGGTGTTCCTATTGTCATGAGCAGAAAAACACAACAAAAAAGAACAGCAAGCAGGCCCGCACTGTGTTTTTAAGACTGCCTGCGGTCCTCGGGGTATCCTGCTTCCCTGGGTCCCTCTGGTCTCACCACAACCAATTCTAAAGTCTGTCTGGGCACACCGAGTGCCTCACCCCCCTGGGGGGCTCTTCTAGGGTGAACATAAAACTGCCTTCCAATTTTTGTATCCCATTCCGGGGACCTTCCAAGGCATTACAACAGGTGGAAAAGGAAAGGGGGAAAATGGAAGTTCTCAGTACTTCCCAGGCACTTGCCTCTTCGTTCTGCAAGTGCCTCCTTTTAGGCATCAGATATCCCAGGCAGTGGAGTTTCCACCCCTGTCTCCCTACAGGGCTGTCTCCCTCCACAGCCATGGCCAGCTCCCTTCCTCTGGCCTGGGGAGAGCAAATTGGATGCTTATCTTGCTGGGATCCTATGAACCCAGCTGACTTTCTGCCCTTTGGGCGGGGGGCTGGACTCGATGATCTTCCAAAGTCCCTTCCAGCCCTAATGGCTATGAAATCTGTATCGCACTCAGCGCCACCCACCTGGTCACCTGACTGGGCTTCCTGTTCCCTGAGTGCAGGTGTGCTCAGTGTCTTGCTCTCCTCTCCCTGCTGGGTCCTGCAGCTGGCTGACTGTGGGCTGAGCTTTGCAAGTGTGAGCCCCTGGCCCAGGGCCTGGCCTCATCCCTTTTCTGGATATCTGCTCGTGTCTCTACTGCCAGCTACTTGTCCCCTTGCTGTCCAGCTGGGACCTCCCTTGACAACCAGGGGCCTCTCCACACCCTCTGTGCTGGCTGGTCCCCTCCTTATAGCAGGCAACCATCCCCTTTTTCTGGGTTACAAAGGCTCTGGCCTAAATGGGGCCCTGCTGCCTTTCCTTCCCTGGCCCCTTCTTCTCAGTCACAGGGCTAGGATCCCCTATTACACTATATGCATCACACATTTTTCCAGGAAATCCCTTCTTTCTCAAAATACTTCTCAAACTTTCTCCATAATGTGGTTCACTTTTCAATACTCATAATATCGAATACAAATAATTAAACACTAATAATTCTCTGAATGAAAAATACTGAAATCAAAATTGTTATTAAAAAGTATTTTTTTAAGTTTGATTTTTCATGACTTTTGTTACTAACATTTTTATTAATAAATGTTATTGACAATGATGTTGAAAAATTTTCACTCTTCAAGTTAGGCTTTTTAGGTAAATAAAAAAGTTTTCATTTACTGAAAAGACAGTTTTTAGCAAACAAAATATGTCAGTGTCATAATAAGGGGAAAAAACCCAATAACCCAATGTTCTTATACAGTGGCTTTCATCAACGGATGTCAAAACACTTTACACAAAGTTGGTATCATTGACCCATTTTATAAACAAGGAAATTAAAGGAATTGCCTAAGTCACCAGCATTGTCAACAATTAAACCAATGCTCCAGAGTACCAATCCAGGACAACAGTCATTAGATCATGTACTTATAATAAAAACATCAAGAAAATAATTTTATGAAATACTCTTTAAAAAATACGCATTGATCAGTTGGTGCACATCAAATCCTGTTAAATGGGAGCAATAACAGTACAGAGCCATGTGTGAGAGAAAGTAGTGAGGACCAAGCTGTACAAAGCAAAACGGTCAAGAGGCAGATCAATGTCAGACATCCTACTTTTCCTCTGGGCCAGGTACATGAGCCAGATTTGCAAACTGGCAATGGGGGCAGAATGCAAAATAGCTTACTTTGTCAAGTATTTTGCAGGGAAGCTGCTGCGACAGTGGCAGGTGTACACAACCAACAGAAGTGTGAGGACCATGGTGTACCCATGGTTCTATGAGATCCTGAAAACTTCCAGGAAAAATACAAGCTGCATGACAAGACTCTAGCAAACCCTGGTGAACCATGACAAGATACAGGAGGTGGTAAGGGCAGAAGACATCTTATCACCCAGGGACTTACTACCTAGTGACAACTGCCAGGCTGCGTGGGAGCAAATCTTCCACAAGGACTTGCAGAAGGAGCACAGAGACCTGAACTGGCAGACAGCCCATCGGGCATTCCCTTTATGGTCATGGAGAAACAGCACAGAGCAGAAAGGTCCATCTAACTGTCCAAGACCAACCTGCCAGTGACAGGCAAAAACAATTGACCACCTTTTCGGGGACTGTCCATGTGCCAGGAAGGTGTGGAAGAAAGTACATGTACTCCTGGTGGTGACAGGTTTCAGAATCCTGACCAGAGAACTGGTCCTCTATGGGCACTTGACCAAACAACAAGGGGCCCCAACAGCCCACTTCAACCAGTTTGTCTCTTGCTTCAGGTATGCCTGGGGAAGGTCCAGAAACCTGCTCACAAAAAAGCACTCAGACCAACAATTGAGGACCGTGTTAAAATGAGGCTGAGTGAAATGTACTGGTACTGCAGAAAGACAGAAGGGGACAATGGGAAAGAGATGGTGGACCCCATATAGAAGAGAGGGGACTGGCATAGACTTTTCAGAGGCAAGTCCCCCAAAAAGAATGAGGACAATGGTGAGGACAGTGATGACGATGATGATAAGTAAAAGCACTGAATTGATGGGTACACAGGAGCACAGTATTGGTTGTAGCCATGTTGGTCTAAGGACACAGGCAGATGAGGTTCTTTGGGATATCTTTGATTAGACCAACTAAAATAGTTTTAAAAATTCTTCTTTGCAAGGTTTGAGTTACAAACACCCTCCTTCAGGCAGGGGGAGTGTCTGCAGTTGTTTTGTGCTCTTCCTGGGTGGAATAGAAGCCAGTATGCAAGAATGCAGGTCTGTGAAAATGCAAAGGTGTAGCAGTGACGGTCAGAGGGGGAAAGAGACAATGGGTGAGAAACAGGTTGGGTGCAGGGGAGGAAATGGTGCCCTGGTGATAAAATGTAGAGGGTAAATTGTAGCGAAGTTACATGGGGTTATCAGTTGGCATGCAGGTTATAGTGTGCCATAAATCCAATGTCTATATTTAGCCCATGATTTTTTTTGTATCCACTAGGTTGATGAAGTGAAGTTTGTAGGCTCATCTGTGAAAGGCGTTTTGTAAATTCCCTTTGAGGATTAGAACTGAGAGATTGGAGAGAGAGTGGTTATCTTGTGTGAAATGTGCATGCACAGGTAATTGGGTATTTTTGTCTTTGATAGATTTTTGGTGTGCGTTCATTCTGGTATGCAGTTGTTGTTTGGTTTCTCCTACATATTTTCCATATGTAATTTAGTGCACTGGGTGAGATGCATTACATTTCTGGAGATGCACATATAAGATCCAGTAATGGTGATGGTTCTGTTGTGGGGTATAATTATTGTGGAAATAGTGAAGATATGTTGGCAGGTTTTACATTTCTTGTCATGGCATGGTCTGGATCCATTCAGTGTGTTTTGGGTCATAGGAATTTTGCTTTTGGTAACGAGGTTTGTAACGGGACTAAAATAGTTTAACTGTTCAAGTGTATTTTATGTTTTGGTCTGTCAAGTGTACAGTAGTGGGGTGTGTGTGTGTGTGTGTGTGTGTGTGTGTGTGTATAGGTGGACAAAGAGAGAGAGGGGGAGGTAGATGGGTTGGTGAAAATCTCATCAGAGCTAATGTGGTCTGGAACTAATAAAGAGGGGAAAGAAGAGGGGGGAAATGGGAGAAGGGAACAGGGAACCTATGTTAAAACAATAAAACAACTGACAAAGATTATGGGGATGCAAAATGGGGGAGGATTACAGCTGACGGCATCAAGCAGCAGCATAGAAGACTTGTAAAGTGGTAGAGATGTGAAATTTAAAATGTACAAGTATGGCTTCTATTGCATCTGTAACTGTCAGAAGTGTGTGACTGAGGAAGGGGTAGAATAAAATTATGCCAATACTGAGTAAGGTAAAAGCGGTCATATGTTTACAGGACTGTGGAATCCCATGGGAGCGGGATTACAAGCATTTTGTAAAGAGACAAAGATGAGAACCACTGTGGTGGGCAGAATCAGATGCAGACAAAGCAGCTGGAGTTGCAGTACTGCTCAAGAATGAGAAAGTAGAAATGTGGCAAGTTCAAGTGATTGTGGAAGGGAGACTGCAATGAATAGTGGTGGAGTTTGAAAAGAAAGTGCTAGAGATTGTTAATATATATGCAGTGGCTGAAAGAGAAGGAAGGATCACCCAGAATTTGAAGGTGTATGTAGGAGGAGGTAGGCAGCAAATGCTGGTGAAGGATTTCAATTGCATTATGTAGGAGGAGGATGGGACAGGAGATGGAGGGGAGGGAGAGATAGACAATTCATCCAAAGTACTGATTTTTGTAATAAAAGAAACAGGTTTAAATGATGGGCTAGTGAGAAGGTAATTACGAGGATGGAACCAAGTGGGAGACAGGAGTCAAGGGCTGATTTTGTATTAACATCAAATGGATTGCAAAGAAGGAGATCTTAGATGTGACCTTCAGCAATCACTGAATACTGAGAATGGAACTGAGTTTAGAAAAAAGTTAAGGTAGTGGGAAAGAGATGTGGAAGTTAAATGTTTAATTATTACAAAATGAAAAGAGGTGTCAATAATATGTGGAACTGTATTTAGATGGAGGACTCTGAAGAGATATTACAAAAGTGTCTGGGAGTGGTTGACTATGATAGAACAAGACAATTCTTCAGAAATATTGATCTAAGAAGTGAGGAAGAGGGTGGCACAGCTAAAAGAACTGTAGGCAAGGAAGCAGGAATTATTAACGGAGGTAGTAAGAGGAGTTCAAGTGAAAGAACTGGAAGACAAAGGGATAAACTGAAGAATGGTTCAAAAGGAAAATGGATGGGGAATTCTTTCTAATCAGAGCACCTTGGGTGGAGAAGTGTGAGGAATGCGATAAGTATTTTTCATCAGAATTGAAGAAAAGAAGGAAGGAATTGAAAGCAGTGAGAACTGAAGAAGGAATCTGAATAAAAGAGAGGATGAAGGTGTTGTATGCGAGGGTGAAGAGTTGTACAAAAGAATGGATGAAGGAAAAATGAAGGTGTTCCTTGAAGGGACAAAGGAAGCAATAGAAGATAGAAAGAAGCAAAAATTGGAAGAGAAGTTGGGTATGAGAGAGGTGGAGGACTGCTTAAAAGCTTGTGAGACTGGGAAAGCACCGGGAAGATGGACTTCCAGTGGAATTCTATGAAAAATTTCCACAATGGCTGGGAACACCTATAATACAGCGGTGGTCCCCAACCTTTTTTTTTTTTTTACCATGGCCCGGCAGGAATGGGACGGGGCACACAAAGCCAGCTGCCTCCCTCTCAGGGCTCCCCCACCACCCAGCTTTAACCCCAGAAGCTCAGCTCTGACCCCAGAAGCCGCCTGCTCGGGCAGACAGACAGGGGTCTGAGTGGGGGGCTTGTGCCACAAACCAGCAGCCAACCCACCACAGCCCAGTACTGGACAGCAGCCCAGTGGTTGGGAAACTCTGTAATAGAGATATACAGGGAAATAATGGAGGGTGGGGAGATAGGGGATGATTGTGCAGAAGATGTGGTAATTTTGATATGCAAGAAGGGAAAGGAAGACGTGTTATGAAACTGGAGGCCAATAACCTTTTTAAATGTAAATTACAAATCAATGGCAAAAGTATTGGCCAAAAGACTGCATGACTATTTAGGAGATGTGATACAAGAAGAACAAACATATGCCATTACTGAGAGGAGGATATACCAAGCCCTATGGTTAAGGGGGCGTGCCACATCACTTGTATAAGTGAGGAAAAGAAACACAATAATAATGAATTTAGACCTGGAAAAAGCTTATGATAGGGGCAAATGTGATGTCAAGTTTGAAGTATTGTGGAGGATGGGGTTTCTGGCTCAAATGATCAGATGGGTCAAAGTACTAAACAGTAAAGCAGGAAATTGAGTACTGGTAAATGGTTACTTGAGCAAAACATTCCCCATACAAACAGGGGTAAGACAGTGATGCCTTCTGTCCCCCTATCTTTTTGTGGATATGGCAGAGCCATTGGCACAGGTAATTCATTAAATGTACATTACACATGGATTATGTGAACATATTGGCTCAGGACAACATATCAATTGAGAGGGTATTAAAGCATGCTGAGGACTATGGTGAAGTGTCAGGGTGAAATTAAATTAGGTGAAAAGTATGTTGATGGGTGTGGGGAACTGGGAGAATTTACAGAAGTTTGGGCTCCAGGTGGTAGAGGGTGTAATCAAGATCTTGGGAATCCTAATGGATGCCAAAGGGAAAGGAACAAAGGTGTGAGAGAAGTTAGAGATAAAAGTGAGACAGATACTGAGATCATGGAGTGGTAGAATGTTATCTTTCAAGGATAAAGCAGTTGCGGTGAAAACAGTACTCTTGCCGATCATCCTTTCCATGGGAGTGGTATATCCACCATCATGGCAACAGATAAGGAGGGTATAGAGGCAAATATGTGTCTTGAGGGGGGAAGTAAAAGAGGAATGGTAGACAGAATGGAGCTATACAAAGCCAGGGAATAGGGGGTTGGGGAATACCAGATTTGGAAAGCTTTGTGTATACTTAGTTTATAAGTATGCTCTGTAAAGAGATAACAGAGGAGGTGGGGAAGACTTCATGTTTCTGCTGTCTTGGCAGGAAGAACGTTAAGAAGATGGGACACATACAGGAGAGAATGGAAAAAATTGTGGGCATGGCAGCTGCAAGCCCACTATGCAATGATCAAGAGCTTCATACAGGTAAATAAACTTGAGAGAGTGGGATTAGAGTACTTGAAAGACCATAAGAAAGTGATTAATATTATTAGAAAGAAAGCTAAGATAACATTAGTTGGAGATCTGACAGAAGGACAGATAACCAATATGTGGAAGGAAGTAACAGATAAGTGAATAAAAAGAGAACATACAGGTATCACATAGATGACAATACCGGATATTCTTCCTGTGAGGGGCATTCAGCATAATGGGGCTTGGAAAAATCAATGGAATGCCCGAAAGAGGGATGTGGAGCTGAAAGATCTGTATCACATATATTTTGGGACTTCCCTTTTGTGCAAGGGGTATGTGAGGGAATGCATTGTTTTGTGAGGGCAATCAGTACGAACTGTAACTTAACATGTGAAATGGTGTTGTATGGGCCATGTGTTTTACTGTCACGCTCAGTATAAGCTGTATTTAATCAACTTCATAGTTGGCTTCCATTACTGAGCATATATATGCTCCTTTTAGCAGCAGTTTAAATTTAGTGGATTTAATGAGGTTTCCTTGCATTAAAATGTAAGACTAGGGACTTTTTCCTTGAGTTGATTCGGGGGGGGGGGGCGGGAAGCTTTGTCTTATATTTCAGTGATTGCAGTACTTATCACACAATAAAAAGCTCTAACCAACTATAAAGATAGACCTCAAAAATATGTTCTCTATCAAGCTTTAATCTGCATATGTAGTATGGTCTTCCCTGCAGCTGGGAGTCCCATCAGTTCACAGGATTCCCAGCAGCAGAGGTGCACTTTGCCCAGCCAGGACTGCAAGTCCCACAACTGCTAAGGACTCTCAGCTCCAGCATCTGCAGACTCTGGGTCTTGGCATTAGCCCACAGCTGATGGGTTCCTGCAGCATGCCTCCTGGCAAACCCCTAGAATCAATGCTGTGGCAATCTCCCCACCCTGGGGGTGCATGAAACCCCTGGGGTAGGAGGATCACTACAGGTGAGATCTCCCAACCCCAGGGATGTGTGAAACCTTCAGCAGCCCCAGGGGGTTTCACCACACTCCCTATTCTATGAATCACACATTAGATCCCATTGTACCTCTACCTGCATGTGTTGAGGGGGCCTTAGAAAGTACCTGTTGTGCAAGCAGCTAAAACAGTGGTTTGCATTTTAGACAAATCATCCTCATAACCTTCACTCACAGAGAAAAGCCACATGAGAAGTTTATTTTGAGCTTTTCCTGCAAGAAAGTGCCTCTCTCATTACAACACAAACCTTGAAAGCATGCTCCAAGTCAGATGCATCATCAAAAGCCTGGCAGAAAATAGTCCCCAGCCGTCTGTCCATATCTTCTACTTGTTGCTTGAAGTTAGAAGCATCTTGTTCAAATTCCTAAGGAATGGCAACACACTAAGCTATTAAACAATGTTTGAGCTCAGAAGCAAATGTGCTTGACAAAAATGGCTGCAATGGCTATCTGGCACACACTTCCTATCCATTTCCCTCATTCTAGGAGCTGAAAACACTTTAGTTAATAGAAGTGGATCCTCAGTTGGTGTAAACCCATAAAGCACCATCAATTATAATTCAGCCTCACTATTTTAGAGTAGCTAGGGAACTGGCTCTAACTATCTCCAAGTCTCTTTCTGTCATGTGCATTTCTATAGCTTCTCTGATGGTGTTTTATAATCATTCAGGCTGCTAAAAATGTTCCTTTTCAGTTAGATTCTGTAAATTAAATCTGTAGGTCAGAAATTCCACAAATGTACTTTCTGCATACAAAGCAGACATGCTGTATTTGCTGGCATAAGACATGCACCTTTTGCCAAAACCTGGCTGCTAAGAATTGGGTGCATGTCTTAAATGAAGAAATGTGAAGAACAGAGGGACCAATTCTACCAAAGCTAAACTGCTTGGCCCCACTTCTTAAGCCAAGTGGGCAGCTATTAACACCTGCCAAGTCAGCTGAGGGCTCACACAGCTTGAGACAGACAGTTTGGTTCAGTCAGCAACAACACCTGGGGGCATAATCCGACTGGAGCCAAACTGGCCAGCTCTGCTTCTCAAATGGGGTGGGCCTTCAGCTGACTTGGCAGGCAACACTGGCTGACCACCCAGCTTGAAAAGTGGGGCTGAACAGTTCAGCTCTTGTAGGACTGGATCCTCAGCTAACTTGTGACTGACCACCTGGCCTGGGCAGTTTGGCTCAGCCAGTGACATCAGCTGAGGCTGTGATTCTGCAGTTGAACCATCTATCCCCACTTCTCAACCTGGGTGGGCACCTCATCCTGAACCTAGAGGGTTAACAGAGCAGTGATTGGCTTTGGCTTACACCCTACTGAGGTTGCTTGTGTTTTCCCTGCAGAAATACCATATTTACCAGTATTTTCAAGGAAAGATATTTTTTCTTCATTCCAGCTTCCAAAAACAAGAGGTATGTGGTATGCAAGAAAATACAGTACTTTAAACCAAATTCATGTTGTGGTTTTCATCAAAAACTTACTAAAAATGTGACAGTGTTGAGTCACTTTACATTCTTTTCTTATTGAAGGTTAAAAAAATCTTAAAATTTAAGAATGAAAACTAAGTTTGAGGTTTGTATTTTTTAAAGGTAAAATAGTTTTGAACTAAAATTTGACTTGGCATACTGTCAAATTTCAGGCTGCAGAATGGAGATAAAGCTACTAAAATTAAGTTACATAACAGTCATCTAAAAAGATGCCCAGTGGTATGTAATTGTTATATTATTATTATTGCATTTCAGTGGAGCCTAAGATAACGGTTTTCTCACATACATGGGAAACTCTTACACTAAGAGTAGCACTCAAATTTTAAACTATTAAATGAATAAATCAGATTAAAACATCAGGCAAGAGGCCTGAAATCAGAAGAGACTGCTCAGCATACGTGTCGGACCAATTTCTGCCTATTATATTAGTAACCATTTTTTGCCAAATTCCTTCATGTAGAGAAGTTGTTTGGAAAAGTAACAATTTGTATACTTTATAAAGAACACTTAACAAACACCGGAGATCTCACATACGGCACAGGCACACTAATAGTGTGGATTACAGAAGGCAAAACATTACCAATGACTTACAGGATTGCAACTATTACCCCATTTGCCCAGCCACCAAGTTGGATAGTTCCTTTTATAAATACAGATACCTGTTATTTTTACTTGAGTAAAGCATTATTATGCAGTGAAGCACAATATAATTTCATACAATAACCATGCAAAAATTAGTAAATTTGCTAACTACAATAGCTGAAGCACAGGAAAGACAACAAACACCAGTTTCAAAGTTTCCAGACAACCTTAACTATTTCCTGTGTAATCTCTAATTACCTCCGAAGAGAGTAATTACCACAGACAGTGGTCATTGTGCCTCTTGCTATAGCCATCCTACCCTTCTTTATTCACTATGTCACTTGAACTTACTAAGTGTAAGATTTAGTGATCAAGCCTGTGTCCTCTCTGTAACAGGGAACACTTGCCCTGTTACCGTAGGAAGACTACAGGGCCAGCAAGACTGGCAAAGGTTTATGGCCTGGGGAAAAGGCTGCTGCAACAGCCAGGAGTTCTGTCCTGAGAAGTAGCTGCGTGCAGGTGCCTTAAATTCCTTTGTGAGGTTAACTCTCTGTTGGTAAAGGGGGTCTCTCTCTCTCTCTCATTCACCCCTTCAAGGCTGGAGTATCAGGAGGGCCCAGAGCCCCAACTGTAGAGCCTAATCCCCTGCTGTGCCTCTGTTACTGAGAAGCTAAGGCTGAAATTAAGTGGGCCTAGTGCTGAAAGTAGTAGCTAGAGCAAGCAGGCCTGGGCCAAGAGGTCCAGGGCCTAGACAAATATAAAAAGGGTGGAACCAAGTGACCCAAGGGAAACCACACTCTAAGGATTGGGATGCTTCCTGCAAAATAGGGTGTTTCATCAAGGCATGGCACATCAGATACAGGGAAGCACTTTGGAAATACTAGGAGGGGAGGGGAAGAAAGGAGAGGGGGCAGGCTAGTGAGATGCTTGGTGTTATCTCCTGTCACACCCTCCAGTTTAGACAGCCATATATTCTCTCTATGCAGCTATACCTTAAATAATCAGTCCAAGTAAAACTGGTACAGATATAGCAACTTGCTTATTAACCAGTATGTCTCCTGCCATTCATGCTTATTCATTGGTATTAACTTGTCTTCTTGTGTCCAGGTGGAGGGTAAGATGTTGATTTATTTTCTGACTGAGAAAGATGATCTCGGAGAATACTTCTGCCCTTGTACAATACCACTGATCACCACCATGGTAGCTGTGTAAGCTTTGTATATTTGACCAGAATTAGGAGTGCCGCTAAGAAGCTGCCACAGACTAGCAAACTACAAATCAGTCAGTGAAGGCAATCTCCAGGTTACGTAAATGGTGAAAAATAGGATAAATCAGAAGTTCCCTTTATATTACATATAACCATGGACAATATGTCTTTAAAATATAATTTAGACCTTTGCTTTGTTAATGAAATGTTGACAGGTGGACTACATTACATAGCAATGAAGGTCTAAGGAATAAAATCTCTAAATAAAACCTAACACGGATGCCTACAATGGCTCTTGAATGCTGATTTACCAGATAATGAATCATCATGCAAGTACTAGCTTGAGCTTTAGATATTAGTGTGAGCTATGAGTGCATCAATCAGTGTATAAAGTCTGTGATACAAGGAGTATATGGGATACTTTCCTTGATTTTACTGTCAGTGTATTAAAATGTTCCCAAGAAGGCTTATCATCAAATCTGTGATGCTACAGCTGCCCTGTTGCTGACCTCCAAGCTAGTTAAGTTAAAGCCAATTTAGGTATGAAATGCAGAGCAGATGTACACTCAGAAACCAGATTTATGTAATCTGACAAAACCAAACATTCTTCTAATTGGGGATGAAAACAAATAAACAAACCAGAAAATGACATATTGATTGAAGAAGAGGTTGAAAACAGAGCTATAAATTTTCTAGTAGACCTGGGATTTTTCAAAAGTTGAAAGCTTTTACTCATACTTGGTTGTCTTGGAGTCCAGTACACCTACCAAGTTTGTTGTGTCAAGACAATCGTAGCTATGGTCTGACAATACTTTATACACTTCCTGGAACTCTTCATACATGCTTGAGACTTGCTGGCTTAGAGCCTTCCCTTTTATCCCGCTGAACTCTATCTTTTCCAGCTTCATTATGTCCAAGGCAGTTGCTAGGAGGTCCTTTAGAGTGAATTAACAAAGGAACCAGTTAATATGTTAATAAAAGATGTTGACAAGTTTTCCTAACAAAGTAGTTTCATACTGTGAAACCATGTTGACAACAGCATCCTTGACTCTTGACAAACTATCAGCACATTCAGTGCCTGATAAGCACTGAAGTTGGGCTATCCTTGGCACAAGCAGTCTGCAATTCATGTTGGCTCTGCAGCCTATTAGCTCATACTCATATCTCATCATTCTTCAGATGTTTTTTGCTCCAGCAGTTTACTTACTCTAGTTCTTGAAGGATGAGCAACAGACGGATAGTTTTTATTCTTCTAATTTTTGAGACCTCACTCCTAAAAGGGTTGTGCTAATTGTAAAGCCATATTTAATCTATTTACTTGTTGAAAGATACAAATAGAAGCCCAATGACATTTTCAAGAATCAAGGTCCTGACTTTTTAGGACACTAAACACCTTTAAAATCGGACCCTTAGAAAGTTAAATCTCATTGGAAGTCAGTCAAATTTATGCTCCTAGATACCTACAGCTTAGATCCAAAAAAAGACAGAAGGTTTGCAAAGCTGAGTAGTACAGTAGCATTTCTACCTGAAATGCCTGGTGGGAAATCCAGAACATCACTTAGTCATGTGATCTTTCTAAAAAATTTAAGAAAAGTTTTTCAGCATGAGATTTTACCCATTCAACATACTTAAAAGTTTAAGAATGCTACCATATTTGTTTGATTCTAAGATGAGGGCTCCCCCCACCACTTAACATGGGAGGAAACACCTTATCTTAGAATCAAGTATGAGGGCAGTGGGGGAGGCAGTCGATTGCTCTGGCTTGGATTCAGCCCCCTACCCAGGGTCAGGGCCATAGCAGTAGCTGCCTCTCCCAGCACCCGCCAACTGCCTCTGCACCCTGCCATTTCCCCCTGCCATGCAGCTTCTGCTCCCCACCTTGCCTCTCTCTACCTTTCCACATATGCTTGCTCTACCTGCAGGCCCTATCCACACTGTAGCCTGAGGCTACAATAGCAGAGCCTCAGCCTGGCCCCAAAGCAGCACTGCACAACCCACAAGGCTGCTACAGGGGGCCTGGGATGAGGCTGTACTCCATGCCCCGAACTAGAATGAGGATGGAGCCTGCTGACACAAAGCAAGAGTAAGGGAAGGGGAGGAGGAAAGCAAGAAGCAGAGGCTGGAGGGGAAGTGGCAGACAGCAGAGGTGGGAAGGGGAGCGGCACAAACAGGGGGCAAGCTGCTTGACTTCCCCACAGCAACTGCTCCTTACTGCCTTCCCCTTTGCAGCAGGGGTGGGAGGATGAAAATAACATGCCCCACCCCCAATAATTAGATTCTCTACATAGAAAACTATAGCAAATGTATGTTTGTTTTCCATGTAGAGAATCTAACTGGGGGAAAAGGGTTGCCTTTAAATTCAAGGTCATCTTGGATTCGGATAAATATAGTATTTAATTATTCTTCATATAAAATACTACTAAATTAGCCCTTGGAGCAAGGACTGGAATCAAGGGCTCCTCCCCACCTTGATGCACATTTTAACCATTAGGTTAGAGTTAGGCTCACTCTTTCTCCTGATTTTAGATCCAAGGAACCTTACTTATTTTTTACACAGTGCAGCAACTTCTACAGGATGGTGTAAAGCACACTGCCTCAAAATAACCAATAAACTGGTGGTTCGGGTACTTGAGAAGAGGGAGGGGATTTGGGTTTGAAGCCTCTCACGTAGAAGAAAAAATGAACCTGTTCTTGCATGGGGCATGGGGCTAAGCATGAGGTTCTTGCGTAATAAGTGAAAAGTGGCATCAGTACCACCTTTTCTTCCAGAGACTTTTTTTGAAGAAAATGATGGCCATCCTTGTACTTTGAATGGAGACCAATCCATTAGATGATCTCTAAGTACACATACCAGATGAAAACCCTCACAAACAACAGTCAGAAGAATTCTTTAGTTAGGGATCCCAGTCAGTCTATAGCATGAAGTAGGTACCAAGCTGCTCAGTCCTGCCAAGACTAAGGTGTTTCTGGACATACAAGGAAGCAGTATTCTAAGCTTAAAAATGATGCTCCTACAAAATGTACATTCCTTCAGATTAGGCAGCAGAAAATCTGGCATTTTCAAGAGCAGAAATTTGGACCTAAGGTTCTGACATTCACTGCTTCGTTCTTGGATTTGACACAAGTGGAACAGGAGTCATTGGGTTAGTTGTGATTTTTGGGGCTGTCCCAAGAGCAACATGGAAGTAGTATAGATAGCACCTTAGTGCTAAATCCAATAATGGACTTACAAACCAATAAGTTAGGTGCTACAATGTCTAACTTTGGAATCCAGAACCCTGTGTGAGGCACCTATCTCCCTATACAATGCATGGATAAAGTCTTTTGCCTCAGAATGATAATATGAAAACTTGCACATCAAGTAGGAAGCTTCCTAGAATTAGCTAAAGGAGATATTCCAGGTGGGGATATGTCCACACTCCCATCCCTCTCCAGAATTTGGGTACCCAAATAAAGGATACAGGAACCTCTATCCCTATGGATCCTCCAGAGCCTAGAATCTCATCCTGAGGATAAGTGCCTACAACTGTTCCTTCCAAAAACTGAATGATGCTGTAAGGACCAAGTCAAAGGCAGTCTTGCCTAGTGGTTAGGCCACTGGGTAAGGACAGGAACAAGGGTGGAGTCCAAATTATGGGCTGAGTCAGGGGTCCAGAATTAGGGACCAAACTACCAGATCCAAAGGAGAAAACCAGAGGCAGAGGCCAATACACAGGCTGAGTTGGGGACCAAATTACCAAAGTTGAGTGGAGTTCCCAAAAGCCAGAATCCAGACGCAGAGCTGAGCAGGGTCAAAATCCAGAGGACCAGAATGCAGAGGATCCAGAGAGGTTTATCACATCACACCTTCAGGCAGAACCATAAGTTGGCCATCAGTCTGCTGCCACAGGTGGACTTAAATGGAGGGGATCTGCTGTCCCCAGCAGCCAATCAGGAACCCCTACCAGTGGCCATTCAGTTCATCAGCCAGGGTGGGGCTGCCAGCTAGAGCTTCAGGCAGGTTTGCCCTACTGGAGAAGAGCAATTAGTTGTGGCTGAGCTGCCTGACAAATACACACTGCTTTGTTGTAAGACAAGGAGGTAGGGTTTCTATCCCCTTTCTGTAAATAACCTCATAAAGCACTAAGTGGAAGACCCAGGTTCATTGTCCTCTTCATCATAACAGGGGCTCAAACCCTCTTCATCATAACAGGGGCTCAAACTAACATCTCCCACGAAAGTGTTATTAGCACACAGAACTCTGTACCAAGTGACTGAAGTAGCTAGAGTTTTAAGAATATTGATAATTAATTATGCAATTCTGAGTGTTGTAATTATGTCCCTGTTCCCAGATCTTTTTCTGTACTTACATACAGTATTCACTGGATAAGCTACTAACACAGTCCTGAGAGCAGGAAACAGAACTGAGAACTCCTTCCTCCTTCTGACTTTACAGTCATATCTTCCCTTTCTCATTCTCTCCCCCTAGCTTCATGAATCTTGCATTCATTAAGGATAAGAGCTCTACTAGGTTGTGATACACAATATCGGCAGCAGTATGTCTTCTCCAAATCCTGGCCAAGTTTTACAAAAAGTGACTCCAAATGCAGTTTGTTTGTGGGTATTAGGCATCCTCTTAGGACAGTTAATGGAACAAGCCTCACAGTGAACCCAGTGAGGATAAATGCATAGTGCCTCATCTGGGGAGAAGTAACCAGAGACATGAATATAGGTTAGGAGGAGATGGCTTAGCCAGCACGCTGGCTGAAAGGGATCTCAGGGTTATGGTTGATCACAGGATGAACATAAGCTGCCAGTGCAATGCTGTAATCAACAGGGCTAATAGCATACTGATATGCATTAGCTGATACGCAGTGAGCAGGGCTAAGGAAGTGATACTTCCCCCTTACTCGGTGTTGGTGAGACCACAGCTGCAGCACTGGGCATCACACTTCAGAAAAGGCCTGGAGAATATTAAAAGGGTCCAGAGAAGGGCCTCAAAATGATTAAGGGCCTAGAGGACAAACCTTATGATGAAAGGATCTGAGACTGTCCAGCTTGGGGAAGAGAAGACTGAGGGGGGAGTTGGTAGCCATCTGTAAATATGCAAGGGTGAATATCGGGAGCTGGGAGAAAAACTGTTCACCGGAGCACCCATGGGAGGACAAGAAGCAATGGCCATTTATTGTTACAGGATGGTTTCAGGTTGGATATAAGGAAGAACTTCTTTATGGTAAGGGTGACCAGAATCTGGAACAGACTTTCCAAGAAGATGGTGCAGTCCCCAGTCTTGGAAGTCTTCAAGAGGAGACTGGACAGACACCTTGCTGGGATCATTTGATCTCAGTAGTATTCCTGCCCAGAGCAGGGGGGTTGTACTCAATGATCTTTTGAAGTCCCTTCCAGCCCTTAATTTCTATGATTTCTATGATCAGAGGTTTCCAGTTCACAGCTTCTGGATTTGCCACATTCCTGCTTTAGGCACCTAAGTCTTTTATGGGATTTTAACTTTAAGCCTAGATGTTGTATAGTAGTCTCTAAATAGGTCCCCTGACACACATTCACTTAAAGGTGCCATGGAATCTGATCAATAATCATGCCTGTCATGCCAATCATGTACGGCAGGTGGCACAATTTTGGGACTGGGGCCCAGTTCCCAATTGCACCCTTTCTACTTGCTAGTCCAGGAGGAGCCCAGGATTATGATGCAGGGCTCCCTTGCACCAGAAAATTGAAAGATTATTTCAACTTGGTCCGGGGCTTGGTCTGGGACCAGCAATCAACCAGTTGCTAGCTCTGATCCCCAGGACCACACCAGGGCCAGCTCAAGACACCATTACAGTCCTGTGGCTGAAACTGACTATCAGCCCCAAGCCCAAAGCTATCATACATTCTATTTAAGATATCATAAGAACCAGCCATTAAAATGTTCTGTGTTACATGTAGAACATTTTTATTGCTGGTTTGCCATTTTATAGCATTCACAATATGTGTTAACTTTAACATAGCCTAACATTCTTTAGAGTTAGTATGTGCTAATTAGAAGTTGGCCCCACAGGCACACAGGAGAGGAAAATATGTGGGGCCAGCAGGATAAGAGAAAGCTAAAGGATATGTAGCTCTGATATACTCATTGTACTGAAAAGAAGCAACCCTGGATTCTATTTTGCTCCTAATATTGCAATAACAACCCCACTCTCCATTTCAGTCAGTGACTAAAATATGGATTGTGTGGTAGCCTTATCTTCTGGGGAAAGGCCTTACCACTGGAGAAAGGCCATTATAATGCCTAAGCTGTGGCACAGTGGAACGAGTACAGTATTGGGAAGTAAGTTTTAAGTTCAACCCCCTTCTAGATGAGAGGGCTTAAAACCCAGGCCTCCCACTTCAAGGTACAATTCCATAACTATTCAGAGAGGAACTAAAACACTGCGGGGGAGTGTCTTGTTCCTTTTCCAAGACTTATACTCCTGTTCATACTCCTTTACCAGACTTATGTTCAGTGCATGACCAGTGCATAAGCTACTGTACACGCTCAGCCTACAGTGAAGAAGTAGTGCCAAGTATCCAGGTATGCAGATAGAAAACTACCATTAAGGCGCACAAACAGATGTAGAACTAATTCCACCCTCTGTAGACTTACATTTGCAGTATTTTCTCTCAGTTTTACTCCATATTTCTAGATCAAATTCTTACCGCTACAATCTCAAGTCTTCTTAGAAAACTATCCAATCTTGCAAAAACTAAGAGAGACTGAAAGTCCCATTCTTTCATCTCTTGGTCAGGTTTAAAGTATATGTAGAGATTTTGTCTTCGTTCCTCAAATGTCTGCTTGAAGTGGTTCAATATGCCAAGCACCTCCTGCACTTTACCCAGACTTTCTTCTGTTTCTCCTTTCAGAATATCTTCTGGGTTCAGGTAGTTCCGAGCCTATAGTGAAAGAGTCAGAATTGAAGTTCACCTGCCCCAAGGGTCTATTTTGGGTTTGTTTGGGAGTTTTATGCTGGATATATTTTAATAGATTTCTTGATCTAAATATTATTCAGAAAATACTTATACAGGGAAATGCTGAGGAGTGAAGATAATGTTCACCTCTTATAAAGCTTTCCCAGAACTATTTGCATTCAAGTTCACAAAAGCTTGTGATGATCTCTTTGCATCTTATTTAGTTAGCCTATAAGGTACATATCTACCTGGCCTTCTATTTGCAGAGCTCAGGACCTAAATCTGGTACAGGACACGGGAAAGGCTTTTCTAAGTAAGATTCTGACATGAAACATCTTCATAGTTTCATAGTTTGTAGGGTCGAAAGGGACCTGAGCAGATCATCTAGTCCGACCCCCTGCCATGGCAGGAAAGAGTACTGGGG
>NW_017728916.1:27101457-27118750 GCF_001723895.1 Crocodylus porosus
ACTACCACCCTCTGGGTGCGGCCCTCCAGCCAGTTGGCGACCCATTTGACTGTGTGGGTGTCTACACCACAGCCCCCCAGTTTCTTAATGCTTTGCTTTGGGACTAAATACACCACAGAAGATGGAAAGAAACTTTACACAGCAACAGACCACAGAAGGGAGGTCCTTCCCCTAAGGATAAGGAACAGCCTCTCTCCTAAGCTGCTAAATCCAGGAAGATTGTGGAGATCCACAAGGCCAACTGAATTCTCCTCTTATCCCCTGTTTTGACTGCAGTCCTTCTCAGTTTCATATCATGAGCAAATTTGCTAAGGAAGGTCTTTTTTCCAGCATATTATTATTTTCCAAATAATTAAAAAACATTTAAATAGCATTGTATGCAAGACAGACCCCTATGGAATGTCACACAAAACCTCCTTCCAATCTGATACTGATCCATTGTAAGTACCCTTTGCTTATGGTCATTGAACCAATTATGTATCCATCTTGTAGTGACTCTATCTAGCCCACATTTTTCCAATTTACTAATGAGAAGTTCATATGGAACTTTGTCAAAAGCCTTAAGAAAGTCCCAGTATACTATGTCCTCAGCATTCCCCCCATTTACCCAAGTAGTTATCCACCTGACTAATTACTCTGTGAAAGAAGGAAATCAATTGGTTTGGCATAATTTATTCTTAACAAATATATACTGGCTGCTAGGGCTGTGCAAGACTTTGGACAGAGCTTCAGATCTGGAGAAGTTTCGGATGCTTGGGGGTCCAAAGCAGCATGTCTGGGTCAAAGCACTGGCTTTGTTTGGCTTCCCGAAGTAGTTCGGATCTTTCCGAAGCCACCTCGGAGATCCGGCCGTAGGGTATAACGGGGAAACAATACAATATCTATAACTTTGTTGTTTTTTGTCCAATTTGGATGACGTTTTCTGGAGTGGTAGACTCTGCAGAGAGCATGAAGCCTGCCACGTTTCAAGAAGATCAGTGCAGGGGTTTGGGGGGAACTGCACCCCAAATTCTTGAAAGCAAAACTCCTGTCACGTCTACGTGTTACAACATGGGGGGGCGTTAAAACTGCAGGGCTGGTAGCTCTTGCTGCGGCCACAAAGCCTGCCAAGTTTCAAGAAGATTGATGCAGGGGTTTGGGGGAGAACTGCCTCTCAAGCTGTGGACAAGCAAAACTCGTGCCATGGGTGACACAGCGGGGTGACAGCCACAGGGATGATGGCACCTGCTGTGGCCAAAAAGTCTGCCAGCTGTCAAGGAGATCAGTGCAGGGGGTGTTCTGGGGCCCTGCACTCCTAGCTGCTAACAGACAAAACTCATGACATGGGTGCTTGTCTCTGTCTTGGGGTGTAGGAGACACTACTGCAGGCCTGGCTGCTAAGCTACTGTGTTACCAGTTACCAATCAATCACAATTCACTCAGGGACAAGCTCAATACACAAGACCTAGCTAATGTAGCCAGTTAATTGCGATCAATTAGCACCTACAAAACCAGGCTAAGGAGAGGAAATAATACAGACAATCAACTACCCCAAGACAGCCACAGTCAGTTGCACAAGCACCCACGGCATGAATTTTGCCTGTCAGTAGCTAGGGGTACAGGACCCCAGAACCCCCCTGCACCGATCTCCTCAACAGCTAGCAGATGTCGTGGCCTCAGCAAGGGCCACCATCCCTGCAGGGTCACCCTGCTGCGCCTTAACACACACAGAGTCACCCATGTCACAAGTTTTGCTTGTCCACAGCTTGAGGTGCAGTTTCCCCCAAAACCCTACACCTATCTCCTTGAAACTTGGCAGGATTTGTGTCCTCAGTAAGAGCTACCATCCCTGCAGTTTTGACCCCCCTGTGATGTAACACATAGACATGACAGGAGTTTTGCTTTCAAGAATTTGGGGTACAGTTCCCTCAAAACCTATATACCAATTTTCTTGAAACTTCACAGGCTTTGTGGCCTCACCAGGGGCTGCCACCACTACAGTTTTCTCTCACACACACACACACACACCCATGCAGTGTAACACACAGCCATGACATGAGTTTGGCTTTCAAGGATTTGCGGTACAGTTCCCCCCAAACCCCTGCACCAATCTTCTTGAAACTTGTCAGGTTTCATGCTCTCAGCAGAGGCTACCATCCCTGTGAGTTTCATCCAAATCAGACAAAAAACCCCAAAGTTTTAGATATTTCATTGATTCCCCCATTATACCCTATGGCCAGATCTCTTGGCACCTCCAAAACTTCGGCGCTGCTTCGGCCGGATCAAGGCAGAAACCCAGTCCAGAGCTCCAGATTGGATCACTGCTATCTGAAGCGGCCGGATCCAAAGCTGGATCAGATCACTACTGACTCACACAGGCCTGCTGGCTGCTTATGATCAGCTTTTCCTACTCCATATAGTTACAATTTTTTAAATAATTTTCTCCAGTAATTTCCCAAGTGGTGAAGCCAGGCTCATCAGTCTATAATTCCTCAGATTCTCCTATCTCTCTCTCTTTTTTCTTAAAGAATATGCACCACTATTTAGTCACACATACAAAGTATGCATAATAGCAGCCGTGGTGTGCATGTAGACCTCTTATGGATTTGTAGCAAACACAGGCACCTAAAAATGGAGTCAACTAAAACCTGTGGCTACCAGCCTCAGGAACAGAAAAGGGATGTCCCTCTTTTAGCCACAGCTCAGTGATTAGCACATTCATCCCAGGAAGCAGAAAGTCTTTGTTTTTACTCCTGCCAAACCCAGAGGAAACTTGAACCCAGGTGTTTTTCAGCTTCCTACTAGAGCACTCTAACCATCTCACCAGACCAGCCAATGCTCAGACCTGTCTCTGCTGCTCCTTTTGAAGGTGAGCCACTAATGTAGTCATTGGAAAAATGGATATAGGACAATGCAGGATGAACTTTCTGCTTCACTGGGGACAAGAACTCCAGCTAGAATGCAGGCCCCCCTCCTTTCTAAGCCATGAGCTACTGCACTGAGCCACTGGCTTACTCTTTTCCTCCTGGCCCCACATATCTCCCACACGTCTTCTTAGTGTAGTTGTCCAGATGGTCAGCTTCAAAAGGAGGGCCAAAGAAGACAAGGAATAATAGCTAATATTTGATGCAGTAGTTAAGAGTGCTATGTAGGAAAGTGAGGGTAGATTTGGTTTCAAATGCCCTCTGAGGGAATCCAGGTCCTCTCTCCTCCCAGGTGAGTATCCCAGCCACTCAACAATTCAAGGAAAAAAATGAGTGGTCTTTCACTTTCATTTTGTTGCCCAGTGTGGGTGCAATAACATAGTCATCCATATACGCAGGTCTATAAGTGCAAGAACAACATTCTTCTGAGTGCATAAGTGCTAAAAATGCCCTAAAGATGATCAAAAAATGGTTACTTAGACAAGAACATGGATACAGGAACAACATACAAGCACTACAGGAAAAATGACGTGAAGTGGCTTTGGTTAGGGTGGCCAAAGTAATGGGTTCAAAAACCCAAATAATCCCAATGGAAATTGTGAAAGCTATAATACTTTGTTCAAGATGGAATGTTGGGAGCTGACTCCTAGTATAAAAAATTCTAAGTGCCCCCAGAGGGTTATGGTCATGGTTTAAAACATGTACTCAACTTACCTGTTGAATCAGCAGGTTGCATATTTCTTGAAGCAGCACTATTATCCGTGCAGGTGTGTTATAGTACTTAGACGTGGCCCAGATTAAACACACCACATGGAGCAAGGAGCTTACCAATGACTTCACCTCACTAAATTCCACTGTTTCTATTTCCTCCAAGTGATGTTGAAGAGGTGCCAGATGTAGGTTAATATCCTGGGCCTCACTCAAAGCTGCATTAAAAAGTAGCACACAAGAAGTGATCAGATCTTTATATTCCTGGCATGCAGAGATAGAATTATTACACTGACCCCAACTTCATTTCAAATTAAAAGGCAGCAGCTGAATTTACAAAATAGGTGTGACTGATTTCTTTAGAAAAGTCAACAGTAAAAGGAAACAAAATTAACACAATGACAACAAAAAGATAATGATGACCATTCTTTGGGATCATGAAAAGAAACCAACTTCCAGGTGTTTCTAGTACAAATCTACAAGACACAGCAAACCATCTTGTGAAGCAATTAGGTCTGCTACATACATAACATACCCTAAAACAGTGGTCACAAACTGGTCAATAGCAATCAACCAGTGGATCCCAGAGCCTCTTCAAGTCAGTCCTGGGCTGGGGGGGCTGAGTCCTGCCACAGGGCAGGGGCTTGACTGCAGTAAGAGACAGAGAAAAGCATGGGAGAGGCAAAACAAGGGTCAAGGTCCCATAGTCTACAAGGGGTGGAAACAAGACTAGTGAGCTCACAGCTCAGAGAGGGACAGAGATTGGACCTGGGGGCCCACAGCCTGAGCATGGCAATGATAAGAGCCCAAGACAGCGAGACAAGGGATAGACCCTGAGGAGCCAGACCTGGTGTAATGGGTCTAGGCCAAAGGGACTAGCCAGAGCAGTGGGGACAGAAGCTGAAAAGCCTGTGGCCCAACAAGGGAGTAGAAGCCTAAGATATGGGAAAAGGTGCCCACCTAAGTGATGACTAGAAACACTTGCGAGGTGCAGATGTTGCTGTCGGGAAGGTTTGGAGGCCATGATTAGTCCATAAGGCAGTGAGTGCCCTTGGGGCACACGCGGGCCAGGAGGGCCTATCTAGCGGGAAAGAGGGATTGGGAGCAGCAGGGTCCAAGAGGGATCCGCAAATGAAGAGGACATGTGATAGCATGCTCTAAGACTCTTCAGCAGACTCCCTTTCAAAATTTCATTAATAATCATAGAAGGCACAACAATAAGATCAAGGCACAGCAGGCAAGAGCAAAGGGAGGGTGCCTTAGCATGGTGCAGAGGTCATTTCACCCCTGGGGGCAACGGCTGCCCCGGGCACTGGTCCTGTTACACTGGGCAAGAAAGGATCCACAAAAACCAGTTGTGCAGGCCACAGACTTGGCTGCCAACTGAATCAAAAGAATTAGTTGTGTGGAGACAAGGCATAGTTCTTCACAAATCAGCTTGCCGCAGATAATGGTAAAACACTGGGATTTTCTCCAGAATCTCAGACGCCAGGGCTTTACTCAAGTGTTTTAATCCAAAATGAATAACATTAGATATAGGGGACCTCTTTTATGTTAAGTGATTCCAGATTCGTATTGAAAGAAAGGTGAATGTTAGGGGTGTACTGATAAAGATTTTTTGGGCCGATACCGATGGCCGATTATTTACCAGCCATATTGGCTGATGCTGATCTGATTGCCAGTATGCAAGCCAGCAGCTTGGAGAGTAGCATCTGGCTGGTAAGTCTTTTGGGGAAAAGCGACGTTGGGGGGAAGGAAGAGGCATGGTGGAGAGAGATCAAGCCCCCCTCGGGGAGGTGGGGAGTGGGGCTGGATGTGGGACAGAGCCACAGCTTGTCCGGTGGGTATGGGGGCCTCGGAAGTGGGGCATGGCTCCCACTGCTGTGTGCACCCCCAGGGGAGAAATGGGGGGGCATGTGCCCCCCAGATCTGTGCGTAGGATGAGGGTGGGCTGCCGCTGAAGGGTGGAGCTGGAGGCTGCACGAGGCTCTTCCTGGCAGCTGCACTCGTGCTGGGCAGGGCAGGAGGCGGTGGCACTGAGAGGGAGGTACATGGGGACTACAGCAAATTTTGGGGTGGCTCTAGCCCCACCACAACCTCTCCCCAGCACCACCGCTACCCACCTCTACCTTGCCCAACCCCAACAAAGCTGCCAGGAAGAGCCAAGTGCAGTCTCTGGCTTTAGCCTGCAGCAGCAGCCTACTATCACCCTACACACAGATCTGGGGGAGCACATGCCCACCATGCCTTCCCCAGTGATGCATGCAGTGGCAGGAGCCACCCCCCTCCCTCAAGCCCTCCCTCTCTGAGCCTCTGCACACCCTGGATGAGCCATCAGTTCCATCCCCTGCCCCGCCCCACTCCCTCCCTCACTGCGAGGCCTCAATCTGTCTCCCCCCACATCCCTTCCCTCCCCCAAACTCCTTTCCCCAAATAGACTTATTGGCCAGACAGTGCTCTCCAAGCTACTGGGCTACACTCCAAGCTGCATGTGTGCTGTGGCTGCATGCATGCACACAGCATTTATCAGCGATATTAACAGGCACATCAGCTAAAAAAAGCCGATTACTGACTTTTCATGTCAATTTTCCTTTTATCAGTGCTGATACGATATAGCCGGATGTACTGGTGCACCTCTAGTGAATGCTGTCTCTGATTTAGGAAGATTCTTCCTGACAAAGTAGGGCAATTGGCTAGTTAACTCAGGTGTCTGTTAATAAATGCACAGAGCCTGAGAAACAAGCAGGAAGAATTAGAAGTCCTTGTACAATCATGAAATTACAATGTGACTGGAATAACAGAGACTTAGTGGATAGTTTGCTTGATTGGGAGCACTGTCATGGATGGGTATAAATTGTTCAGGAAGAATAGGCAGGGGAAAAGAAGAGGAGTTGCTCTTTATGTAAAAGAGCTGTATGATTCCTCAGAGCTCTAGTATGAAATTGGAGATAGGCCCATTGAAAATTTCTGGCTTAGGGCCAGAGGAGAAAACACCAATGGTGAAGTCGTGGTTGGTGTCTGCTACAGACCACCACACCAGGAGGATGAGGTAGATGAGGCTTTCTTCAAAAATCTAGCAAATGTTTCCTGATCACAGGACCTGGTTTTCCTGTGCGATTTCAATCACCCTGACGTCTGGTGAGAGAGCAATACAGCAGTGCACAGGCAATCCCGGAAGCTTTTGGTGAGTGTTGGGAACAACTTCCTGATGCAAGCATTGGAAAGACCAACTAGGGGCCATGTTCTTCTTAATCTGCTCCTCATAAACAGGGAAGAATTGGTGGGGAATATAGTAGTGGATGGAAACTTGAGCAGTAGCAACCATGAGATAATTGAGTTCTTATTCCTAAGGAAATAAAGGAAAGAAAGCAGCAGTGTATGGACCCTGGACTTCAGAAAAGCAGACTTCGTCTCCCTCAGGGAGCTGATGGGCAGGATACCCTGGAAAGCCAGACCTGGGGGAAAGAAGTCCAGGAAAGCTGACTTTACTTTAAAGAAACCTTACTGAGGGTGCAGGGACAAACAATGTCAATGCACAGAAAACTAGCAAGTATGGCCCAAAACTAGCTTGGCTTAGCAGGGAACTCTTCAGTGAGCTAAAACACAAAAAGGAAGCTTATATGAAATAGAAATTTGAACAAACAACTCTTGAGAAGTATATGAGTACTGCTCGGGCATGCAGAGACGAAATCAGGAAGGTCAAAGCACAATTGGAGTTGCAGCTAGCGAGATACATGAATGGTAACAAGAAGGGTTTCTACAAGTATGTCAGCAACAAGAGGAAAATCAGTGAAAGTGAAGGTCCCTTACTGACTTGGGGAGGCAACCTAGTAACAGATGATGCAGAAAAGACTGAAGTATCAATGCCTTTTTTACCTCAGTCTTGACAGGCAAGGTCAGCTTCCAAACTAGTGCATTTGACAGAACAGTTTGGGGAGGAGGTGAGCAGTCACCAGTGGCAAAAGAACAGATTTACTGACTATTTAGAAAAGCCAGATGTGTACAAGTCCATGGGGACAAACAGGATGCACCTGAGGTTGCTGAGGACATTGGCCAGTGGGTTCACAAAGGTGCTAGCCATTATCTTTAAAAACTCATGGCAATTGGGAGAGGTCGCAGACAATTCGAAAAAGGCAAACATAGTGCCCGTCTTTAAGAAACAAAAGAAGGAGGATCCAGGGAACTACAGATTGCTCAGTCTCACCCCAGTCCTTGGAAAAGACATGGAGCAGGTCCTCAAGGAATTCATTTCTAAGCACTTGGAGAAGAAGATGATTAGCAAGAGTTGTCATGGATTCACCAAGAGCAAGTTGTGCCAGACCAACCTGATTGCCTTCTATGATGAGATGACTGGCTCTGTAGATGCAGGAAGAGCAGTGAACATGATATACACCTTGATTTTAACAAGGCTTTTGGTACAGTCTCCCACAACATTCTCACAAACAAGCTAAGGAAGTACAAGTTGGATGAATGTTCTGTCAGGTGGATAGAAAATTGGCTGGATCATCAGAGTCAGAGGGTAAATGGCTTGATGCAAATGGATCAATGTCTGATTGGCAGCTGGTATCAAATGGAGGTCAGTCCTGGGGCTGGTTTTGTTCAATATCTTCGTTAATGGTTTGAAAGATGGGATGGAGTGCATCCTCAGCAAGTCTGCAGATGACACCAAGCTGAGGGAAGTAGTAGCTACGCTGGAGGGTAGGACTAGGATTCAGAGTGACCTAGACAAATTGGGTCAAAAGAAATCTCATGAGGTTCAACAAGAACAAGTGCAAAGTCCTGCACTTAGGACAGAACAACCCCATGCATACAGGTTTCAGGACTTAATGACTAGGCAGCAGCTCTGAAGAAAAGCACCTGGGGGTACTGTGGACAATAAACTGAATAGAAGCCAAGAGTGTGCCCTTGTTGCAAAGAAGGCTTATGGCATACTCAGCTGCATTAGTAGGAGCATTGCCAGCAGACTGAGGGAAGTGATTCTTCCCTTCTATTAGGCACTGGTGAGTACTCTGACCCCCCTCTACAGAAAGGAAACTGACAAATTGGAGAGAATCCAGTGGAGGGCAATGAAAATGGTTAGAGGGCTGGGGCACAAGATTTATGAGAAGAGATTGCAGAAACTAGGTTTATTTAGTCTGGAGTAGATAACACTGAGGCAGGATTTAATAGCAGCCTTCAGCTACCAGAAGGGTGATTACTAAGGGGATGGAGCTAGACTATTCTCAGTATTGATAGAACAAGGAGCAGTGGTCTCAAGTTGCAGCAAGGAAAGTTTAGGTTAGATATGAGGAAGAACTTCTCACTAGGATGGTAGTAAAACTCTGGAACGGGTTACCCAGAGAGGTGGTAGAATCTCCATCCTTGGAGGTTTTTAAGACCTGGCTAGACAAAGCCATGGTTGAGATGGTCTAGTTAGGCATGGTCCTGCTTGAGCAGGGATTTGGGCTAGATGATCTCCTGAGGTCCTTCCAACCCTAATTTTCTTTGATTTGAAAATTTTAAAACCTTTACCATTAAAGTGGTTATGGTACAGCAACACCTATCAGCACAGAAAGAAGCTACCCCTCAATTCCATGGAAGCTACTCCATAAATACCCAAGTTTTGTTCTACAGCAGAAGTCTTTGTGGGAGCAGGTAGAGGGTTGCAGCATTGTTATCATGGGGAAAAAAAAAAAGAGAGAAATAAAAAATAGGGTGGAGCCCCCGGGGAGCAGGAGGAGACTCCGAGAGCCACTCTAACTGAAGCACCCCCAGTGCCACATGTATTCAGCATCCTGAGTTTCAAAACAGCAGTGGGGAAGCTTTAACTAAAGCTCGTTCAGAGCTTTATTTAAAGAGCCCCTGCCACCATTCTGAAGCATGGGGACACTGAGTACACAACACAGTAATTAGAACATTCCATTAGACTCAATGAATCAAGTTTGACCAATGCGTGTTAATTAGCACGTCAGAGCAGACACCCAGAATGCGCAGAGGTGCCTTACGTTACCATGTGCGTAAACGAGGAAATCTATGACTGATTTTCTTTTAGTTTTTGCCTTCGCCAACAGTGAAGGAAAAAGCAGTGAGTTCTCAGGATTTTGATGTGGCTGGACTGAACTCCACTGGCTAGGCCTATCTGGGGATTTCTGAAGAGAGGAATATTTCTTTAATTAATTTTTTTATTCAAACACATACAGTTGAAAAATTCTTGGCAACTACTTTTTTGTAAGAATTACAAAATCTTTGAATAAAATATCTTAACATTCTTTACATTTTATTCTTTACAGGGGGAGTCAGATTCCTTTATTTTTCTACCCAAAGTCCACTCCACTGTCCCAGAAACAGGCTGCTATGTTAATCTACTACAACACCTAGAGGACACTAGACCAGGCTTGACTCTCTTACAATTTTATTTTCTTCTGAAGTTAAACCACTTTTGGCCACAATCTTCAGCTCTTGTTAATCAGTTCAGTAGGGAAAATCTCAATGACTATTGCAGGAGCTACATGAAATGACATGGAGGCTGTTTTTGTGATACAGTCAACCTAATGCTGGAAGAAACCATAATGGCACTTTTCAGATGAAACAAAATCAAGTACTTATATTAACTTGCGCTTGCCACTTTTCTCACAGATGGTATGAACTTGTTAAAACAGGGGACTGAGAGTCAAGATCTAAGGTCTACAGTCAACTCAACTATGCCCTGTTGTGTGACTGAACATGTTACTTCAGCACTCCACACAACTGAGAGCAACAAAACTTATTCACCTCCAACAAGTGCTTTGATAGCTTCAGATCAAAAGGTGCTACATGCCGAAATGCAAATTATCATTAGCTCAACAAGTTTGAAGGAACAAATCTCAGAGTTCTGACCAAACTCCAATTTGGTCAATGCTAATCTAATTACAACACCTCTTGTAACTTTAACTTCATCATTTTATTATTTTTACACTAAACTGTTGTGCAGCACTGCCACACTTTAATAAAGAATTAAATTAATCCAATAAATAATGGAGTGCTTTCACATTCATCACAGTGAGACATTCTGGATTATACAAGATTATTATTAAAAATGGAATAAATCCTCCAAAAACTCTCCCAGCCCTTTAGGAGGTCTCTGGATCTAGAGACCAGAAATCAAACTGGTCCCAGTATAGAACTAAAACTATAGTAGTCTAATTTCATATTCCAGATCATAAGGAGATAACTTCATTGTAATCATTACCCTATTTTATTACTCCTTCTAGCCCTTTCTTCCCTGATGTCTTCCTCAGCAGACCCCATCCTGCAGTCTCCTCTGCTCCAGGGTCTGAGGCCTCTCAAACGCTTTTAGAATGTCAAGCAGCCAATGCAATAAAATGTAGCCAATGTAGCCAGTGCAGATCAAATGTAATGCGACTGTGCTATAAACATAAGGGGATGGACAAAAGACCAATTGTGAAATAAGCAGCTCATGCATCTGTGGTAAAGCAGCGCTTTCTCCTTACCTGCTGCAACATCTCTAAACATTGCTTTGAAGGATGGGAAGTAGCTGCTCTGCACTCTGTCCAGAAGTTCTGCCATATTCCTAACCTTCCTGGCATTTAGCTGATTGTAAATGCATTCCAAATTGTCATACCTAAAACAAAGCAAGAGAAAATGTACCTTTCCATGGAGATCACAGAAGCTCAACACATCCATTTTTATTCTCTGTGTTCAGCACATTGTAAGCCAGTCTGTATGGGTATGCTGGCTCAGGGGAATTCATGAGGCCTGACTGGCTCCAGGGAGCTAAAACCGATTCCAAATTCTGAGAGGAATTACCCTTTCCACAGTCAAAAGTCAGTGTCATCTACCAATCAAACCAAGAGTACCACCAAAGCAATTGTATTAAATGAATTCCTCCCTGGCAGAGGTATGTTAGGGGCTGTGGACCCACAGCTGCATGGACATCTCCTACAGAGGAATAGTTTAAAAGAGCAAGATCCTCCAGAAGAACAATAATCTCTATCCAATAGATAGGGCACATCGTACATCTGACAAATGGAGCATAAGTTCCACAGTGACAGCAACACCAGTAACCCTCTTGAGAAGAAAAACACCACTAACTATTCCTGCAGATGATAGTAACTCTTCAGGAAATAAGCATCAGTGGCCATGATAACTCGAGACACTGACTGAGCAGTCGTTACTGCACAGTCACACTGAGGAATGGCTTTTTCTTAATGCTGACTGCACAACAGCTCATGACTAGTGTGCAGTAGCATTACATCATGCTTCCTGCCACACAACACTACTGCGCAGTAGTCATGAGCTACTGCACAGTCAGCATCTCGTGTAGACACAGCCAATGGTTATCATGTTGCTTGTTCTTGGTGAACTGATGAAAAGGGTATTAAAAAAGACTGAAACCCCTAGCCTGGTGCTCTGTTGAAATGCTGCCACCTGCACAAGTAGTAATCTCAAATCTATTTCATGGCTCATGATCATGTCTGTACTTGTTAATGATTGTTTAGGTACTATGTTCTCCATATTGAGTCTTTATTGAACTTCAGACTGCTCAGTCTTTATATCTTGCACAAATAATTTTAGCCACTGCAAGCATTTTCCTAACAGGCAAGCTTTAACAGAAAAACATAAACTACAAGCTGCCCACAAGGTACCTGCTTTTCCAGAACTCTAATTCCACCTTCGGGTTGGGGTTGCTGCCTTGTAGAAGAGGCTCTGATGATTCTCTCTTCAGTGCTCCTTGTATCTGGTAACTCCAATCTATAACTGCTGATTCAATGGCATGTATAACAGATTTATCTACTAGTTCCTCACTGCAAAAAGTAAAAACATCTTATGATTGATTTTGTTGTAATTTGAACTGTGTCAAATAACCATACACCCACATTTATTTTATAAACTGCAGTTTAACTTCAACTTTTTAGTGTAGTAGCTGTAGTCTGGAGAAAGTTTCTAAGGTAGAAGAGCCTGGTAGCCCAGACACTTCCTGCTCATCTGCCTTGTCATATATATGGGTCTAACCCAACTCAGGGAGGCAGCTAGCCCATTTTGCAGGCAGATCATGGGGCTGGCTGTCATTTTCAAGGGCTTACTGTGGCCAGGGTATCCCCATGCCTCTGAGTGGCCAAAGGGCCCTGATGGCCCTGCTTTCCATTGCTGACTGATAGAAAGGGCTATATGTCATACGGCCCTACCCCTCACCAATGGTTGCTGGAGAGGGGTGGGCCACAGCAGCAGCAAGGGGCAGGGGCAACAGTCATCTTGCCTGCTCATCTTTTAGCTGGCAGCCTCCCTCCACCCTTCCCCCAGGTAGGCTCTCCAGCCAGGAAGGCTGCTGGCTCCTACTGGGGAGCCTGCATTTTATTTTTTAGTAAGTTTCCCCACCCCACCCCCCCCATGGATTTTGCAGACATCACCTGATTTCCACAAAATCCACACAATGTGATTTGGTAGGTCCCTACTTAAATGGAAGTGTACAGTCAGGTGACAGGAGCTAGCCACTCAGATATCAAGGAGTGGGCAGAGACTCTGACACTGATGCGGGCTGTAGGCAGGCCTCATCCAACCTTTGAAAACAGTAGCAGCTTGGCAGGTTGATATAGATAGCTTTGTTGGTCAGGATTCAAGGCTGCAGACCTGATATCTAGATCTACAAAGGTCACAAAACTGATACAGGATCTTGCATACAAGTGTTTGGGATTTCTCTGTACAGCTGTCATTATTTCTCTATGAATAATGTATGTGTGTGTGTCTTTGAAGAGTCTACATATTCCTTGCTTATGCTATCACACAGTCCCTGAAGAGTGAAAATGTAAACCAAAGGATAGATTAAACCATATTAGCAAAGAGAATGGACAGTGAGCAAGAAAGTCCTGTTCGCTTTTGCATTATCTTATGCATTTCTTAACTGCAATATAAACAAACGTATGGGGTGGATAATGGAAATAAAAACTTGAAGTAGCACTTACATTTTTTCTTTTTCATAGTCTATACATTCAACTTTCTCAGAGCCTGCTGGAAGAGGAAGTAAGGTCTTGCCCTTTACTTGACCAACAATCATGAAAATATTACTTTTTAGGCTGTGGACATGACGCATAATATCTTGTGACACCACATGTGGCCAGCTGTGGTGGTTCTTCTCATTGCCTAGGATTGGTGCTACTACCTGTAATATAAATCATTAGAGTAGGTAAAGAAAAAAGAAAAAACAACTAAATGGGACTGTGTAGCTCACAGGTTTTGGAGGCTTTCATTAGTCAAACGTAACTCTGGATCCAGTCCAGGCCAAAATAACCAAAGTACACCAAGGGCTATTCCATTGCTAGTGTAAAAGGAGTGGAGGGAAGGGCTTCAGTCTATATAACAGTGGGTTTCACAGGTCAATGACCTATTTTTCTTGACCACATGGTGTCTGTTAAGAATTTCCCCCAAAGTGTCTAGGGCATTTGCAAAAAGCTATGGCCTGTTTGGTTTAGGTCAGAGGTGAGCCAATGGGATCACACTTGTTATGCAGCTAAGGGAATATGAAGGGCTGGCACAGAGCTAAAGGGTCAGCTCTGCAACTGCCTTGGTAGCCTACTGAGCAGGGATGGGTCTAGGTGGGTCCTACAGCCCCTTTGCATTCACTGGCCCTGACAGAACTTCACTCCACTTTGCACAGGCAACATCAACATGACTCGAGCTGCCCTGTGCAGAAGAGGGAACCTCCCTGAAGGAATCCTGATCAATTCCTCCTGAGACTGTTGGTCCTTCTATTTTCAACATTTTTTGCAATATAGGAAAATTCAGTCATAAAGAACACTGTGAAAAACAATTCAGGTGATTAAAGGACAAGTATAAAACTCAGACCCTCAAACTCACAAAATACAGCACACCACCATTAACCTACGCTTTTTCCCTACTCACACACACACATTCAGATACTTAACAACACCTGCTGTTTATTCCCTTGGCGAATCAATTCACCTTAGCTACAACCACCAGGGTCATACTAAGATACCATTAACTCTTCCTTTTACAGAATGCCATGAAACAATGTACATCTTCTGACCAAAAAAAAAATGTCCAAATTTCATGTAAGCAGTAGAGATAATAACTAGTTTGGCAATGTACATTTGGGATTTGAAATCCAGTGGCTTGGTGTCTTAATATAAAAATAACATCTCCAAAACACTAACAGCCATACCTTCCTCTTTATAAATTTCCATCACACCACTTTCTCATTTTAAACTCTAACACAGTAGTGCTCCACACACTGTGATCAGGGCCCCAGGACCCTATGCCACCTCTGTCCAGTGCTGCATGCCAGGATCAAAGCCCCAGGACCCCATACTGCCTCTACCTGGGCCCGCATGCTGAAATCAGTGATCTGGGACCATGTGCTGCCGCAGACGCCACATGGCAAAATCAGGGCCCAGGATTCTGCATCACTTCTACCCAGCCCTGCATGTAGGGATTGAGATTTGAAGGCCCACATCACTTCCCCTCACCTCTGCATGCCGTGACTGAGCTACGTGCCACCCTGGACACCAGATCTAGCATACAGAGCCATGGCCTGTGGAGCTCCATGGGGACACAGATATGTGGGAAGCCCATGGGGTAGATGAGAAGCCATCAGGGGCCAGACCTGACCCACAGGCCAGGATTGAACACCAGTGCTCCAACAGAATATATACAAAATGAATGTTTTATGCAACACATTCACTAAATCAAATATCTGCCAAGAAAAAATAGTAGTGACATTTTTTACTTTACAATAGTAACAAAAAAACACTGGTTCTTTCCTGCTAGAACAGTCAGGAATCAGGGCAGCAGGCAGGAATCAGCCCCTACCTGGCCCTGGTTAAATTAGACCTGATTGCCAATGGCCTAACCATCTCCAGTAGACTCCAGTTAGAAGTATGGGTGTGGCTGCTGGTATACAAGCTGCTGAACTCTCAATATTCCTCAGGCTATTTAATAGGACAGATGGATCTGTCTAGCCCTTGGATGCTAGACACTGCTTGAATCTTTGTTCTTTGCTCTTAGCTTCTCGGTTTGGCTCCTTGCTGCTAGCTCCAGACTCAACCCAGGCCTATAGTTCCTACACCCTTGCTTTCTGATGGCCATTTCCTTGCTCCTGTTAACTTGTGGTTTTAGTTTGGTGACTGCCCATGTCCTCATCCTTTACAGCTACAGTTCCCTCTCCAGACCTCCTGGTTAGTGACTAGTCCGGATCCCTGCTTCCTGTTCCTGAAACCCCTGGCTTGTGACTTTGTTTTGGTGACTGCCAACGTCTTAGCCCTGTGCAGACCTCAGCCTTCTCACCCCGACTTCTGACTCTATTTTGGAACCTTGCTTTCATGACCTTGCCTGCTTCTAACACCCTGGCTCATAGCCAGGGATCCAGGTTTTCCTCCCATGGAAAAATGCAGATTTTCTCCTTTTAAAGGAGAAAAAGTCAGGGAACAATGGGTCTCACCCTGCAGGCTGGCAGAGAACAAGGAGGATGAACACTGGCCACAGCAGAGGAGGGGTGTGCACATGGCCAGCAATACGGCCAGACAGCATGGTAGAGAGCAGCTTCCACAGTCCCCTGCAGGTAAGTCTATGAAGGAAGGGAGGGCATAAGTGATGTGGGACAGGGAGCAGGAGGGCAAAACCGTTATTACTTGGATGTGACAGCCATGGACATAATGAAGAAAGGCTTTCTAGTTCCTCTGACTGCTTTCAGCTCAAGTACATTAATTTAAAAGATTTTCTCCTGATGCAACCCTATGACCCAAACCTGACCATGGTCTGTGTGCTCCACAGCTGAGCCAAAACATGCCCATCACTAAATGAACTGTAGTTGTGGGGGTTGAAAGGGCGTTCATTGGGGAGCACTGCTTGCAAGCCAGGAAGGCTATGGTGTAACGAAGGTCCATCACTTTCCAAGTCATAGACCAATTATGCCCGGATTTGCATGCCTCTGGGGTGTAACCTGCCTTGCTGTTTGCGCAATCAAAATGCCATTCTTGGGTGCTTCTCCAACTTGAGGATCAGGCTCTTCACAGTGAGAAATCAATCACTCTTGGGGGAAGAATGCTCCAATGGACTGGTGTTCAGTCCAGAAACTTAACTGAGGTCAGCGCTGATTTCTGGTAGTTCACTTGGAGGCCAAGAGTCTGGAAGAGGTCTAGGACAGGGGGAGGCAACCCCCTCCCCCCGCACGTGTGGCAAAGGCACCTTGCTTGGCGGAGCCTGCGAGGGCGACCAAAGCTGCCTGGCAGAGGTAAGGCGGCCCATGAGGGGGTGACAGGTGCTCCAGCCCAGCCGCCCCCGCCCTGGAGGGACAAAAGGGACCTGGCCCGCAGGGGAGGGGCCTGGGGGCGGCGCAGCCCGCGCAGTCCCCGGCCCTCACCTCCTCCAGCAGCGCGGCGCAGTGCTCCAGCGGGGCGGCGGGCAGGTCGCCGCACAGCAGCTGGCCGGGAGCGGGCGGCGCGCTCAGCGGGCCCGGGCCCGTCCGCAGGAAGAAGAGCGCCTTGGCGTGGCCGGCGCCGGAGGGCAAGCGGGAGCTGAGCGCCAGCTGCCCCGCGGGGCCCGGCCACACCAGCAGCAGCGGCGGCTCCGCGCGGTCCAGGAAGCCCCGCAGCAGCGGCTCCGCCTCGGGGCTGCTGGCGCAGCGCTCCCAGCGCTCGGGCTTCAGCCGCAGGCTCCGGGCTACGCGCTCCCCGAGCAGCCGGGCCCGGGGG
>NW_017728916.1:27118850-27120560 GCF_001723895.1 Crocodylus porosus
CCCCGGGGCGGGGTCCCAGCGCGGGGCCCGAGGCTGGTCTCGGCCCGGGCGGGTGCCCGGCCGCGCTGGATCCGGGCCTGGAAGTGCAGCCAGGTTTTTTTTCCTTTCAAAGCTCCAAGGCCAGCTGGACCCCTGCTGCCTTTCTGGCCGGCAGGGAACCGGCCCCGTGGACGTCGTCCATCCCCACCCACGACCCTGCCGTCCTCCTAGAGCTGCCCGTAAACGGCACTATGACCCCCGCTCCTCCCACGCTACACGTGTCTGTAAGGTCAGATTAGGAAACTTGACCTCAGTCCTTCAGGACACGAAGTGTAGTCTGACCACTTGGGCCCTAGAGCCAAGTGTAACTGCCCTAGCCCAGGCCTGAGGCAAGGAACCTGGAAGGGAAGGCATTCTTCGGGTCTTGCATTTGAATGCTTGCCTAACTTTCTTTCAACTGTGAAGTTGGCCCAATAAAAGACATTGCCTAAAAAAATGTTCGCCTCTGGCATAATTCCTGAACCAGCACAGTGTCATTCTAGCACAACCTTCTTCCATGAAACATGGCTGCCAAGTCTGGGACCCAAAGGTGACATGGGGCTAGTTGCAAGGAAACAAACACCAGGCCTACACCCTGTCAGTGACAGGGCAAGTATAACACTGCAGTTCTGCCTAAGCAAATAGGCAGATAACCCAACTCTAAACCAGGCTAATCTAGCTGCAGACTTGCAAAAAAAAAAGCAGGATTCAAGGTTGCAGTGAAATCCCAACCCTACAGAAGTTGGTAGGGACTTTTCCATTGGCTTCAGCAAGGTGCATTTTTCTCCTCCAGACTTTCCCTCTACCTGATTCTGTGCAGGAACCAGGTGAGCTCTAAGGGGGCGCACACCAAAAGGTTCATCAGAGGGTATAGGGCAACTCTAACAGAGCTGGGGATAGGCCCAGGGTGCACCAGTGCTCAGGTAGCCAGCATCTGCAAAGTCCCTATTGTTTCTGGTCAATAGCTCCTTCAGGGATACAATGCAGCAGGCCCCAGCCTATTTCCTATAAAGCAGGGGTTGTCAACCAGGAGTACACAGATCCCCAGGGGAATTCAGGCTGTAAGGGGTATGCACAGCCAGGCAGGAACAGAGCACACCCCAGGGTGTAGCCTCCCCCCCTGTACTACTTTACTTCTTATTAGGGGAAGGGGAGCACCATGACACCTTCCTACCCCCCCGGGATCTCAGTTTGCTCTCTGTGCCACCTACAGGAGCAGGGACAGGCGGAGCAAGGGCAGCGGTACCCCTCTGTAGACTGCACACACACCACCCAGATGGCGTGCTGGGGCTCATATGTGGCAGCCACCACCATCCCACACTGCCGCTGCCATGCTGCTTCCCTGTGTCAGCACCCTGTGAAGCCATATGTGCAACCAGCCATGGGAAAGCAGAATGGAGTGGTGGCAGCCACCATGTACAACCCCCCCAACCCCCAGGGCAGCATGTGTGCAGCCCACAGCGGGGCACTGCTGCCCTCACCCCCTGTAAATGTAGCTCTTGGGGCAATGGGATGCAGAGGCCAGACTGCAACAGCAGCTGCCTCCTTCCTGTGCACAAGTCTGGGGGGCACGTGCCCCCTAGACCTCCACCGGGATGTGCGTAGCAGCAGGAACTGCCACTCTTGCGGCTCCACCCAGCACTCCACCATGGCTGTGCAGCACCTGCCCTAGCCTCACTCCCTCCTTCACCA
>NW_017728916.1:27120660-27135853 GCF_001723895.1 Crocodylus porosus
CCTGCCCCTTAAAACCGAGAAAAAAAATATGAAGCGGTACATGAGCTGAAGTTTTGAGGCAGAAGGGGTACACTTGTTTAAAAAGGTTGAAACCCCTGCCATAAAAGTAACAAGTGGCAAAAAGTAGGCTCTGGCCCAAGATCAGAGCTGCCCAGGGCATGACTGCTCTACACAGCGAGAAAAGAGTAGATTATATAATCCAGGCCCTCGGTGCACAGGTGAAACAGGAAAGTCAAGTTTATTGGGACAGGTACAGTTAAAGCAGAAAGGAAGTGATGACAAATTGTCACACTGCTTATTTCTGAAGTTGGATGCTCATGTTTAAAACCAACACAAGGGCAATCCTTCCACCAGGAAAAAGCAGTCCCACTTCTGTGATCAAATGCCAGGTTGGATAACATGTACAAAAAGGCTTTCCTACATTTGCAGGGAAACGCAATACAGTTACAGGTGAGTCCTAGTGTGAGGCCTGGGGCAGCCAGGCTGCAGCACGCATGCCCTATGTAGTATAGACAGCCTTTCTGTGCTAGAGGACAGGCAGCACAATGGCAAGGAGCAGAAAACAAAGCAGAAAACCAAGCAGGGTAAGGTAAAAAGTGTCTGTTGAGGAGAGTGGCTACCAAATTGTTGGCCTACCACTGTTGTTCAACTGTGGCTATTCTTTCCGTGCTCCCGCAGACTCTGCTCCTACAGCAGTCTAAGAATTATTCTGCTATAATCCATTAAACACCTATAACTGAAGCCAAGCTGGGCCTACTCACAAATACTAAAATTCAAAATATTGATGACAAGTGCATAAAGCAAGAGGATGCAAGTTTACAGCTAGACCTTATGAAACTAAATAAGCAGGTAAGTCTGTGCGGGGAAGGGAAAGGGCCATGGCCCCACTCACCCCAGCACCAGCTGCAGCAGCCCCAAGAGCAGCCAACACAAGCTGGCTGCAGCTGCTGGGCTGCACTGTGCTCACCCCAGCTCCTGGGCTGTGCCTTGCCATGATGCAGGCAGCTGATGTTGGCTGCTCCTGCACGGGCTGGGGTGAGTGCAGATAAGCAAAGGCTCAGGTGGCACAGGGCATAGCACTTGCCCCAGCCCCAGCTGCAGCAGCCCCGGGAGCATCTGACACCAGCTGCCTGCACCAGGGCACAGGACAGACCAGGAGCAGAGGTAAGTGAAGATGTGCAGAGTGTAGTGCAGCCCAGTCTGCAGGCAGCTAGCGCCAGCTGCTGAGGCTGGGGTGAGTGCCGCTTTGTGCCCTCTGCTTTGCTGCCTTGTGCCCCCCTGGGAGCAGCACCCCCCTTCCACCCCTTCCCTAGTCCCAACCCATTCCTACTTGTTACGTTGTAAAGTAGGTTTGCTTTATGCAAATTCAATTTATGTGCTGTTCTCTGGGAACATATGCAGCATAAAATCAAGGGAAACCTGTATAAGGTGAAACAGGAGTTTCCAGCTGGCAGCTGTGAAACATCAGCTGGCAAAGCCAAGGCTCAGGATCAGCTAGGAGGCAAAGACAAGAGCTCATAGGGATGACTAGGATGGTCCTGAGCATGACCTAAAACTACACCCTGCCAGGGATGGGTGGCCTGGTGAGGCTCCTAGTGGTGTGGAGCCCCCAGGAAATGCCAGGCCAGTTACCATGCTGGTGAAAGGTGGGTCAGGGTGCCTTAATAACCCCAGTTCCCACAACCGTGTGAATAACCCCATAGTAGGGCCAGGAAAGTAGACCCATGTGAGAGTGGGCTAGATGCTCAGAAGCCCGACTTGAGGCACCCTCAACTGGTCAATGCTAGGGCCAGGGCCAGAAGGGTCAAAAGACCTAGGGACTGACTGCAAGTGACACCCAGAGCAAAGGGCTTGGGGGTTCTGGCTGGCCTTTGAGGTGAGGCCAGGGCCTGTGTGGCCAAAGGTCCCAGGGGGGGCCACACCTGAGAGGGGGAAGAGTGCAGGGAGCTAGACAGCCCAGAATGAGGGCAGAGTATGCCACCTGATAGGAGGGATCCAGCTGGGGTCCAGACTGGAGGGTTATGGGGTCCAGTGTGGGGCCAGAGACATCAAGAACTTAGATACCATCTGCAAGGAATGGGCTGCAGTGTAGGGGAGGCTCCAGAGCTGCAGATAACACCCTCTGGCATCGGGGCAGGAAGTGGACAGCCTCCCCCCTGTGTAATATCTTAATCGTTTTCCATCAAGGCATGACAGGCTAGAGAGGCAAGCAGTTAAGCCAGAAACAGGTGGGCAGGCCAACTTCTAGCTGGCCCTGGGAAGGGCCCCTGTTACAAGCAGGAATAGACATTCTTCCTAAGGGTTTTGATAGGCATCACCTCCTGATTCACTTGTTTTGCCTCAGTGGTTCCTTTGATCTTCTAGGGACAACTCCACAAAAGCTGTTTTTCCTAATTGTTAATCAATTTCTTGATATGTTCTAACTCAGTAGGAATTGATAACCTCCTTTTACTGAGGAAGGTAATTCAATCAAAATTGGGACTTTCTGAAAACCAATAATGAACAGTTTGATTAACAGGATTTTCCTGTTAATTACCATTTGGTTTTTTCTCTTGATTTACACAACTGTAAGAATGCTTAGAAGATACCAAACTAAAGGGCATAAAAGAAGGAAGCAGCTAACAACGCATGCTTCAAAGACTTGAGAAATCATTCAAATAACTGCTGCTGCACCCAGCTGATCTGGTGAATGGATCCACACCCTGAGAAGCTGATGAGACTGAGACAGCCTCTTTGCCTGCATTGATGAGACACTATCACTTTTACAGTTAAGTGTCTGCTCTTTTCTCCACCATCTAGTGGAAACTAAGCTATGTAATTTAAAAAATAATTTCATAAAGGAGTAAACTGTCTTGGCTAAGCTTCTCCTTGAACATAGAAAAAACAGCAGTTACTCCAGATCAGACTACATGCAAGTTTCCCACATTTTGAGTTCTCAAACAAACCCTTTAGACAACTTGTCATAACTAAAAATAAACTTTGAATTAAACCAGAAAGCTAAACACCCTGGGTTTGCCCAAATGTACATGTAGTTACAACTTGCCTGATTATTGGGACTTCGCAGACATCAGAAAAGTCTCAGACATCAGAACTGCAGCTACACCCTCAGCTATCTTCATTTGTTATCCCACTTTCCCCATCACCTTCATTCAGGACTTGAACACAACTAATTTGAATTCCTTTGAGCACATTCCAACCAGGAGGCACCAGCACTGCAAGTTTAGCAGTGAAGTTCAGCACTTTGACTCTACATTCTGGTGCAGTAGAGAATCAGGTTCTAGCTTTGTTGCCTACTTTATTTGCACTAATAAAGTAACCTTGATTTTATGGCAGGAAAGATTTTTTCCTTGATGTGACACACATCATAAGGCACTAAATACAGCTCCAGCAAAAGTGAGATTTCTGGTCTTCACAAAGGGGCTGTAATACAACAGGCAGCTGTGGGAAGCTGTGTGGGCCTTTGCCATGGTAGAGGCATTGCAAGTGATAGTGGAGTAAGCAAGAGCTACATGGCCACAAACTATGCTCGCCACCCTGTTGCCAATGGTCTCATCTACTAGGGCCCCAGATTCTGCAGTAAGCTGCGCCCACTGCTGACCAACCCCATCACCACTCTCATCCACTGGTAGCCCAGTAGGCCAGATGGAGTGCCAATGTGGGCCAGGTCTGGCCTGCACACCATGTTTTTCATCCAAGGGGGTAAACCTCACCTAACATCAGGGTGTCAATCATTCACAGTGCATTTGGTCCAGATTACGTCTAGAGAAAGACCATGCCTGCAAGAGCATTAGTCACCCATTTGTTCAGATTCTGAGGGTATACTTTTGGAATTCAGTAAGACAACACAAGTTGTAAAGGTGAACACTACAAAAATTAATTCAAAGCACGGGTGTCAAACTTATCTCATGTGCCACGACAGATCCATCCAGGTGCAGGCAGTGGCTCTAGCTCAGGCCCAGAATGACAGCAGGGCACATGGCAGAGAAGGTAGGACAAGCACACAGGTCCAGCAGTGGTGAAGGATCAAGCCCCCTGTCCTCTTGCCACTACGGGCTATGCCAATCAGGACTCAGGGACAACAATTTTTGCAGGAAGCCTCACTCCCCAGCTTCTGGTAGTTTGCCAGGGGCTCGTGGGCTGGACAGAGCACTTCTGTGGGCTAGATATTTGACACCCCTGCTTTAACAATTCCTGCATTAAACCCCAGTGAGCCCATACAATTGCTGCAAATTAAATTGGGCCCCATTTTCTTGTGAAATTCTCTCTTCTCATTCTGATCTAGACAAAATATAGCTTTTCCAACTCTGGAGAATCCACAGCCCCCTGGGGGTTTCACAGACTTTATTTTCTACATCACAATTGCTATTATATCATCAATAGCTTTCAATTTAACAACAAAAATAAATAAAACCACTTTAAAGTGAAAAAGGCCACTAAAAAAACCCCCCAAAAAAGAAACCCTGGCAGGCGGAACAAGGATTCCATGTTTTATTCACTGTCCGTCTTATGCTTGCTTGGTAATTCCAGCCTATAGGGAACCCCAAACTACACATCAAATGGTGTCTCCACTAGTCCAGTGTCCTGTCAGCTATACCCATTTCTGAAGTCTCCAGTGCTGCACATTACAAATTCAGGAGAAAAACAAGAACACATGATGTGCAAAGCCTCTCTTGACAAGTCATATGATGCTTTGCTTAGTTTGTCGTTTTAATCTTCTTGCTTGACACTGCCTGATAGTTCTCTGTATTTTCTCGTTTCTTTTTAGGTGGGACAGAGTTGTTGGCTTGGTTCTTGCCATCAAGCAGTTCCAGCCCCTCTTTTAACAGACGATATTCCCGTTTCTCTTTCCGGTCCTCCATCTCTACGATGTCACCAGCAAACAGAGCTTTCAGAGGCCACATCAGTTTAGGAATAGTTGGAAAGTCACTAAAACGTATCTGAAATGTATCGAGCCACATGTTAACGTATCTATCTCATGCATTTCACAGCAACAACATCTATGCTCTAGAGTCATTTTCCTGCCTTGTCCTATCTGACCGCAGGCTTTTTGGGGTGTGCAAAACGAGACATGATGCCTAACAGACAGACACAATGAGAGCATCTACACATGCAGACACGTGCACTTACAACAGCTCAAACAGGAGCAGCACAAATTTAAGCTGGGGATTTTTGCCTTAGTGCACGTGCCTGGGCATGCGCTTTGGTATGAGGCAAGTTGTGCCACTTGGAGCAAAATAACCCTGCCCAGCTCCTTCCGGATTTGCAGCCAGGGGGAGCTAGAGCCTGGGGCCAGCCCCTGTGCTGGCCCCAGCAGTATAAAACCTACCCTGACAAGCAGCTCAGGAGCTTCTGGGGGCCCCTTCTGCAGGCAGAGGGAAACCCTGGCACACATGAACTTCGAGGTTCTGGATGAATTTCACCCCCCCACCTTTTTGTTTTTGGTCACCCCATCTTCAGCCCCACCAAGTTCTGGGATCTCATGGGCAACCTCCTCCTGACTCTGGCCAAATGGGCTCTGTACTTGACCAGTAAGGAGGCTCTGGCTGGAAAGGTGCGGGGAGACTGTGAGGCTGCCGTCTTCTCCCTTGTCTGTGCATGTTTCCAGGCCAGAAACCAGCGCGCCGGTGGAGGACCAGCTTCCCAGTTAGCTCCCACCCTACTTTTCCCCCACTGGGGTATTTTTTGATACCTTAATCTCCAGGTATCAAGTTCTGAGCTTGCACTTCGAATATACAGCACTGGAAATACTTCTTCGTTCATAGCATGCCTCTTCCAGTGTCTCAAACTGGTCTGGGATGCTGCAAGAGGCACGTGCACACTCATCTGGACATGTCCAATGGGGCTAGGACCTCAGCTGGCAGCTTTTATTGTAATATAGTTGCTACTGTAATATAAACAACTTCAATCTCTGGTACTCTGGCTGGATGCGGAGGCAGCTGCCAATGCGCCTTGAACCCTGCTGCACCCTCACCACGTGGGCATGGCTCAGCCCAGTGGCGGGATGCACATGGCATCCAGCTGCTCCCAGGCAGCTGCAGTGAGGCTCAGGGGCAAAGCCCAGTCCACAATGGCAGCCACCTCTGCCACACAGATTGAGGGGGGCACATACCCCACCAAACACAAAGCAACAGGGGCAGCTACAGCAGCAGTGAGGAAGACAATGGGGCTGGAATAGGGGCAGGCCCTGTAGCTGGGGCAGGGTGGGATGGAGCCACAAGCTGCTCATTAGGAGGGCATGAGGAGAGGGAGGCACATGCCCCCAGATCTGCATGCAGGGCAGGCTGCAGTTGCGGCTGTTCCCAGCAGGTAGGCTGGCCTGCACTGTGCTTGGGCAGGCAGCAGCGGCGCTGGCAGCGGGGCTACAGGGGTGCTGCAGCCACCCAAAAATTCACTGTAGGTCCTCCAACCCCCGCTGCCACCATCTGCCCCGGGAGCATATCACAAGCCAGCCTCTGTTGGGAACAGCCTGACGCAGCCTTCCCCTCCGTCTGCCCATTCCCCCTCTCCCCAAAAGCACAGAGGCCATATGCCCGGGATCTGCACAGGGCAGGGTGGGGCAGCTGTGCCAGGCTGGTCCACTTTGTGCTTGGGAAAGGTGGCAGCAGCGTTGGGAGCAGGGATTGGGAGCTACAGCAAATTTTCAGGTGGCTGCAGCCCCCCACATAGCTCCACTCTCAGCACCACCACTGCCCAGCCCAAGCATAGCATGGACAAGCCTCCCTACTGGGAACAGCCCAGCCCGAGCCTGCAGCTGCAGCCTGGCCCACCCCATCCCACGTGTACGTGCCCCCACACTCCCATGCCCTGCTGGGGTGCATGACCCGCATCCCCGCACCCCCTGGACGAGATGCTCGCAGCTCCGTCCCACCCTGCCCCGGCACTGCAGGATCTGCCCCTGCTCCAGCCCCACTCCCTCCCTCACTGCCGTTGCAGGGAGGGCTGGGGGAAGGGAGCTGGGGCCTCAATCTGCCCTGCCTCCCCACCATGGCCCTTTCCCCTCCCCCCACAGACTTTCCATGCCCCCAAATAATTTTTTCTTCCTCTGCCTCAAAATCAGCCCCCACCTTCCCTCCCCACAGACTTACCTGATGTGTGTCCAGGGGCGGGGGCGGGGGGGGAGGAGGGGGAGCTAGATCTTGGGTTGCTTTTAAAATTCCAAAAGTGATCTCCTACTTAAAAAGGTTGCAGACTACTGCTTTAGGAGGTACCAACTGCTAATGAGCAACTATACTAAAAAAAAATTAAACAGATGGGGGAGGAAAAAACACCCCCAAGAACAGAAACAAAAGAAAAACAAAACAAAAAGGGGACATTTCTGTAAAAAGTCACTGTTAGAAAATAAGATAGCCCTGATACACTTCTACTAGGTGTACCAATAAAGATTTTCTTAACCTATACCAATAGCAGATTATTAACCAGCCATAATAAAAAAAACAAAAACAAAACAAAAAAAACGGACAGTATGGATCTGATAACTGATTTACAGGAATGCAGCTGGGCAACATGGAGAGCAGTATCCTGCCAGTAAGTCAGGGAAGGCGGGGCAAACCAAAGCCCCCATGGCGTGGGAGGGCCTGGGGCAGGACAGACTCAGCTGCGCAGGGCAGGCAGCAGTGGCAACATAGGGAGGGGTGGCTATGAGGAATTTTGGGGGGGCATTGGCCCCCACAAACCTCTCCCAGCAACAGCCCTAACAGCGCACTCCACACATCCCCTGCCCACCCTGCAATGCAGGGCTCCCAAGAAAAGACAGCAGAGCAGAGTGCCCTGAGCAGGGTTGGCATTAAGGGGGAGCCACCTGCAGCTCCATCCCACATCACATCTCAGGGACCCATTCACCACCCTGGCTGGGCAGCGCCTGCCCCTGCCTCACTCCTTCTCACCGTGCCCAGCTGCATTCCTGGCCGCATGCATGTTGCGGCTATGCACCGGCACACAACATTTATCAGTGACATTATCAGCCAAAAAAAACCAGTTGACAATAATGTTAATTTTCCCATTATCAGTGCTGATCCGATATCAGTGCACCTCTAACTTCTACTCAGTTGGATCTCAAACAGTATATCCCAATCAGTTTTCATTATTCCTGAACATATTATTAGCAGCATGTGCAATAATGAAAACAAACAAATGCTTGGGCTAAGACTTTTGCTGTCTGCATTTCACCCAGTTTCAGCATCACCTTCTTATGGGTCTATTTTAGTTTCCATTAGCAGCCACCAGAATGTGACTTTTTAGTCCTTACTGTTCAAGTGACAGAGAAAAGTGTTATCTTTCCACATTCCTCCACTTGGCTTTTATGCCAATGTAACTGGACAAAACATTACTTGCTGTAAAGTTGTTGCCAGCCTGGTATACAGAGGGCAGCTGTACAGAAATGGGGGCAGAACCAGAACAAAAGGAGGTACTCAGTCTAATACTGCTGTCACCAAAAAGGTGGTGTGTTCCACTAAGCACAAGATAGCCCTTGCAAAATTTCAGGTCCTTTACTATCAAACCTATTCTTACCACATCAGCTCACCTAGGTTTGCTACTTCATGACCGGCAACAGCACAAAAATTCAAACAGGGTTGTTACAAAATGGCTGGTAATCAACTTTTGTGGACACAGGGGACAGGATAAGAAATAAATGGCCTTAAATTGCAAAAGAAAAAATTTGGTTTGGATGTCAGATAGAACTTTCTGGTTAAACAAAGAGCCTGTAGAATCTCCAACAGAGGAAATTTAAAAGCAGGTTAAACAAGAACTTGGCTGGGATTATCCTGCATTGTGTAGGTGGTTGGAATACACTAGTCACCTCCCAACATCCCTTCCAGACCATCCTCCATCACACCTACGATTCTGTAAGAGCAGACGCAGAAAAACTTCCTCCAGGCACCTTCTAAACTGTCAAATTTGCCTGAACATATTTACTGCAGTTTAGTGAAAACCTTACTCTCATCATCCAACAAACAGCACATGCCTATCTGAGGAAGATTCTTGTCTCCACATAAAAGCTACCAGGAAAATGCACTTACTTTATTCAGAAAGCTTTTTTTTTTTTTTTTAGGTCTATTATTTAAGGCAAAAACACATATCATTAATATAGCAAAGTACTCAAGACAATCTAGTACTCAAGAGGTCCCACTACATAGAACAGACGCAAGATCTCTTGAAAACCTGCCTCAAAAGCTCCTAACTTACCTGCATGTGGTCAAATGCAATTCCAACCTTCTCAGTGAAGTCTTCACTGAATAGTGGAATTTTGGCATACCGTTGGCTGAAATGATTTAATACAATGAATTTGGCATTCATCTTCATTCCACTCTCTATTGCCTGGGAAGTTGTGCTGCAAAGGAACCACAACAACTCAACATAATTAACAGAGTGCTGAAAGCAGAGGGGTAACAGCCTATTCCACAGACAAGACTCAGCATCTTATAACACTGTTTCTCAAACCTCAAGTCAGCCTTGAACTAGCCTTGGACAGTGCTGAGCCTGAGCACACACAAGGACAGAAAGGTAAATGATCCAATTCCTTAGCTCAATCCCAAGTCTAGGAGTTGTATCTAGGAGCCTCACTTCCACTCAGAGCGATTCTATCTTTAGAGTAATAACTCTATACATCTCAAGGTGAAAATTTCTGAATAGCTTCCCTGTGCCAGAATCTCCTTTCTGGAAGCAAGTAGCCTTATATGCAATAATCCCCCAGAGGTACTCTACCTGTGCATCTTCTCTATCGCTTCCACTTCCAAGCCATCTTCCAATGTTGCTTCATGGATTAACAGTGTAGCATCTTTCCCTGTGTAAGACCATACATTTAGTATTCTTGCTGCAGAACTCCACGTGAGTTGCAAAGAACAGGATTCTTCACTAAGTGTACACCCATCGTGCTCATTAGGGGACATTCATACCTCACCTCTCTATATTTCCAGCAGTAAATCCACAAAAAGAGAGACCATATCACAAAGTGATCTGTTAAAGAATTCATGTTAAGTCACTTAGCAAATGTATTTCGCATTTGCTACAAAAGTAGTAGAACTCACTAGTTCACAAACAACAAGTGTATGTATTCAGTTTGACAGCCTCTTTTTGGAGCACACAACTCCTCCCAAGGCCACTCAGGCATAAGTAATACTGAAGTTAGCTGAAGTAGATTGGAGAAGGTTTATCAGCGTCTTTTAGTAATAGCCTAAATACCTCTTGCAAAGAAACTCTAGCTCACTTTTACTCCCAATGCATTTTACTCACCCATTTTGACTAAAGCCTCGCAGGGCATCGTGTCACCAGAATAGACTATTTTCCAGCCAGAATTGTGGATCATTGAACAAGCAAAGGCATTTCTACAGTGACGAACCTTACAAGTCTGAAACTGAATGAGACCACAAGTGTTATCAACCATAAATCTCCCCAGCTCCGTTTGCCCCTGTACCCTGGAGGTTGGTCAGCTTACCTCTGCAAAGCCGTATTTCTCTAGCAGGGAACTAATAAGTGCTTTAAGTTTAGGTTTTTCAACTTTACAACCTTCAACCAGTAAACCGGCAGGAATCATACTGTAAAAATAAAAAAAAGGAGAAGATGCTTATGAAGTACAAACTGAAATAAAAACTGTCCAATGTCAGCAAAACAATGCATTCCAATGAGGGAGAAGCATATCTATAGTGAAGCAAGGTTTCCTGAGGAGCAACTCATTTACCAGGTACTTGCTGGGGCAATTCACATTTTGCCTTTCTAACCTCAGACTGAAAATCCTCATGTGTCATTCTTCAAATCCCCTAAGTGCCTTAAAAACAGCTTCTGCCATCTCTGCCTTTATTTACAACTTTCCTGTTCTACTTCATGCCCTAAGAGTACTTTCTGGAAAGAACTTGACTTTTTCTCCAACCTCAAACTGATCTTTCAGGAATTCTTTTCTGTCTTGTCCTACCCCTCCCCACCTTGCCTGAATGGTGGTACCAAGCCCACCATTATCTTATTTCACACCAAACTCTCCAGGAGACTATTTGCTAGATTGAGGTGCCATGCTAGACACCTCAGCATTCAGTAATAATAAACAACATCTTCCCCTTTCCAGATTACAATACACACACACACACACACACGCAAGAGAGAGACAGAGAAGAGTCCGTGCACCCTCTACTACGTTAGGAGAATGCAGTAGCCTACCAAATCAGTAGTCCAGTATCTGCCTTGCCCCATGCAACACCTTCTGCTTTAGAGTGCCTCTACTAAAAGTGAGATGGGACCCCCAAACCCTTTTAAATAAGAGAGACTCTTGGCAAGAAGTTCTCTTGACCACCCATGTCACTGATCCCTCAAAAAAAAAGAAGCCAGGATTCTAGGATTTTTTTCTTCTTCTGCTTTCCTTGTAGTTTAGTGTCTAAGGCTACATACAACTGGCCTAACACCACACACCTGAGAACAGGTACTGTTAACTGAGGACCACTAGAGCAACTGTAGTAGCAGTAGGTTAGTCTAAGGCTCAGATAATTGTATGAATGGGAGACAGAGGGAACAGAGGATCTGCAAGAGGCAGGGGCTAACCAGAAGGTACTGCCAAGAACATGACTCAAACTCTTTAATGACACCACTGGTGTGTTGGTTTACTCTAGTTTTCTGGTTTTCCAAGCCCTCCTCCCTAAGGCTGAGGCAGAAACTCTAATCTAGGTGAAGAGATTAGAGCACTTCAGGTAGAAATCTACCAGCCTGTTCAGGACCTCAAACAATGCCAAGCTGTGCAGCAAGCATCACTTCCTTCTGCCTTTGTAGTATTGAACAGAAGGGCCAAGACACACATTCGCATCTGTGAAGTCATTAGTGGTCTTTGCTTATACACGGCTACCTTGGGTGCGCACATATGTTCTGGTAACCCAGGCATGTACCATAAAACTGTGAAAAGCAAGATTACAGATCAAGAAGCACCCAAGCAACTACTCCAAGTACTTTACTAGCATGTCGCAGTTCCTTAACTAGCAATCCTTTACCCAGCCTCAGTGCAAAACAGATCTCCAAAGCCTGAGCATGTTCAGGATAAGTGAGAAGCTCATTTACATTCAAAGCAGGATATTTGGTTAGCCTGTCTTTCAGTTTTTGCTTTGGGAGATATTGTTCTATTACATTTTTCTCTGACCATCTATGTTAATCAGAAAAATAAAAGCAGCACATGGCCCATATTCGGATCATGCTGCCGTGTGGGGAGGCAACAATTTTTTCTGACAAAGATGAATGAGTGTATTTAGAGTACTTCCCACTACCTGTAATTAGCCAGGAATACACTCACTTGAAATGACCAAGAATGTGTTGGCAGTGGTCATGGTACTGGCTCAGCCACGTCATGAGCTGTATGGGAGCAATCAGCAACAGCGGCCTGGATGATTGGCCCAGGGATGCCTGAAAAAGCCAATCAGTAAAGAAGAGTTTCATAAGTCAGATAGAGAGCAAAACTCAGCATGGGGAGAATAAGGTACAAGCTCTATCCCACAAAGCACTATTCTGAGCTTGGCCTGACACTTTAAATATCAGCAGTACTTACAAAAGCTTGATGTCTCTCTAGTAGAATTTTCAACAAGCCCTAGAAGAGAGGGTTCAGAGTAAATATCTGACAAAACCATCAATATGTAATAAACTCACATGAAAAGGCTGCCGTAACACAGAGCTGATTTCACAGGCACTAATCAACGTTGCGGTGAAACCTGAACTGTCCCCGATTGAGTAAGCAGGAGAGAGAGCAGAGCAACAAGGGAAACCTGTGACAGGAGTTCCCTGCCCAGTTACTGAAGTAAGGCTAAATGAGGCCCATGGAATTGTGAAAGCAGGCTAACTGAGGCCCTGTGGGTAAGAGTGGGCTACAGTCATAAACCAGTACATTGGTCAGGGAGGTTATTTATTAAAAGTAAGCCCACTAGTGATACAAAATGTATGATTTCAAGACCAGGTGTTTGGTCTGGTATTTGAAACAGGCTGTTTGGCAGTTGAGGTGGGGAGGTCAGTGCGCCAGAGAGATGACCCTCTCCTATAATTCGATTTTATAAGTTGTTATAAATTTTCCATGAATTATGGAATTAATTATATGGGGGGGGGGTGTTGAAGTCATTTTGGATTTGGATAAATCTGGGCACAGTATTACACCCACAGTAAAGCAAGTTAGCCTGTCAGTAGGTTGAAGCTTTTTGTACAAGCAAATTCCAAGCTATAAAGAGTGTGGATACTACCTCTAGTCACAACTGAAGTCTCTAAACAGCACCAGAAACAGTGGCAGCAAGTACTGCAATAGGACAGTCCAATACCACTAGATGGTAAAAATTAACATCTGAAAAAATGACGATCACAATTCTCAGTGGCACAGCAAGGCAACATACTGGCTGCAAGCATTGGAACAGTTACAAAAAACAACAACAAAGGAAAAGACACCTTAGACAGAAGGAAACAAGGAGCAAACTTCAGAGAACCTGACATAAGCTGCTGCTGCAATAGTAACATGCACACACACACCACACAATAACTTGGGCAAAATTTTCTTGCAAAAAACTCACCGTATGATGGTCAGCATGTAAATGAGACACAAATACAGCTTCTATGTTACAAAGGACACTGTCAATCTCCTCTCCATAATGGCGGCAGAGCTGGCCAAATGTTCCTTCTCCACAGTCCAAGAGCAGGGATTGGGTAGAGCTGCCAAGAGAAAGAACAGGTGTGTTTTTGGCAGGAGCCAATGAGAAACGGATGAACTCTGTCTGACATTTCAGTTCAGAAAGGGCAAGTGTTCCAGACCATGCGGTAAGAGTCAGCAGACTCACAGCACTTCTGCCCCATATGCCATCTCTCTTCAGGAAAAAAACAGAGGAGCTAAAATCAAAAACAGTTCAGTTTTATAGTTCATTTAGTTCTTGTTCTCTGCAGTGAGGCTGTCAATGTGAGGAAACAAATGATGCCATGCAGAAAGAAACTCTTAATAAACTTCCAAAGGGAGGCTGGAAATGGTTTAAGTACTCTGAAATAGTACTTCTATTCCAATATTATAAAAGCCTAAGCCTGCCTGTCCATCCGTCTTGCTTTATTTGCACTCTGACTGGCTGATGGAAACAGCCAATCAATCAAATTGCTCCAAGCATGGGGGAGAGCCGCCATGATACCAAAGCTGCGCTGAGGACTGGATGGAGGGTGGGGGAGCTGACCTCAGTTCCCCCACCCTGCTCCCTGCAAGAGGCAGAACAGCAGCACCAGCATGGGACGTTGGGTGGTGGTAATCCATCCCAGCCCCTCCCCCCTGTCATTCTTGACAGGCAATTGGCTAGTACTTTACACACTGGCCTCTCTCTAGTGTAACTTCCAGAAAACCCAAGTGACCTCCTCCTCCAATTTCTGCATGTTTCTTGAGAAGAAATTCACCTGGTATTTATCAAGGTGGAGCTAACATTCCGAGTTTTCATTGGGACTGCAGAGCCTGTTCCTAAGAACACGATTTCTGGATAAGCTTCTGTTCTTCCTAGAGAAGATATAAAACATACTTGCATTAGTGACAGTAAGAGCAACCCACACAAGAGTAAATTTGGCTCTAATCCAATTTAAAAGTCCACTTAAGCATTAGAATTTAGCCAGCATACAGGTCCTGGTAAGTATCAGCCTACAGATTCTCCACAGGATCGTTACTAGAAGGGGATGGGGAAGAATGGACAGAATTCTCTGGGAAGTGGAAGCAGAACACCTGGATTCACATATAGGTGTGCATGATAAAGATTTCTGTGGCTGATACTGACAGCTGATTAATGACCAGCCACATCAGCTGATACTAATCTGATTGCTGATATGCAGCCTGGCAGCTTAGAGAGCAGCATCTGGCCAGTAAGGCTATGAAGAAGGGGAGGAGACAGATTGAGGCCTGTGGTGAGAAGGAGTGGGGCTGAGTGAGGATGTAGCAGGTGGCTCATCCATGGGGTGCGGGGGTGGGGCAGCTCCAGTTGCTGCATACACCCCTGGGGGAGGTATAGGGGGCATGCCCCACAGATCTGTGCAAAGGGCGAGGGCGGCACCAGGCTCTTCCCAGAGCAGGCGTTAGGCTGGGGCCATGCTCGGGGTGGGTGAAGGCACTGAGAGGGGAGCTATAGGGGAGGAGCTACAGTCAGCCTGGCCATAGCCCCCCTCCTCCCCAAGTGCAGTCCCAGGCCAATTCCCCTACTGGAAAAAGTCCAGCACCACCCCCAGCCCACAGCTGCAG
>NW_017728916.1:27135953-27148012 GCF_001723895.1 Crocodylus porosus
GGGAACGCGCAGTACACTGTCCCCAGGCCTCCCCCAAGGGTGCACACAGCAGTGGGAGCCACCCATCCACTCCCAGGCCTCCTGAATAAGCAGCTCACAGCTCTGTCCCATGCCCCGCCCCACCCCAGCTGGCAGCACCTACCCTTGCCTCAGCCCCACTCACTCCCCCTCACCACAGGGGACTCGATCTGCCCTTCAACCCCTGACAACCCTTCCCACCAGACTTATCAGCTAGATGCTGCTCTCCAAGCTGCTGGGCTGCAACCTGGCCATGTGCATGTCACAGCCATACCCATGCACATGGCATTTACTGGCAACATCAATCAGCCAGATCAGCCATAAAAGCTGACTGCTGATAATGTCAATTTTCATTTTATCAAAGCTGATATGATATGGACTAATGTATTGGTGCACCTTTATTCCTATATACGTATGAGCAAATGTAGCTAGTCAAAACCTGTGACAGACAGTAGCTATGCCACAGAAAGGGACCCAGCCCTTTTAACAGCCCATCCTCCAATCCAGTTTTTACTACAGATGGCTCTGGTACACACACAGAAAAAACAAATGCACACAGATTGATGTGGTTCTATTCTGATATGGGAGCGTTACTTCTAATGAAGGTGAAGCCAGATGACCAGAGCTGGGCATTCAAGAAGAGACCTGTTGTAAGTCAGTCGTTAACCTTTCCTGCATCTGATTTGGACTCTTATTTATTTTCACTGCTCTGAACACAGAGTTAAAAGCAAAACCAAGCTTCAGTTGGCTTGTGTTTAAACTCTCCCTCCCCTACAGTGGTAGAAGCACAACACTAGCCATCTCAAAGCAACAACTGCCTTATGCCACACTCACTAGAGTAAGCAGAAAGACAATGAACAATTCCACCCCATGTTCTGGGTTAAGCAAGCCATTCAAAGCAGCCCTAATACTACATAGGGTTCATTAACCTGAAGGCTAACTAGACTATTTCATGGTGACACTATTCCTTCAGAACCCTCCCATAAGCCTGCCCCTCCTTCCATGTAAAACCAGGCCCATTTGCCAATTAAATCAAAGCACGTGGTCATTTCAGATGGCCTTGAGCACTTTCCTCACCCAATGTGACTGGTTCAGCCTGCAGGTTCTCTTTGCACTCCTTCACGCAGTCCTGGAAGTTAGGAAGCTCCAGCGCTTCAGCCACATATTCACTGGAATTGCAAACAGTAACTATATCCCTGAAATGGCAAACAGGCTACGGATCAGAAGGGAGGGAGCTAACTGGAAGATAGTTAATTTTTGGAGCAAAGCAACAAACTACAGCTTAAAGATAGCCTTATGACAAGAGGTTCAAGTGACCCCTCTATGTTCCGTTGCTCGTGCGTGTACGTTTCATGTGTACATGACTGGATTTTGTTGGTTGAGAATGCTGGTTTGGCTGTGGCTATACCACAGACAGTTATAGGCCTCAGAAGCCAAAATGGGCAGGTAATACAGCTGAGATTAAAATCAACCCAGATTTCAAATGGGAGTTCAGTGTTAAATGCAAAGCAAAAACCTATGCTGAGTTGCTGTGCTTCCCGCCCCCCGAGTTTTTTGCAATGGAAGATCTGCTCTATTACTTTTCTATAGTCAAAAAAACAAAAAAAAAACAAACATTGGTCAAACTAAGAGCTGGCATTTTCTGAGGGGTACCTTGAGTCTACTGAGGGTGCCCTGGATCTAAAAATGTTGAGAACCACTGCTTTAGGAGGAGCATTAAACAAGGTATACTTAGAGCAGGAGCGGGCAAGATATGGCCAACGGGCCACACCCAGACCAGAGGGATTTTCCCTGGCCCACAGTAGATCCCACCTAGCCCAGACATGAGGGACAGCCAAGGCCATGGTGCATGTGTCCCAGGCCTGGGGCACTGTGGCAGCTGGACTTCATTTCCCAGCAGCCCTGGCAACGGTGGCTCCTTCCAGCTGCCACTGGACCCAGCCCTGCAAGACCCATGCAGACAGGGTGCTCAGCTAGGCAGCTAGGATGAGGCTGCAGGCTGGTGGGGAGTGGCATTTGGGAGCAAGACAGGCAGGCAGGGCTGGGGAGACCCCAAAATCTTGGGGCAGTGATAGTGGGGAGCTGGGGGTGGGGGAAGGAGGTGTTGGAGACCCAGGGTTTGGTGACCATCCAAGCACACCCACTGGCAAAGTGTTAGAGGGGGGAGTAGCGGGACACCCCCCACAGACTTCTGAATGGACAGCAGGCCATGGCGCTGCGGCATGGCTGGACCAGCAGCAGGCACCAGCCACCTTCACAGCCCAATGGATGGGACCTGGAGCAGGAGGGTGGGGCAGGGTGGGGAGGCTTGATGCTGGCCCCCACTGTTGCTAGGAGCCTTGCGCCAGCCATGCTGCTAAGGGGAGGCACCTCCTGCCTGCCCAGCTGCAGCATGGGGACAACTCCTCACCGCTGCCCCCACTGCTGCTGGGTGGCCAGGAGGCATCTCACCATGGCAGCACAGCTGACACAGGGCTCCCGGTAGCATCGAGTTTCCCCGTCCTGCTCCACCCTACCGCATCAGGTCCCACCCACTGGGCTGCAGTGGCCTCTGGGGGGGAAGGGCAGCAGGGCAGGGAGGCTCAAGCCCTGCAAGAGCCAGCCTGCCTCCTCCTCCCCCCACCCCGACAGGCTCCGGTCTGGCTGTGCTCTGCACTCCTGCCTCTAACCACAGCAGTCACCATCTCCCATGCACAGCAGGCAAGGCTCAGGCACTGCTGGTGGACTGCAGCTGGTGCCCAGGGGGCACAGAGCAGGGAGCAGACAAGATGCAGCCAGCAGGTCCTGTAGCCCTGGAAGCTGGGGGCCCTCTCTGGCAGGGTTGAAGTGGCAGGGGGCTATAGGTCAGGAGTGAGGGGCACTGCAGCATTGGAGCAAGGAGCAACAGCATGGGCAGGACACTGGTATATCAGGGCTGCTCAGCATCACAAAGCAGTGGCGGCAACAGTTGCAACTGGACCCACGTCCTGGTGAACAAATGGACAGGGAGAGCTCTGATTTTCCAAGATAAAATAAATTCTAAACGCCTATATATTTTGGCTTTTGATTTTGGTATTTTTATTCTAATGATGGAGGCACTGGAAAGCTCCCAAAATTCCTTTAAAATTGTAAATATCAATCTGCTCCACTGATACCTATACATCTATATAGCGGTGTTTCATTTTAAATGCGGAAAAGATGCTAATTTGGGGATTTCCCCCCCCCCCAATCAGAGAAAACCGAGGTCCCCGATCAACATATGCCTTGAAGCAAGGGGGGGGGGGGGTGTCACAGTTTGAGAGATAGGGAGGGCCAGAGCTTTACTGTGGAATCCAATCCCCAGCTGTGCTGTGCTGCTACCAGAGAGCTGAGGCTGCACCAACAGGGCCCAGGGCTGAAGGGAGCAGCTAGAACAAATCAGGCCCTGGCCAAGAGAATCAGGGCCTGGATAAGTGCAAAAGGGGTAAAGCCAAGTAGCCCAAAGGAAACCACCTCCCTTCGAAGCTCAAAAAGCTTCCTGCTTAATTGATTCCATCAAAACATAGCAAGCAAAACAGATGATGATGGACAGAAGCTAGGACGGGCGTGGGGGTAAACTAGCTGGCTGCTGGGGGCACTGGACACTCCCTGCAGGACTAGCCCTGCCACACCCATTCATTTAACTTGGGAGAGGAGTTTCAGGAAGCTCTCACCATCAGCTTGGAATCTAGCTACCCGGAATAACTTATCAGCAGTAAAATGTGGGAGATTTCACTATGCACCCTATTTCTAGGTCATCGATGAAAATATTGGAGAATTAGACCCAGCACAGATCCTTGTGGGACTACTCTATGGTCATTTTTTACCTCCCTCCATCCTGAAGAGTAACCATTTATTCCTACCCTTTGCTTTTTATCTTGTAACCAGCTCTTAAGCCACGGGAAAACTCTCCCAATCCTATGGCAACTCAGATTTTTAAAAGACTTTGCTGAGGGACCTTGTCGAAAGCTTTTCTAAAAATCCAAAATATATTTTATGTCAACTGGATCCCCCCTGTCTATTTCCTAGGAAGAATTAATCTGGGCATGGGAATTCTATCAGTATCTTCTGCAGTAAAAACCAATACAAAGAATTTGTTTAGTTTTTCTGCTATGTTTGTATCATCCCTGAGCACCTTTTACACTCAGGTCATTCAATGGTCCCACCAATTTCTTGCTGGCTTTCTGCTTCTGATGTTGTTAAAAAGGTTTTATTACACTCTTAACACTGGTGCATCTGCTGGCACTATAGCCAAGAGAGCAAAAAATATATGGTACATACAATTCTGTGAGACTGAGTTCCAGAACCCCAACTGAGAGTGGCAGCATATCCATAAAATTACATGCTCACACCCTGCGTATCTACTGCCTGAAAAATCTTTGCTCACTTGTGCACAAATAACAAGGATCACTAAAATGAGCATATGCGAGGTACGGATAGGCTTTGAAGTCTTTTAACAAGATGAAGCAAGAGCAGCAGTTCCCAAACTTTTTCTGATTGCAATCTCACATACAGTCCAACCTTCCTTGCAATCCTGTATACAAGTCATTGCTGTTCTCATGCCCTCAAAAAAGAAGAGGGTGGCGATTCACTGCAAGTCACTTGCTCCATAATAGCCATCCATATGACTACTCTTATCCAGCAAAAATGGTGAAACTAGCAGTTTACCCTGCAATTAACCCAGACCAAGTTGCCCCTCTTTACCCTTCATTATCTTCAGGGTAACTGCAGGCAGTTATACAAATAGTGTGGTGAAGCCATGGCACGGTAAAGCTCTGCCTGTAGTTAAAAGCACATACAGTACCTGAGAGACACCGTAGTTTGCAACCTACAGTTTAGGAACCACTAAGATAAAAGGGAAGCCTGAATACATTTACAATCCCTTTTTTGAGTTCCCTTTAGGATTTTTAGCTATGCTCTAACCAGGTAGTTCCTTTAGAAATACAGAGCCTTCTTGGAAACACTTAAAATCTATGTATTTTTCACACTCTTATCCTCTAAACGTCCCGATGTTGCAAGTCAACCATGACACCAGACCTTTAGACAGGGAAACTGAAGCATAAAGCAGCATAGTAACTTGCTCTGAGGAACGGGCCCTTAGGGATAACCTAGTCCATCCTTGAATCCCTGAAAAAGTTAAACACAAAAGGTGGATGGCTCCTCCCCCCTGTTTGACAGCTTTTTATGATGCACACTTAAAGTTAAGATGATGGTGTATTACAAAAGCAGGTACATTAAACTTTTTCAGCGCCTTTAGAAGGACAAAATAGGATCACATCTAAGCACCTAGTAGAATCAACAGGATCTGGCCCCTCATCAGACCAGACCTCTTAAAAAGGAGTTGTTCTGGCCAGAGCTTCCTCTCCACACCCTAGGAAAGCATGAAGCAACCTGATCCCTCAGGTCACTGTTCTCAGAAGAACTTTTAAGAAAGCATGGAAATACAAAGAGATAATCTGATCAAGTAAACTTGGGGTCACTAAATCTTGTGACAAAAACTTATTTAGCTAGTCTATGAAAGTGCACATTTCCCTTGCCTTTTGACTGACTTCAGGCTAACCACCTCTCTCTCTCTCTCTCTATAGATTTGTCCTCTACAGTCTGGCTCCCACTTGGACTGCATATGTTCAGATGCAATACAGGTTTGTACAGCACTTTGCACAACGTGACCCACCCATCATTTGGGACCCATAAAAAAGAGCTTCCACCTCACACTTAACCAACTGCTTGAAGCTGCCCCTGATGGATCAAACCCAGAATAGACTGGTCTAGAAGAACACAACGCTGGTTTTAAATCACTGTTTCCCTAGCTGAAAGGCAAAACTTGGCCTAAACCCTGGTGTCAGCTTATGAAATTAGTTCTGCTCCCACAGAAATCCTCTCCAAACCACCTACTTTAGTTTAAGTGTAACCAAGAAAAGGATTCAATTCCTACCAACCTCTGCCATTCTTTTTTGGGTCTCAGCTGGTATTTCAGGAGACATTCTCCCCGGACAACAGGTATGCCAAAATTAGCTGCTTCTTCCTGAAGAGTTTGTAGAAATGGAACAATTAAGCATTTTACTTTGCCTCTGGAAAACCAGAGGCTATCACCTGTAGAAAGACTAGCCAGTGCCTCCTTCCTACCTTACTCTGGTAGCTGGTCAACAACGGAAAGATTTCCGAGTGAATGAGGTTCAGCTGGGTTTGTACTTTGTAGCTGCGCAGACTGTGCACAGCATTGGAATTTTCATTAAGTATCAAGTGCTGAGTTTTGGATCCAAACCTGGAAAGTGGAAGGAGTAAAAAGTACATTTAAGCATAAGCCACGTTTGCCCTAGGCTCAGGGCTAGCCAGATAACCCTCACAAAGCATCCCAAGCCAGTGGCCAAATGCTCCTCTGAAACAAAAACATTCAAACCCACCATGGTACCTATTACAATTTAGAGACAGAGCCTGGAATCAGAATATCTGTGGGTTATGCTTCAGGTAAGGCTATCATTTTTAAATCAAATCAATCAAGTGAAAGCCACATACTTTTCTAGCCACTGCTTGTACCGGCTGTCCCGAAGCACAGACTCGGGGGTTATGTGAACAACCAAGGCCACGTGATCCTCAGATTTTCCCTCTTGATACCTAGAACACATTTAGCAGGAAAGGAAAAAAGTACACGTTTGATGCACACATTACACAAGAATATCCTCACCAAAAATAGCCACATCCTCTAAAACCTACTACCAGGTACTTCAAACTGCGTAATATTGTACTTCAGGAAGGAAAACAGAACACAGAAGTTAAAAGCAAGGACTGAATGAAGGAACCCTGAACTCCGCATTTCAATTCTAGGAAAGACTCTAGGAGAGCCTTAGTAAGTTGCTTAATACAGTTTCCACTATCTTGCTGTGAAAGGGGAAAACAATTCTCCTCTCAGTGAAATGAGTAAATTCAGTATCTATGGAATATCAGGAACCTCACCCCTAGAAAAAAGTAGCCTACTACCCAACACAGGTACCTTAAACTTTCTGAGATGAAAACACCAGCAATCCCAGAAGATGGATGGAAATCTCAATATCTTTGATCACCACTCATTAAGCAACATGTCCTCCACTGAAGGCCCTCTAAAAGTCAGATCAGCCAAATCTCCAAAATTAACAAAACCTAGACTTCCCAAATCAAAGGGAGCAAGCCATCTCTCAGAGACCTTTCCACTAGCAGCATCTCTGATGACCATTTTGGAAATCTTTCTTTCAACAGGTCATTTGTAGATTTTCAAAGGCATCAGGAAAGACGACAATTATAATATGACTCAATTATCACTCAAAGTGTCACCAACTCTGCATATACCAAAACTGCAAAAATTTCACCCTGCATGCCAGGGAGTACATACATACCACCCTCCATACTAGGAGTGCATGGATAAAGACTTTCATGGACAACAGCAATAGCCGATTATTAGCTAACCATATTGGCTGATACCAATTCCAAACCGATTGCCTGGCTGCATTCCTGTTAAGTGTAGAGAGCAGCACCCTGCAGGTAAGTCTGTGGAGGGGAAGGGGAAGATTGAGGACCCAATGATGAGGGAGTAGGGCAGGGAGCAAGACAGAGCTGTGGGCAGCGCATCCAAGGGATCAGCGTCACAAGCACCTAAAAATGGTACTGGGGTGCTTGAACTAAAGCTCGCTAAATTAGCCTTATTTCAAGCACCGCCACCACCATTTTTAAGTGCAGGGGCATTTAACTGGAGCAAAGCTCCAGTAGGCAAGGGCAGACAAGGGCTGCTTGCTGTGGGCTTGGGGGTCTCTGCTCTGCGGCCTTTCCCTTGGGAGTCTCACACTGGCCACGCATCCCCTGTCCACCCAGCCACTGGGGGGGCGGGGAAAGGCACTTGTCATTCCCACTGCTGCCAGGCAGGCAGGGGACGTGTGGCCAGCACAGGGCTTCAAAGGGAAAGGCAGATGAGTGGAGAGCCCTGAGCCCATAGGAAGCAACTCGCAACTGCCCCGCACATAAGTGGGGGGGGGGGGGCGGCACCTGCTCCCCTGTGGGGTGCACAAAGCAGTGGGAAGCCATCACCCACCCCAGCCCCCTGGTGCACCCTGGGAGAGCCATCCATAGCTCCATCCTGCTCCCCACCCCAGATTCATTCACCACCTTGGCTGGACACCCCCAACCACAGCCCCACTTCCTCCCTCACCATGGAGGTCTTGATCTACAGCCCCCCCTCCATGTCCATTCCACAAACTTACCTGCAGGGCGCTGCTCTCCACACTGCCCGGCCACATTCCTGGCCACGTGCATGCATACATACAGCGTCCAGAGGCCCCGGGCAGAAGGCACTTTATATTTAATCGGTGAACAAAGTCAGCTACACTGACCAAAAAAAAAGCTGATATCCAATAATGTTAATTTTCCTTTTATTGGTGCCGATCCCATCTGCAGCCAATATATTGCTGCACTTCTACTCCATACCTTTGGAATGTGTCATTTTCACAGATGGCATCCACAAAGCCTTCATGAGGACACTCAATTACAATGAAAATGGAGCTTGGATCAGGGGGAGAACAGATCTCTTCAGGCAAAATCTGCAATACGGTACATAACAGTTACATGGAGTCCTAACACACGTGCTAGATTGATTTCTGAATCAGAATGCTTTTCAGCAACATAACCAGTAGCCTCTGCTCTTCCATCAGTAAGTTCAGTTCATCGCTCAGCCAGACAGAGATCTCAAAAGAACTAACAGAGCATTATGCATTTACTCTTCAGCAAATGTGAATACAGTTCCCATTCTGGTATTTCCTAGCTTCTGCTCCCCTTGTTTATTATATGAATTAAAAGGTTTTGCTGTGCCATTGATGCAACAGATCACCTATTAGAGAATAAAGTAAAGAATGTGGTTAAGTGGCAGAGGGGTGCCAATTACTACTGACTGACTAGTGATATCCAGAGCTGCCTTTCCCTCATGTCAATTACTAACCTAAAAGATTAAAGGTTTGCTTGTCCTTAACATGGGAGCCATTTAGGTTACTCTGGAAGTAACAGAAAGGTTAAGAATTGTTAAGTGCAGTGACAGCCCATAACTGTTCTGGGTCATGCGTGGGAGAAGCACACCTGCATCTTGTAATTTAAAATCTGCATCAGCCTTTACCTAAAGAAGGACTAAAGTTCATAAGCTCACAGACTACTGCCAGTTCAAATCTTTAGAACAGATCAACCACTATGGGTTTGAAGGGACACACACGACTAGCACACATTACAGCTATTTCAGAGTATGTTTTTTTCTAACCATCTCCTCTCTCCGTACTATCGAAAAGAACACAGGACAGTTTCTGCCTGCCATAACAAGCATGAGGAAAACACATTACTTACTGTAATGATTTGGTGGTGAAACACAGAAAGCTTAAAAAGTAGAACTACCACCAAAGGAGATTACAGCACCCCAGAAGATATGCAGGGCTGAGATACTCAAGGATAAAGCATGGACGGGGAAAGGTTCAAATTAGCATTTCCAGCAGGTGGCAAGGGAAGGTTCTGAATATAACTGCAGTCTCCCAACCCCAAGAAGCAGATTGCTATTAAAAAAAAAAAAAAGTGTACAAAAATGCCATTTGCTTACTATAATGTCCACCCTGACATGGATTCCACCCAGCCTACACCATGGCTGAACAGCTAATAGCACAAGGCGCAGTCTCACCATACCTCTCTGCCTTCAAAAGTGATGCTCTTTCCATCTTTGACAGCTGCAATTATAGGCTGAATGGCTGCAGTTTCACTAAAAATGAGAACACAAGAGACAGTTATAACCAAGAGTGGGCAACTGGAACTCTCCTGAGCAAAAGGCAGGGCTCTTGTACTTACACTGGCAGGCCCAACTCCTTTGCTTTAAGCACCAAGAAGTTCCCCTTCCTTGGGTGAAGCTGAGAATTAAAAGAAAGTAGAGTTCTCTCATAAAGAGCTATTACCAGCAGCATGCACTGGGTTTAAATACAGCCAAAAAAAAAAAAAAAAAAAGACAACAGACAAGAAATGTGGTTAAGATAGTTATTGATTTCTTTATGAAGCATGAAGAGGCAATTTCCTCCCAAAAGTTTTCAGTGGCTGATCTACTTTACAACACCCAGATACATGAATATGAACTCTAACCTATAGAGGCAGAGCCTCAAACTTCAACAAGAAAATTTCTTCTAAGTTATGCAGCTGAATTAAGTATTTAAAAAAACAAACAAACCATTAAAAGAGTTCCACACTCAGTGACTAAAGCTCCTGTTACTCAGCTTTCAGTTCTTTGATATATCCCTTCTTATAATCTCACTAGCTTTGCTCTTCTAGGAAAAACAGAGCAGACAAAGAAAATAAACACAATACGTATGCATCCATCTACTCTTCTTGCACCAAGTTAAAAAGTAACTAATAGATTGTTTTTTTTCATCTTCTGAACATCACTCCTATGATTGAAACACTAGAATGCTATTCCAATTCAAATGTTATTAAGGAGAACACAGAGATGTAGAATAAAAATATTAGTATAAAACAGTTGTGTAAAAAGTCCCATCTGTGCTAAGAAGTGGTGTGTGTAATTAAATTGGTCAGTTAGAGGAAAACTATTTAAAGCCTGCTTAAAATCTTACTTTACAGATGAAAGCCACGACCAGAGTTGGATCTCTGCTACTAAATCTTCGGTTGCCATATCCTTTAAAAAATAAAAATAAAAAGCAGTGACATGGAATTATCTAGCATAAATATTATTTTCTTTAAAACCAAAGATGCCAATTTCTTCTAAAGTTAAATGAACCTGCAGTCTCATGCCTTCCTGTTCGTGAATTCATATACGAAGGCAAAAAACCTAAAGAGCAGAAGAGTGCTTGATGTGAAAACAAATCATTAATACCACTCACACCAACCAGCTGCATAACCTAGGTCAGAAAATTCTATCTACATCAAGCCCATAATACATAAAAGACACCCACTGTTGACCGAACAACGTCAAGTGACAGAGAATCCACCTTCTCTTGAGGTATACAATTAACTACTGGAACTACCACCAACTTTAAGACTTTGCTTCTCTCTAGTCTGTATTCATCTCACTTCACATCCAGCCACTGTGTTATTCTTCAGCACAGGTTATCCCTCTGCCCCTCTGTAGTATATACAGACACTGTATAGCCTTTCATATAGCTGTCCTGAAGATATGTTGAAAGGGGAAGCAAATACAGTCACTTTTGATACCGTTATTGGTTTCAATGACATCACTTAAAAATCAAGTTCCTCCACCTTTTTTATTCAGGGACTCTTCATTTTTGTCTTCCTCCACACACTGAATTATATCTGTAGGAGATGCGCGAGTATGCTTTGGACTGCCACTACTTTGGGATGATATTTCAGGAATCCAATGCCCTTCAGACTTGCTGGTTGGCTGCTTTCCTGTCCCAGACCCAAAGAGAAATAAAAACTTGTTCAGGAGGGAAGAATATGAGAAACAAGAATGATGAAATCTTATTCTGGAGTGCCTGCACAATAACTTGCAGCGTTTTATCATATTTACCCAAATACAAGATGTGCTCCCTCCTCTCCAACTGGCATGGAAAAAAAAGCCCCTTATCTTATGATCTGATACACGGAAACCTCACTGAATTCACTATCTATAATTAAACTGCTGCCAAAAGCAGCATGTTCTTAGTAACAGAAACTATGAAATTGACTAAATGTATCCCACACCACGCACATCTATAAAATACATGGCCCACAACGGGTAAACATGCTGATGGTAACTTGCCACAAAAATAGCTTAGCCCATCTGAATAGACATATGGTAATACCCATTAAGTGCAGTCCCTCTCACCACCAACTCTTTAAAATCGTAGTAAGCCACAATACTGCATATAGTTCACCCAGAATCTCTCTGCCACTCCATCTCAGCCCAGCGCATATGATTCGTTTGGCCCTGCCCTCCATGAGATGAAGCTGGTCCTAGTTTCCCTGCATCTCACCTGCACATATTTTTGGAGCATCCCAAAACTTGTCACAAGAACACCCAGTTCCAGTAATGAGCGAGAGCTAAGTAG
>NW_017728916.1:27148112-27150101 GCF_001723895.1 Crocodylus porosus
GGGGGACAACAGGACACGACAGTATCTGGAGTACATGCTTATACTGAGCAATGCTGAGATGCAAGGTCACCGTGGCTTGAAATACCGTTGATTCTGATGGGGCCCTGCTGAACAGACTACGTGGTAAGTTACGAGCCTTTGGCTCAAACTAATATCATGCATGGTTTGTTCTACACCAACACAGGCACCACAGTGCTGCTCAAAAGTGTGTTTATGGAGTACTTGTGATAAAAATGTGTGGTTGTTTCAAAAAAAGTTTATCCACAAATGATGCATGGTTACCCAAGTGCACTGGTACTATTCAAATTGCTAGAGTCATGTCTAATTTCACAGCTGTTTTCAAATTTGCTCCTCACTTTCATGTGCTCAGGGAGAACAGGGTCTGACAGTAAAGAGAAGGGGAGGGAGCTGCCAGGGGTAGCAGAGACAACAAGGCTACCTGCCCCCCATCCCCAGAAATCTTTCCCCTTCTGTAGCAGTGGGAGGGGAATAAATTCAAGCCAAACCTCCAATAACTAAGTTCTACACCTGGAAAATTATAATAAATTTATAAATCTTCCATGCATAAAATCTAATTATTGGGGGCATCATCTTATAATCAGGGTCATCTTCTAGTCAAGTAAATACAGTAAACGGGGATCAAGGAGCTCCCCTTCCTTGCTTCTGTATTTTGTACACTGTTCATTTCAAGAAGCCTTATCTGCTTGGATTCATTAGGCTCTTTGGATATTTCAAAAGCATCAAAATCCTGTCAAACCTAAGCATATGTTGTGTACACAGTTGCCTATGGGCATATCTACACATGCAATGAATGTGGCTGTGCAGAAAATTAAGGCTCATTAATTCACTCCCTAGCACTCATCTAACATGCATCCTGTTGGGAGCAAACTGAGCCTGACAGGAGCATCCCAATCCAGGGTAGCTCCTGCCCTGCTCTGCCCACCTGCAACAGCCAAGGGGCACTCCAGCATAGATGCATATGTAGACACTGCACATGTGTAGACAGTGACACTTTTACAGTGCATTAGTATAATGTGTAGTAAAGCATGTCATGTAGATGCCTGCTATGACTAAAACAAATATATTATGTAGTCTAAGTCTGAATTATAAAAACCTTTTCTGGACATCAATACTTGCAGGATGTTACCAGTTATTAGTGGACACAATGTGTTTTACCAGACAGACCCCTCAGAGCTGCCCTAGCCTATATTTCTTTGAAAGAAACACACTCTCAGTAGAAAGGTAGTAAACTAAGGAACAACCTTTATTTAATTATGACTTGGGTCAGCAGAGTAGCTTGTTACAATAACTAGTTAAACCCTGAACAGGCAGCACCACTTCTCCCCATCTGTAGCTTGAGATAATCAAGGCATCCTGCTATTATGGTCAATAAATATCAACTTTTTAAAAAACAAAAATGCACACCCCCAAAATTTCAAACACTGATTTTTTTTTTTTAAAACCAGATGTTTTTATTTAGTTATATTTTATTGGGTTTTTTTGTTAAGATACTTAAATTAAAAATGTTTTTTGTTTTGTTTTTTTAAACATACACTAAAGCTCTAAAGATATCATCACAGAATAGGGGTTATAACTAGAGGTGCACAGATATGCTGATGACATATTGGATCAGCACAGATAAAAGCAAAATTGACATTACTGGAATCAGCTCTTTTTGGCCAGTGTGCATCCCAACAGGATGCAATGTAGCTAATAACGTCACCGATAAATGCTGTATGCATACACACAGCCACAGCATGCACACACCCAAGAATGCAACCCGACAGCTTGGACAGCAGCATCCAGTACATCAGTGCAACGCTAAAGAAAAACACTCTACCCAACAGGACTCATAGATTTCATAGACATTAGGGCTGGAAGGGACCTCGGGAGATCATCAAGTCCAGCCCCCTGCCCAAAGGGCAGGAAGTCAGCTGGGGTCATAGGATCCCAGCAAGATAAGCATCCAATTTACTCTTGAAGGTGTTC
>NW_017728916.1:27150905-27154740 GCF_001723895.1 Crocodylus porosus
CAGTTTGGCCAAGAGGTGATCATGGGATACCAGATCAAAAGCTTTTTTGAAGTCAAGATATATGACATCAACCTCTTCTCCCTTGTCCATGTGATAGGACTCAGTGCTCAGTCTAGAAGATCCCATTAAGCATCTCTGTGATGCTTAGTTTCAGTTCTCGAACTGTGGATTTGTCTCTCCAGAGACCAGAAGCAGACAAGGTTTTTTGGGTAGCTGTGATATATTTTATTAGACCAACTAAATTGGGGAAACTGTTCTTTGCAAGCTTTTGAGCACAAACACCTTTCTTCAGGCATAGGGTGAGTAGTTAGTTGTCTCCAGACAACTTTGTCATCCTTGTTAATAGCAACATATGGAAGTGGGAGACAACAGACCTGATTACCCATCCATACGCCCTATTGTCTCTCTAAGTTTGTGAACACATGGTCAAGCCCTTACCTTTCTCTAAAAGTACAAAGTTTCAAAAAGTTAAATGAATAAAGGATATCACATAACAGGAATACACTTTTTGTAGAAAACAATGATTAAATTAAGGCTTCCTGACCAGTGATTTAAACTGGATCTGATTTAAATCAAACCGACCCTGGCTATTAGTATTCACTGTTTATACTCACCAACAAGAGGTACTTGATAAACTGTCATAGTCTCATCCTTATACTCTGGCTCTGTATAGGGTCGCACTGCTACCAACAGAACAGTTAAAACAGTAGGTGTTAGAGAGACTATTAACTTTTCCAAGGCAGATATTAACAAGTCAACAGAAACAGTAGACCCCTGGCCAGTTGGTAAAATAGCCTGGAAATAAGTATTTTCTGTTTAAAAATGCATCTCATTTCTGAAGACTCAATGCAGATATTTGTTAGGCAGTTACTGCTGGCAATGTCGAACTTCTCCCCTGGCAAAATGCATCTTCAAGAAATCTTCTCTGAATGCAAATTACCCCACAGCTGCCCACAAAGCAGTTTTGTAACTCCCTCTGAAGCATCTAGTAAAAATCATGTCAAAGGCATGATACTGAACTAGACAGACCAATAACATGATCCACTACAGTAATTCTTATATTCTATCATGCTCTTCTCACTTGGAGGGATTTTTTTTTTTTTAAAAACAGCGAGGGAGTTAGTTTTCCATACTTGTTCAATCTTTGGCCTTCATATTTCAAACAATAAATGACTGTTATAACATTTGAGCAACACAGCTGTGAACCAGAAACCATACCGGAAACAAATCATTTCTAAAAATGGGTCAACAGGCTGCACTGTGCTTGGTTTAAACCCATGATTAAGGTGAAAGAATCCATTGTACATTCTCATCACCAAGGCAAGTAACTTTATTTTAAAAGCAAATTCTAATCAGGACAATGGGTACAGACTCCTGATACTGGAAAACTTAGTCCCAAGACAACCAACTGCCCACACACTGGAAAATATCCTACTTTCATTCTGTTACTCAAGGGCACGTGAAAAGCCAGACACCAATGCTCCAAAATAAATGCAGCTGGAAAAACACACTCTCCTCCCATTCATCAGAGGCTGCAATTCCTATTACTTAATGCTTTGTGTCATGAGAAGTCTTTTTGAAATTTAGCTCAAGGCTAAGAGACAATTTTATAAAAAATATCAGTTACCTCCAAACAGTGAAGACTAAGTGCACACAGATGTACTCTATACATACCTACGTCTATTCCTTTCAGGGGACCAGAAAACACTTTAATAGCTTCCAGGTAGCTTTGCTAGAAGAAACAACAGAGAAAGATTGTCTCCTAAATAGAAGTCTGTTACCTCACATGGCACAAGACACTGTAATGCTCAGTAGCCTAGTCTACTGAGCATTAGCACATCATGGCAAACACCAGGCTAATGCGTAGCAGAATTAGTCTATGGTGCATTAAGCAACACACACACCACAAAAAAAAAATAATGTTCACATTTGCTACTGAGTATCAGCATGGGCTAATGTGCCGTTATGCAGTACCTCATATTAGAGGTACTAAACTTAACATGTGGTAAAGGCACATTAATGAATGTGCATGTAGGGAATCATGTACAAAGCTTAACATTAGTTCAACTTCTTAAAGCATCAGCATATGCCTACTGAAGTAGGATGATCCCCAACATGCAAAGATATGCACAGGCTCAATTTCAAATTAGTAGAACACTGCAAACAAGCTAACCAGAATTCTCTACAGTTCCATGTCCTGCATACACTTCCTTTCAAGTAAGAAAAAAAATCAAAAAATGGAAATGAATGTAGCCCCAAAGAACAAACAGGCAAATCACATCAACCTAAATAAACTCCAATAGGTGCTGAGGGAGAGAAGGGAAGGAAATAAGGCTGTAAAGTAGAAACTGATAACCTAGAACACAGAAACCAAAACCAGTATTAAGTCCATGCAATCATCTCCACCTTCTACAAACACATTTAAGTAGTCACAGGAGGCTCAGAAGTTTGATTCAGAAATGTGTTCAGACTTCTGAAGGGACCCCAAATTTCTGCTTTAAAGAGCAGAAGTAAAAACACAAAAAAACTGTCCATCAATTTCTTTGGGGTTCAGTAGGGATGGAGCAGCAGAAAAAGGTATTTAATAGCTCAATGAGGCACTAGGAAACATGAAGGTTCCAAATCTGCTACTATCTAGGGCTCTGAATTTTAATGGAGCAAAAAACAAAAACCCCAAAACCCACAAAACAAGCTGTTCATCTTACAAAGTCACTCCAGAAAGCAGAACTGAACAGCTGAGTCCTGTTTCTTCAGTCACAGCCAGTGCCTTGCAGACACAGTAACTTTTTACAAGGTAAGGTCACTTAATACCTGAAGAACTAGGTACGAGTCCAGGGGTGGGCAATTAGTTCGGGCAGAGGGCCACTCAGTTTTGGCAAGCCATCAAGGGCTACATGACAGGCAGCCAGGGGCAGATTAATATTCATTTTTTAAGTTTTTTAGGGGTCCCGCAGGCTGGATAGAATGACCTGGTGGGCCACATCTGGCCCACAGGCCACATTTTGCCCATCCCTGTACTAGCCTTTCACTCACAGCTCTCAGACACTTTAACAACTCCTTGTTTAAAAATAATATGACTACTCACCAGCTCTGGTGGTCCTGACAGAACACATTTTGGAACTTTTATATCCCTTAAGGTAAGAAGCATTCCTAAAAAACAGAACAAAGAACACAGTGCTTTGTAAACAGCCTTCATTATAGAGCCCTGAAAGTTATGATTCACACTCCATTACAAACCTGAATTCCCCACTATAAAAGGAGTGCATTGTCATGCAATTAGGAACCTAAAAAAAAGTCTGGAAGAGACTTAGATTCAATTTTTACCACTACTGTAAAATGTGGAACAAATCACCACTATCTTTGTACTTGGTTCCCCATGTGCAGAATGGGAAAAGTAACCCTTCTACATAACTAGGAGGCAAACAGGAACAGAAGGCTAGAATGAGCAGCTGGGCCACTGAATCCAGTTCTTTCCAATGCATAAATTCTGGGATCACATTCAACCACCTGAAAGTTATGTACATCTATACACAGTCAGAAAACTGTGGGGAAAGCAGCAGTTGAAAGGACTTGACAGTTCCAACTCTGGAAGGTTTGTAATCATTCCCCTTAAACAGTTTTCTTCTCTCCCTGCTAGATCCACCTATAAACAGAGAATACAAACAGGACAAGAAAATAAAATAAAGAAAAAAAAATCAAACCACATAAGCAGCATACAAAAAATTAGTAGTGGTCCAAAAATTCAGAAAATGGGAAGAGATTTAAGACCATACAGAAAACAGAGTGGCAAACTGCTCAGATAAGATTCATAGATTGTAGAGTTGGAAGAGACCAC
>NW_017728916.1:27154840-27187671 GCF_001723895.1 Crocodylus porosus
CAAGCCTCCTCTTAAAGACCTTCAAGTTAGGTGATAGTACCACCCCTCTTGGAAGCCCATTCCAGATTCTGGTCACCCTTATTGTAAAAAAAAAAAAAAAAAAGTCTTCCTAGTGTCTAACCTGAATCTACTCTCCACTAGTTTGCACCCATTATTCCTAGTTACTCCTAGGGGTGCTCTGATAAATAGCGCCTCTCCAATTCCCTGTTGCCCTCCCTTGATAAACTTATAGGTGGCTACAAGGTCTCCCCTCAGACATCTTTTGTGAAGGCTGAAGAGATCCAGATCTCCCAACCTCCCCTTGTAGGGTCTTTCACAAAGGCCGCTAATCATGCGAGTGGCCCTCCTCTGCACCCTCTCCAGATTCTCCATGTCCCTCTTGAAGTGTGGTAACCAAAACTGGACACAGTACTCCAACTGCAAGCTGACCAATGTCACAGAGAGGGAGCATTACCTCCCTCAATCTGTTGGTCATGCATCTGCTAATATACAAGGTGCGACTGGCCTTGTTGATGGCTGTTACACTGCCGGCTCATGTTCATCTTGGAGTCAACTATGACTCCAAGATCCCTCTCAGCCACTGAGCTGCTGAGGTCATCCCCCAACCTATATGTGTGCTGGGGATTCCTCCTTCCTAGGGGGAGCACCTTGCATTTATCTTTGTTGAACTGCATCCTATTTCGTTCTGCCCACTGATCCAACCTGTCCAGATTGGCCTGTATCTGCTCCCTGCCCTCTGGTGTGTTAACTTTGCCCCATAACTTGGTGTCACCTGCGAACTTGGAGAGCGTGCTCTCCACACCCTCATCCAAATCGCCGATGAAGATATTAAATAATACCAGTCCAAGGACTGAACCATGCAGGACCCCACTGCCCACCTCCTTCCAGGCCGAGAACGACCTGTCCACCACCACTCTGGGTGTGGTCCCTAAGCCAGTTGGCCACCCACCTGACTGTGCAAGTGTCCACTCCACAGCCTGCTAGCTTCCCTACGAGAACAGGATGTGAAACAGTGTCGAAGGCCTTCTTAAAGTCCAGGTAGATGACATCAGCCTCAGCTCCTGTGTCAAGGCACTGCGTTACCTGGTCATAAAAGGCTATAAGGTTTGTCTGGCAGGATCTACCTGTGACAAACCTGTGCTGGTTTCCTTTCAGCATCATTTCCCCTGCTGGGCCTTCACAAATGCACTCTTTGATGATTTTTTCCAGTATTTTCCCACAGATAGAGGTAAGACTGACTGGCCTAAAGTTACCCAGCTCATACCTTCTCCCCTTCTTAAAAATGGGCACCAAACTGGCCTTTTTCCAGTTCTCAGGGACCTGGCTGAAGCACCACAAGTGCTCGAACAGCCATGGCAGCAGCTCAGCTATGACACTGGCCACTTTCTTCAGTACCCATGGATGGAGGTCATCTGGGCTGACTGACTTGTACCCATCCAGCCCCTCCAAGTGCTCCTTAACTAAGTCAGCACTAACCATTGGCGGTCTGGTGCCTTCTGGACATCTGTCTATGCTCAAGGTGGGGGAACTATCGTGGTCAGTATTAAGGAATACTGAAGTAAATAACTCATTGAAGAGCTCCGCCTTTTTCCTTGCGTCAGCCACCAACAGTCCTGATTTGTCCTGCAGGGCCTTATGTTACTCTGTGCCTTCCTTTTGCTCGCTATGTATCTGTAGAAGGACTTTTTTATCATCCTTGACTGTTGTAGCCAGCCTAAGCTCCAGTCCTGCCTTGGCCTGCCTAACTGATTCCCTGCATTAGTGTGCCAGAGAGGTGTATTCCTCCTTAGTAGCTGCCCCCTGCTTCCACTGCCTATAAATCTCTGAGACAGCATCTGAGACCTTAAGAGTTTATTTAACATTTGTAGGAAAGCAACATGGACAAGCTTGGGACTAGACTGCAATAATGTGTAATGAGGAACACAATCCCAAATATGTGCAACAGAAAACAGCAAAACAGGCAAGCTAAACAATACTTCCTTGCCGCACTCACCAGACAAACCACCAACATTTGCCCAGGCCATCCTGGTCAGGAAGATATTGTCTAGGCGTGCCACTTTTAGCCTGGAGAGAAAAACGTTCTGATTTAAAACTTCTGAAAGCCTCCCAATGAAGAGAAGAACAGCTGTTCTCCCTTGTTAATAGGGTACAATATGAAGCAGTCGTTTTAAACAGCCAAAAAAAAAAAAAAAGTTTCCCTAGACAGATGTTGGCCTCACACAGAATAGGAAGAGCAGAGCCTGCAGCCACGCACAAGAGGCAAAGACTCCTGAGATCCATCCCAATCCTGTGGCCTCCATGATGATGGCACAAGTACAGAACAGCAATCAAAACTGTTGTGATTCAGCAACCAAAGAAACAAACTTACTTGTGCTCTTGCATAAGGCGCTGAACCCCCTCACCACAATTAAAGAGGTACCTGAGAAAAAAAGTGGGCATCAGAGAAGAGCAGAAGGCACCACTGTCCTTGGCCACGCCAAGTCAACATTTGCTTTATACTCCCTTTCACGTGACAAAGCCGAGCAAAACGCAGGGCAAACAAGGCCGCAAGCCAGGACCCGCTCCTGTCTGCAGCACCGACCCACCCTGCCTGTGACGAGACAACACTTCTCCTGCAGTCGGGGGCAGGGACCCACCCCGCTTACTGAGGGCGCCACGTCCCCCGCGGAACCAGCCCGGGGAGCGGGCGAGGCGGGAGGCAGCAACGCTGCGGCCCGGTGACAAGGGCTCATTCCGCCGCATCAGCGCCCCTCCCCCCCGCGGCCGCACGCTGCGCTGACCGGTTGAACTCGGAGAAGACGTAGACTGCGGCGCCCGCGTCCCGGCTCCCGGCCGCCACCACCTGCACGTAGACGACGGTGGGGCCGAGCGTGCCCTGCCGCTTCTCGCGGCTCCGCAGGTGGCGCAGCGTGCCCTTGGCCGCGCGCGGCGGGTGCGCGGCGCCCGTCAGCATCGCTGTGCCCACTGGCAGCCGCCGCCGCCCCCAGACCAGGCTCCAGCCCCAGACCAGGCGCCGAGCCTGCACCCTGGCACACCACATATGGGTCTCGTGCTCACGTAAGGCGCACAACGCAACACTGCAGCCTCCCCTCACAGCCAATAGGCGACGCCCCTCGCTCACGTGACCAACATCGGCCAATGCAAAGTAGGCGTCACTTCCTCTTTCCGGCTGCGCTACAGGCAACGCACTCCACTGTCATGTGACAAGCCCCAGCCAGTAGGGGCTAGGCTTGAAGAGGTAGGGTAGCCTGTGCTTCTCGGGCGGGCTTGAGCTTGGGGAAGGGTAGAGGCCGGATTGCTGCCGCCACCTCGTACAGGGCGGCCTCGCCCGCGCCGCTGGCCCCTGCCTCCCACCGGCCTCGAAGGCAGCGCAGGCTTGGCGAGCTGGCGCCGATGGCTGAGCTCCGTGTGTCCCAGTCCCAGATATTTGGGAGTCTTTGTATGCTCGGGCTTTAAGCCAGAGTCCTGCTCAGCCATAACAAACAGTTAATAACCTTAGAGCAGTTCCACGAGGTACCTGGGCCCAGGGAACATAGTGTCAGGCATGGAGTGAATCCTGCTCCCAGTCCCCCCAACAGCAAAGGCAGGCTCAACGATACAGGGCAGATGGTTTGGGAATAGAAGAGGATGTGCTTTGTGATGTGTTGCCCATGTGAGGAAAAATGGGAATTCTTGGTCTGTTTCAGGTATGGAAAACCAGGCCGCTAGTGCAGGGGTTACCCACAGGTGACCTCCCGCTATGTACTGACTTGTATCTCTTGGGTCTGGAGGCCCTGGAGCAGAAGGGCTGCATGGGTTCAGTTAAAGGGTACCAAGCTCCTCAGCCTAGTGGCTCCAGGCTTTGGACAAGCCATCCATAAATGGCTTGTTGACCCCAACCAGCTGACAGCAATAGGGTATATGTATGTGATCTACCTTCATGGAGGTGTGAGGTCCTGTCCCACCACAAAAATAGAACTAACAGCTAGGAGCCAGACAGTGAAAACAACAGCAGCCATTGCCCAGCATACTACCTACCCAGTGGCTGTGGGCTGAGACGGGCCCAATGACCAAATAGTGTTGCATCTTGCAAGAGTAGGCAAGAACCCCTAAAAGGCTGCTTAGATGGATTATTCCCCTTTGACCCCAAGTTGTTTGGATCTTGGCCTACATCATTCAGTAAGTGCCACTCAGTTACAAGAGAAGCAGTTTTGGGCAGGGGCTAGACCTAGTTCAAGGTCTGGTAAAGGTCGCTGGGTATAATGGGCATTTGTATGTGGTATTGGTTTTCTCTAGCTGAAGACATTCCCTAGGTTTTCCCACTCGCAATGTACCACAAAGAATGACATTACATTTACATTACGTCACATGTTTAAGACTCATAATGGATTAATATGCTATTACTGGTAAAAGATACTAGGAGGCACCTCAACAATTTTACCCTCTTGATCTCATAATACTAAATTACAGCAGGCGGCAGTTTAGGAATGTATTTGGCGATTGGTTTATTTTTTTGGTGGCTTTTGGTTACAATCCTCCCCCCTACCCCCCGCCCCCGGTTTCTTCCATCACTGGGGGGGGCCTCTTGGGGTTTCCAGTGCAGCCCCTAATTCAGAGACCAGAAGAAATTGTTGCCTGCTGGGCAAAGCCTGTTTGGATGCTTGCAGCCATTACCTTGGCCAGAGAAAGCTGGGGTGCGTTCTAGTGGAACATCAGAGCACAAAGGTGGAAGTGCTCTTTTTGGGAAACACTCCCTCCACTGGCTGAACCTCACATAAGCACAGTTTTTTTTGCCAGTCAGTGAATCATTTTCAGCTCAGAGGCACTGTCTTATCAAATACTCTATTTGCATGTCATTCTGGTTTCCTGCATCTCTGGTTACTATGATCCAGATGTGCCCAGGGTTTGTAGGCGCACCTCATATTACAGCATTAACCCCCCCCCCCCCCCATTTTTTCTTCGTATTTTACACTATTTACTTAAGAACCTTTGCTTTCACAGTTTGGCTGCCTAAAGAAACTATCCAGACCTTTTTCTTTTTTCCTTCCTAGTGCCTACAGTCATCTCCCCCTCCCCATGGCTTTCTGTTAAAAGTCCTTTCTTTTCAGGCACCTTCCTGACTCACCACCCCAAACCAACCAATCAAACACCCATCCCCCTTGTCCCGCACCCACAGCACCCCCTCCCTCCTGCAGGAAGGATGTCCTCTTCCCTTCCCTTACCTCCCCCTGCCCCCTGTGAAACCACTCTTGCATCAACCCCCAGAGCCTGTTATCAAAGGTGTCCAAAAGGTTGTTTCACAAAGACTTTATTCAGATTCAAAGTACAGTAAAAGTTCTGTTAACCGGCATTTTACAAGCCGGCATGCCGGCTTGTAAGATAAAGTGAAACCGGAAGTGCCACGGTGGGCAGTGATATGGGTTTCTCTGAGCCCCCACGGCCCATGGCCGTAACAGGCTGTGCGGCGCCTGCCTCCCTGTCCTGCAGGGCCTACGGGAGGTGCAGCAGTGCCGCAGGAGGGGTGGCAGGACACCCCAGACGGGGCAGGAGAAATAGTGGCCTGGGCCGCTCAATTAACCAGCATATTTTGTTATCTGGCATCCCTCATTCCCAAGGGATGCCAGATAACAGAGCTTTTACTGTAATATGAAATACAAAATGAAATTTAAAAAAATCCCAGTAAACAGTTACAGGGGCTATTCCCCCACTGAGCAGCCATTGTGTGTGCCACCAGGTAATTGCTGATCACGGCTCCACTTCTACTGTTTTCCTGAATGCCTAATCCCCCACCCTCCTTGTCTCTGTGTACATCTTGCAGCTTCTCTCACTTCCCTCAAGTTTTGGGCCCAAGACTCACTGACAACTTCCCCCCCTTACAGGTCTAAATGCCAATGCCTAGCCTCACAACTGGCTAGGTAACCCACTTACAAGGAGACCTGGTAGACAGAGCTTGAGATCTCAAAATGTAGTACAATATTCTCCAGCTACAGAAACTGTTGGAACTTGTTGGAGCATTCATCCAGGAGAATCTCCAAACTGTGTAAGAGACTTAAGAATGTCACTATAGTAAGAATGCATGACTGAGTATATCAGCTGGGGAACTGAGTCCTGCTCTTAACTCCCTTTGCTAGAAGCAAGCTATTAGCCAAATGGCAGGGGCCCTAAGAGATTGAGAGATGAGCTGGGGAGGTCAACTATAAATCGGGAGATAATGTGGGTCCCACATATATCACATAAATCTCCCAAAACCATGGAGGGCCCAAGAAATGCTTAATGCCTCAAATCTAGTTGGTAGAAAATATGGGAGCTGACAGTTCAGCTCCTAATTGGTACGGTCATCCTTGGAGAGGACCTGTCCATAGCTCAGTAAAGTGGCGGCAAGGGCCCTACTGGAGGATTTTTCAGATGTGTTCAGGTAAACCCAAGAGAACCACCCTGACTGTCATAGCATTGTCTTGAAACCAAGGTGCCCTGTCAAAAAAAAGTGTTTTCCAGAATGCTACAGTGATATGGGAAACTAAGAAAAGAAGTATGGAGTATTCTGGATATGGAAGTGATTGAAGAGTCTCCAAATGAGTGGAGCAGTCCAATCATATAGGTTTCCAAACTGGACAAGACCATCCAGTTTTGCATCAATTCCAGAAACTGAATGTGGTATTGAAGTTTGATGTATACCATGTCCTGGGTTGATGAATTACTACAGTGGTGGGGGAAGGCTAAATATATAACACTGGATTTGATGAACAGTTACTGACAGATTCCCTAACTCCAGAGTCCCAGGAGTTAACAGCATCCCCAGCACCTTGGAGCCTGTGTCAGTTCAGAACCCTTCCCTTCAAGCTCTGTGGTGCCCCAACTACCTTCCTTCCACAGCAGTGGACAAGGTGCTGCAGCCACATCAAGAGTATAATGCAGCCTACCTTAATGATGTAGTCATGTTCACAAGTACCTGGAAGGAACATCTCCAGCTGGTCAGGTCAGTGATGCAGTTGCTTCCAGCTTCAGGCCTTGTGGCAAATCCAGCAGAATACTGACTTGGCTATGCAGAAATCAAGAACTTGAGGTATGCTTTAGACAAAGGGGAGATGAGACCACTCACTGATAAGGTAAAGGTCTTAATGGAGTTGCCAGTATCCCAAACAAACAACTGAAGTTCTTACTCAGATTGGCAAGTTACTATTGGTGCTTTATTCTACATTTTTTGTCAGTAACTATATTTCAGACTTTCTGGGCAATACCCTGATCTAAGTGGTCTCTAGTATGTGCAAGGGCATTCAGAGAAATAAAATGGATGTTATGTACTGCTGCAATGTTGCACAATCCAGACTTTGACCATAGGTTTTCTTTATAGATGGATGCCTCCAAGTGAGGCCTTGGGGCTATTCTCTCAGGACTTTGAGTATGGAGAGCACCCTATCCTACACTTAAGGCAGAAACTTCTTCCCTGAAAGCAAAACTACTCTGAGAAGGAGTGCCTTGCCATAAGGTAGTCAGTGGAGGTTGTCAGTATTATCTCCTTGGGGCCCCGTTTACTTTGGCTAGCAGTCATGGCCCTCTAATATGGTTGAACTCAATGTGACAAACCAACCCCAGACCAGCGTGTTGGTTCCCAGCATTACAACTGCACTTTGGGAGCTGCCATCAATCAGGAATTGCATGTGAAGATAGATTTCATGAGAAGGAGAGAAACTAAATTTGGAAGAGCAAGTCTTAGACTCTACTCTTGTAGGCGGTGTGGAGGTATGTAATAGGGTGGTCTTCTCCTTAAGAAGAGGCAGCCAGCCCTACTATGACATTCAGCTGTGGAGCATTCTGTTAATGAGGGATTATCCTACTGGGAGCTTAAAACCTAGAAAAGACAGCAGAGGGGAAGGATCTGCTTAGAAAGACTTTGCGTACAATTTTTAAAAAACACACCCTTTCCTCTTTCCAGAAGAAAGTCATATCTTACATAAAATATACAATGCCTTTCCCAAACTTGGTCTCTTTTCCATCTCATACCCAAATAACATTCTTTCTTTTTGTTCCTAATGTCCCAGTATGACAAGGGGATCCATACACACCTCCCTGCGCCCCCCACCCCGAGTACCCCAGGATTCCCAATCAACCCAGAATGGGCCAAGCAGAGCATCCTGGGGAAAACAAAACTAACCTTCAGGGCAGGGATAGCCAGAACTGGTGCAGCGTGTGGCACTGCCATGGCAATTTAAAAACTCCCTGTCAATCAACTTAGGTGGTGGCCAGCTGATGACATCAGCCGCTGGTGCGACCCTAGGGAATTTAAAAGGTACTTAGACTGCCAGCAAGGGAGAGGAAGGAACTGCTTCCTGGCCAGCTGAGGCCAGGGCAGGAGAGGCCTCGGGGCACTGGGCCAGGGCAGGAAAGCCCTACTAGGAGCGAGGAGAGATGACATCTCTATCCCTGTTCAGGGACTATTCCTTGGAAAAAGTGTGCCTGCCTGGTCTCATATAGGTGGTCCCTTGCTGCCTTGGATTGTGCACCCAGGGTTGGCCACAGCATTTGTTCCTGTAGTCTTGGCAAGGGCTTGTGTTCTCCCCAGGAGAAACCCTGAAATCTTCCTGCCACAACTTGGGGCTTTCTTTCAGTGGTGGGGCTCCCTCCAATAGCCCCTCGTGGGTCGGTTGCACTTCTTAGCAGGTATTCTTGGGGCTCTAACCTCCCCTACACCCCAGCCAAGCACCAGCATTTAAGACGGCCACCTGACGGTTGGTTGGCTCACCCCCTGATGTTGCCTCCTGGACTCTCCTTGTCTGCGGGGCTCCTGGTGATCATGCCCTGCCCTAGGTATCTTCAGGACATTAGACTGTCCCTGCTGCTATGCCAGGTCTTCTTTGCTGCGCTGCTGCTTGCAGTGCTGCCCTGGCCGCTCCTATACCTGAGTATCACCCATGGCCCTAATCCTTGTTTTAGGGCCCCTCAGGGTAATCTAGAAAAGAACAAATTAACAAAGAAAGAAAAAGGGAGCGGGGTCTGGGCCGATCCCATTCACAACTCTGGTGTCTGCAGCTCCACAGTCCCTCAACTCCATCCTCATCTCCTTAATTGTTCATGGGCCCCTCCAACGGGTCAGCCCTCAGGTCCCTTTGTGGCAGCTGGTGCAGTCTTTGCCTGGCCAAGGAAGCAGTCCTGCAGTTTGCTCCCCACAGTGCTTCCCCAGCTCTTTCCTCGCTGCTGGCTTTTATTTCTGCCAGGCAGTGTTCTTTTATAACGTCTTCTACCTGCGCCACTTCCAGCCGGAAAGAAAAGCAGCTGACAAACCATACAGGTGCTCCATCCCAGTGTGGCTCGTCTGTCTCTTCTCCTTCTGAAAAAGGTAAGTTTGCCCTGTCTTCAGGGCTTTCCTTTTCCTTGTGGGAACAGGCTGTGTCCACCTCGGGTCTTGCTGCGGAAGTGGTCTTCTGTTCCCTTGTTTCTGTCCCCCTGGGACACAGAGTAAGGAACATCATCTTATTGAGCCTGGGATGGATAGTCCCTCCAGAGTGGAGGCTCTTTTTCTTCCCTTTAGTATTTGTGGCAGGACACTGGTAGTTCTTGCCACTTTAAGGGCTGAGCCAAACAGCCAGCAGGTGCTTGATTACGGTGGCCATTTTAGAACACCTATATAAACAGAGCAGTTCACTACTGGCAGGCCAGACAGAAACATTACCTAGCTGTAAGGTTCTGTGTGATATCCTGGAGGTAAAGGCAGAAGCTTAAAGGGATGGTTTGGAGGCTCCTAATCCTGGGCATGACCTAAAACTGCACCCGGCCAGGGATGGGTGGCCTGTGGGGGTTCATGGTAGCATGGGAGTCCCCCAAAAATGCCAGGCCAGTTACCATGCTGGTAAAAGATGAGTCAGGGCACCTTAATAACCCCAGCTCCCACAACCAGATTACCTCATAGTAGGGCCAAGAAGGCTGACCCATGTTTGAGAGTGGGCTAGAGGCTCAGAAGCCTGACTTGAAACACCCTGGACTGGTCAATGCTGGGGCCAGGACCAGAAGTGTCAAAAGAGCCAGAGGTCCACTGTGAGAGATGCCTGGAGCTAAGAGCCTGGGGTTCTGACTGGCCTTGGAAGCAGGGCCAGGGCCTGTGTGGTCAAAGGTTCGGGGGGGAGGGCATGCCCAATAGGGGGAAGAGTTCAGGCAGCAAGGCAGCCCAGAATGAGGGCAGAGTAGGACGCCTGATTGGAAGGATCCAGCTGGAGTCCAGACTGGAGGATTCTGGGGCCCAGTGTGTGGCCGGTGATGTTAAGAACTGGGATGCCATCTGCGACGCTTGGGCTGTGGTGTAGGAGAAGAACAGAGCTGCAGATAGTCCCCCTGGCATCAGGGCAAAATGGGCAGCCTCCCGCCTAATTAACACCATAATTATATATCATCAAAGCATGGCAAGAAAGAAGGCAGGCAGTTGCCCATAGAAACAGGTGGGCAGACTGGCATGAGATCCAGCTCTGAGCATGTCCCCTGTTACAGTATTATTTCATTTGGTTGAATTCAGTAAGGCCATGAGGCCAGGGAACCAGGGCGCCTGAATCAGGGCTAGTCCTGAGCCTGGCTCTCAAAGTGCCGAGAGCAGGTGACCAACTGAGCAGGGCCCAAGAGTCTGCGTAGGTGGGTGCAGCAACCCACTGTGAGAGGGAGACAGCAAGACAACAGCCAGCAACCATGGGAGGACCAAACAAAGCCGGAGAAGCTGCAAGTGTCTTCAGTGCCTCAACACTGACAGTTGGTGTGTGGCCAGGTGTGGCGAAGTGGGGGTCCATGACTAGCCACAGGGCTAGTTTCCCCACCTGCCTCTAGGCACGCTGCCCACCTGTCTCATCTGCCACGCCTTGGTGGAACATATTTGAGTGTCAATTAGGCGGGAAGCTGCCCATTGTACACCCTGATATTGGGGGGGCTATCCACAGCTCGGCTCCATCCCTACACTGCGGCCCAAGCCTCACGGATGGCATCTCAGGCAGTTGGATCAACTGTCCCCTTCGCCCATTAGCTGTGGCCCTATCTCAGGAGACCTTCAGCTTCTGCATAAGCCCTGGCCCTGTCTCAGGCCAGTCAGGACCCCAAGCTTCTTTGCTCATCATAGGCGTCCCTCGCAGTGGGCCCCAGGCCCTTTTGACCCTTCTGGTCCTGGCCCCAGCACTGACCAGTCAAGTCCCTTGGTTGAGTTTACACCTCCTGCCTGCACTTAGGGATTGGGGTCCCCCATTCCCAGCTCAGGTGCTTCTGGAAGCGTGCCTGGCCCTGCGGGGTTACTCTCCTGGCAGGCTCAGGTGCTTCCTGAAGCTTACCTCACCTACCCTGCTCTGATGGCATATGGCCCACCTGAAGGTGAGGGCTGGGGTTAAGGCACCCCTACCACCTTTCACCAGGGTGATAACTGGCCTGGCATTTTCTGGGGGCTCCTGCATCACTAAGAGCCCCACCAGGCCACCCACTCCCAGCAGGGTGCAGTTTTATGTCATGCCCAGGACCAGGAGCCTCCAAACTGTCCCTTACAGCTCCTGCTCCTACCTCCAGCATGTTGTATTCAGCCTAGCAGCCAGGCAATGTTACTGCCTGGCCTGCCAGCAGCAAACTTCCCTGTTTATATAGGCAGCCAGGGATTCATAGATTCATAGACTGTAGAGTCGGAAGGGACCACGAAGGATCATTGTGCCCGACCCCCTGCCCCTGGCAGGAAAGAGGACTGAGGTCAGATGACCCCAGTCAGGTAACTACTAAGCCTCCTCTTAAAGACCTTCAAGTTAGGTGATAGGATTCCATTCCAGATTCTGACCACCCTAACTGTAAAAAATGCCTTCCTAATGTCTAACTTGAATCTACTCTCCACTAACTTTCACCCATTATTCCTAGTTACTCCTATGGGTGGTCTGATAAATAGCGCATCTCCAATTCCCTGTTTTCCTCCCTTGATAAACTTATAGGCAGCTACAAGGTCTCCTCTCAGACGTCTCTTGTGAAGGCTGAAGAGATCCAGATCTCTCAACCTCCCCTTATAGGGTCTTTCACGGAGGCCACTAATCATATGAGTGGCCCTCCTCTGAACCCTCTTCAGATTCTCCATGTCCGTCCTGAATTGCGGTGCCTAAAATTGGACACAGTACTCCAGTTGTGGCCTGACCAATGCCACATAGAGGGGAAGCATCACCTCCCTCGATCTGTTGGTCATGCATCTGCTAATGCACAACAAGGTGAGATTGGCCTTGTTGATAGCTTCATTACGCTGCCAGCTTATGTTCATCTTGGAGTCAATTGTTACTCCAAGATCCCTCTCAGATGCTGGATCTAAAATCAATCACCTGCTGGCCACTTGGCTTGGCCCTTAAAGTGGCAGGCACCAACAGTGCCCTGCCACACCAGGGTGTAGGGGAGGCGCAGCCCCAATGATAACCGTATCCAAACCGTGAGTACCCCTAGCGGGGACCTCTGTACTGACACCTCTGAACCGCTCCTCAGAATAGGATTGACACCAGGTCATGGCAGGCGAGTTGAGGGGAGGAGGGCTCACTTTGGGTACTCTCAAGGTCAGGTGCCGATTAGGTGGTGGCATGACACCCACCCTTCAAAATAAGCCATTTGGTGAGTTTCTGCCTAGGACTCTGAATTTCTCTGCACCCAGTCATAGATTCACTCTTGGTCTTCATCGAATAGCATATCCCATCAGAAATTTCACTTAAAAAGTCTTACCATTTCAACTTGTTATAGTCTTATATTCACATTATTCTCCTCCTACAGAATGAAATGGGGATTTTGACTTGGGTCATAAACCTCCAATTCATGGACAGTTTCCATATCATATTCCTGGAATATAACACAGCATCACAGGAATTTACCATTCAAGCCTTTTATATGCTGTAATGAGATAAGATAATAGTCTGAACAGACTTTACATGCCTTTCCAAATAAATAGTGTTGAAGATTCCTGAGAACTTTGCACAACAGTCTCCCTACATCATCACATAATTACTTCCATGGAACAATCATTTTTAGCTCAAGTAAACAATTAGATGTTCCCCACCCCTAATCTTGTTTCATCAGAACTGCTCTCAGTCCAGTTTCCAATACATCCATGACCACCATGAAAGATTTCTTAAATTTAGACTAGCTATTAGAAACTTAAAGAAATACTAGCTGCACATTTTCCTCATTCTTTTTTTTCTTTTCAAACAAATCCTGATACCTCCTTTATTCAAACAGCCTTGGTAACTTGGTTTTAATTGTGCAGCTTAGTGTTCATTCTTGTGAGTGTACTAGCATCTGGACTAACTCACCTGCCAGCTTTAATTGCTTTAAAGGATTCATTCCAAGCAGCCTGCAGGTTGCAGGCTCCTTACAAGGAGCAATACCACCTTCTCTCCCATGATATAAATTCTAGCTCCAGTTTTGTTATTATAGTACAATTTAGATCTGTTTTGGGTACATGTTACTTTTTGCTATTTCTGTGTATTTTTAATCTTGCCATGGGAATACAAAATACCTTCTACTACTGTTTCCTTCCCTGAGATCCCAGTCTCTTCCCAGTATTTCCTGAGCAAGTCCTGGGTGTCTGTGACAAGATGGTGCCCAAGGGTTGCTGTGATGCCAGTTTGTGGCCCCCTCAGTCTTGTCTGGCCCCACTCAAGTCTCTCTTGATCTCAACCCATTCATTCACCTTCCATGCCTTGTTGGTAAAGAAAAGTTGGTAAGGGGAGGCTGCCCACCTGGAGTTGATGCGTCTTCTGGGGCTCTCTGTCCTCTTTGTCCTATAGTGCTTGTTTTCTCAGGCCCCACTGGCCTTAAGGGATAGACTTGTGGCCTTCTCACCCCAACAGCCATGCTTATACCTCACAGGTGGCACAATTGCTCTTGCTCCTCCAAACTGCTTGGCCGTCTGACCACAAAAACTTTATTGGGGTTTTGGCCTTCCCAGCTTTGGTACTGTTCCTCTAGCTCAGTCCCCTATCCAAAGGTCCATTCTTCTGGACCCCAAACCTTGGGACCCAGGCCTGGTCTCACCCCTCCAGGCTTCAGTTGGCCTTCAGACCACCTGTTTCTCTCCCTAGTACAGGCTTTGACCCTCCTGTCTGTAGCTCACCTAGGTTTATCCTTCTCAAGCTATGAGCTCTGGTCCTCCTGGCCTCAGTCCTTTCCCCTTCTCTAACCTCTCCCTGGTTTAAGCTATTAGCTCTCTGTCTTATACCCTTGCCCTGGCAAGGATCACTACTATGCCTCCATGGCACCCTGTAGCCTCCTCATTGCCCCTTTTAGCCACAACTGGTCCACCAGTTCAAACTAGAACATAAAAGGAAGCTACTGCTTAAAAACACACTCTCTCTCTCTCTCTCTCTCTCTCTCTCTCTCTTTCTGTGCCCCCACTCAGGGCAAAAATCATAAAAGAAAGAAAAAGCATGGTGTCACTTTATCAAGCCCTCATCTTCTGGGGGTGAACAAACACACATCAGCTCATCCCTCATCCCTGGGGGCTCTCACCACTATTTCAGGGGTCTGGTGCTAGTCAGGGTCTCCCAGGTACGTTCATTTCCTCCTAGGAGTTCATTTCCCTTTGAAGTCCCCCCAACCCTAGGAGATCTGGGGTTTTTAAGTATCTCAGAGTGTGGAAGCCCCATCTAATCATGTGATCCTTCCTCTCCAGCACAGCTGCATCTCATTAATTCTAATGTTTGGCTTGCCTTGCTCCTTGGTTGCTGCTGTGCTTTGCCACCAATTATCTCCACTTTAGTAACAGGAACCTTTGGGTTTTTGTTACAATACCCCTAACCTTTTTGCTGGTTATCCATCATTTCAGCAGAAATGGCAGAAAACCCAGTAATTCCCAGATTACTGCTTGATAGGTAAACAATATATAGGACAAATCAACTTCCCAATCACTCAGATTTTATTTACCTCTATTGATTTTTTCGTGACATTTTTCCATTGAATGTTTCCACCAACCTGTTTGCCTCAGGGTGATAAGCAGTCTTGTTTACTTGTCTGAACTCACATTTCTTCTGCATATTTCCTTCAATCCAAGACAAGGTTTTTCCCCCCAGTCAACATGGGGGGCAGAGCCTCATAGATTTGAGTACTGGCCAAAGGCAGGCAGCAACTTGGTTTTGGCTTTGGGCTGAAGCCAGAGCTAAGCCCCCATCTGCCTCAGGCAAGGGTGGTTTGTTTGCAGGGAAGAGGGCTTTCAGTGAAGGGGCAAATGGGGGAGACCATGTGATGGGAGGGTGCATGGGGGAGATGGCACAGCTTCCCCACTGCTGAACTTTAGCTCTGATGGAAAGAAGCTGCAGGGGGGCAGGCATAGGCATGGTGGGGAAGGGGTGAGGATAGTATATGATGGGAGACAGGCAGCAGGGAGCTCATGAAGCACATAGACAAGTGCCAAAGGGCGCAAGTGGTAGGGTGGAAGGCACAGAGGCAAGGGATGGCAGTCTGGCCTCTAACCCCCCCCCGCCCCGGTTGCTTTCACCACCACAGCAGTGGGGGGGATAAATTTAAGACAACTCTCTAATTAGATTCTGTACATGGAAAATAATAACATGCCAGTTTCAGGAAAAATTCCTTCCATTTATCCCCCCACTTTCCCACCCCCGGAACTTTTTATATGCTCCCAAAGATCCACTAACAAGGTAATCTTGGCAGACCCATCCTATCCAACTGTGGGATCCTCATCAAAGCTATAAGGAATCATAGAAACTATCCAAAAACCATTTGTAACAGGCTTCCTCAACAGGAGAAAGCTATATTATACATCATGAACATCACTAGCCTGTACATTAACATCCCACACCATAAAGTCATAGCTGCCTGCCTGAAATACCTTCCAGAACATGCAGTACACTCATATTTGCAACAATGTGTGTTGCACATAGCATCCACTTTACCCTTAACAATTGTCCAAACCATGGGCATAAGTATGGACACAAAAATGTTGCCTCATGTAGCAGGTCACTGGGGTGCACCTGCTCCTTTAATGGAGCAAGCAGCCTGTGAGGCCACTTGCAGGTGGCACAGGGAGCCAAGAAGAGACTCACCTGACCAGAAGAGCTATGTACGCCCAGAGCCTGAGCCAGCTGGGCAGTCTCTCCCTGGCAGCAGGGCTCCTGAAGATACTGGAGTTTATATAAAAACCCCTACAGGCCGGGGAACAAAGGAAGACAGGGTTTTACAGGTAAGTGGCTTTTGATTTATTTTGAACACAGAGAGACTCAGGGATCTGTCAGGGGGTGGAGATGCTACCTTTTTATTCAAGTGGTGCTGGTGGTTTAACCTTGAGCCCTGCAGCGATAGGCTCAAGGCCTGCTGGGTAACCCAGGAGCCCACAGGCTGAGGATGGGGACCAACAAAGGGTTGAGAAGCCGAGGGAAGGGCTAAGACCTGAACCCCAGGGTCTGTGTGCCCAAGGAAGGGTTGAGCTGGGCCAGAGAGTCCACAATCCCAGAGAAGAAACTAAGCCAAACCTGAGATCCCAGAGAAGGGGCTGTGCGCAGGACCAGGGGTGTGAGAGTGTAAATGGACAACATCAATAGGAGAGAATACTTATGAGGCTTGGGGTGTGGTGTAGGGAAGGAACAGAGCCACACAATTAGCTCTTAAGGCTGTAAGTGCCCAGCAAAGATACAGACAAGCTGAGAGGGTCTACTAGCCTGGGGGTGCAGGACTGTGAGGGGACCCAGGGGGGCACAGTGGTGAGCGATTCAGGCTCACTCAGAGCCCATGGGCAGCCTCCCTCTCACAACCTTCAGTAACAACACGGTATGGTAGATGAGCGAACAAGGAAGGGCTACATTAGAGCCTGAGCCAGGCAGGGCTGCATGGCTGCCAGGGGGCATCATGGCCACCCCCTTGGCCACAGGCCTGCTACACCTCAATATGCCAGCCATTGCATGAGTCATTTGGAGGAAAAATTTCTAGAAAACTGCACCATCAGAACTGTACCATACTTTGTTACCTCTCAGCTCCCTGTTCTTGGCATAGTATGCAGCCTATCTGACTCACAAAGGATTCACCCCTCTCCTCAGCCTGAACAACAACTGATTAGAGGAAGGACTTACAAAAAACAATGAAGATGCAGCGGGAGATGCACCTAAATCCCTCCAGACAAGGGTGATTTGAGTGAAGCAAGTCCCCTGGTCTCATTTACATCAGAGATAGAACTGGATGACAACTCATTTACATGGGAGATGGGACAGGCATGCACCTTCATTAGCAGTCAGAATTGAGAACAAAGATTCCAAGCCAAGGACTGCACTGAATTCTGGGACCAGAGAAGCAGGGGAGCACTGCATGATGGGGGATCTCTGCTCCAAATGCTAATCAACCCATGTCTACACACACCCAGCTCAGCAGGTATCAGTTCAATTCTAGTAATGGCTCCTTTATTGGTACCCAAAACACTGAATCTGCCTGTCTGTATTGAGAGATCCCTCGGAGTAAAGCCACCCATAGCCAGGAGTGCTCAGTTCCTTTTTTTCAACATATGAGCCGTTGTTTAGCCATAAATAAACCTAGTGTTCTCGCTTGAGCCATTGTTAGTTCTCTACAAAAACCCCTACCCAAGCTCAAGCTTCTGTCCTGGGGCTTGGATCCAAAACCTGCCCCAGTTCCACTCCTTTCCTGCCTGGAATCCCTGCACTGATCGTGCTGAGGGCTCCGCCTGTCTGCAACCTTCAGCAAACACCTGGGAACCTCAACTGGTTCAAGCTTCGCTGAATGGTAAGACTCCATCTCTCTCTCTCTCTCTCTCTCTCTCTGACTCCAAGAACTTGACTTTTACTTCAGGCACAGCTTTCTAAACCTGACTTTTGCTGATCAAACTTGATCTAGACTTCCCCAAATACCTAACTGAAACTATGTAACATTGTAACTATTTTATTTCTCTCTCTTGTATGGCTATTACTGGTGGTAGCATCATAAGTTCATATACCTGGCAATAAATAAATTTTATGGTCAAGCTGGTTGCTATACTCTCTCTCTCTGAACCTCATTTACTCTTTCTTCCCCTTGACCTCCCCATTTGCTCTGCAGCAACACTTCTTTTACGTAAGCCAGAGATCCCTGTAATGCCCTAAATTATGGTGGGGTCCGCTCATCAAGGGAGTTATCAGTAGGACCATTGTGACAAGAGATTGGGATGTGCTGAGTTTTGAGGCACATGAGGGTATCAGCAGAAAGTGCCGATTGGACCCAAGCCTGCTCATATGTACTCTGTTAGCATGTGTGTGTCTAACTTCATTTATTATTGCCCTGTTGAAATACGGGATGAACTGAGTTCAAGGCACATGAGGGTGTCAGCCTGTCAATGCTGAATAACCCGGCCTGACTCAGATGTGCTCTGTTAACCTGTTTGCTTGTGTCTGGCTGCATTTTATTATTGCCCTGATGAACCTAGTTCAAGGCATATGAGGGTGTTAGCCTGTCAATGCTGAATAACCTGGCCTGACTCAGGTGTGCTCTGCTAATCTGTGTGTACGTGCATATATGTGCTTGACTGATTTAGTGTTTGGAGGAACCCAGCGACATTGAAACTGAGTCCTTTAAGATGGCTCCATTGGGAGCGAGGACTTGCAGAAGGGAGAGATACAGCTCCATATATAAAAACAAGTAACAGCAGCACATGGGTAGAATTACAGAGACCCCAGAAATGTACCCCTAATAAATGAGCGCACCACAAAGTGGCAGGCAAATATGGTTACAACTTGCATTACATAGATATTTTCATCATTTAGACTGAACACCTAGACTAGCTTATTGCCTTCTACCACAGGTTTAACAACTAGCATCCGTCAATCAGCTTTCTCTGGTATACTCCTAAACCAACATCAACTTTCTACAGAAAACCCACAGACCACTACACCTGTTTACACAAGACCAGCAGTCATCTCAGGCACTCTGAGGAGTTTGGTCCTCAAACGCCACCTGCTCTGAGGAGAACGCTCATGATGCTCACATGGTCAGCCTAATGGATTTGAAAGCACCTTTATACAACAGGGGAACTCAAGTAGAAAACTTCACCATACATTTGAAAGAGCCGTCCAAATACCCTGCAATAATCTGCTACAATACAAAAAGAAAACCCCTGCCACCATGCACCCCAAGTGATCACCTGCTACCCCTCATTGGAACCACTGAGAAGAATCATCCAACAACTACAGCCTATACTCAACAAAGATCAGATCTTGAAAGAAATATTCCGAGCCCCTCTGCTCCTGGCTTTCAAATGACCTCCTAACTTTGCTCAACTCATTATCAAAAGCAAACTCTCCACTGCCCAGGAGACATCAAATGAGACAAAGCCCTGCCTTGACTAGAAATGCTTAGCCTCTGACACATCTCCACCGCCATTACTATCAACACATCCATCCCCTTGGTGTAATGCCCATGAGTACAGGAAGTACATCTGTATGTATGTAAGTTGTGCAGCTTGTTAGGACTCTCAGCATGCTGTTAAATACAGCATCAAGCTTTTTAATGTGACAACTTCTGGACCATACAGGAGAACAATATTCTTCTGGGGCATATGTAATTGCAAGTGTGGTGGTTCTGAGCACTTTAAAATTGGCACTATGTGTGCTGACTAAATAGCTTGGCTGCTTGCAGACTTGGGGGGAAAACTGGTGTGTTGCAGAACAGTTTCAGTGATCCATCATTTTAAGGGCTGGAGCAGGTAGCCAGCAGGTATTTGATTAAGATGACCATTTTAGAGCCCAGCTCTCAGGGCGGGGGAGGCGATTTTGTTAGCTGCCATCCTGGGAGTAACTGCTCGGTTGGCCTACCGCTCCTGAAATATCTTGGAGGTAAGGGGGGGTATATGGGGAAGGAGGAGGACCCATGTCCTGGGCCTAATTGTAAACTGCACCCTGGCAAGGAAGGGTGGCCTGGTGGGACTCCTTGTGGCAAGGGAGTCCCCAAGAAATGCCAGGCCAGTTACTTCCCCGGTGGAAGACGGGTAGGAGCACCTTAACCCCAGACCTCACCATCTGGTGGGTTATTAATGAGAGTGGTGGGCCAGGCACACTGAGTGGACCAGGCACCTGAGCCTATGGGGGTGTTCAACGCTATGCCCTAATGACGGGGCAGAGTTGAGAGGCCCTGGGAGAAGGTGTGAAGAAGTTAGACTGAGAGAAGGGCAGAGTGGCCCAGTGAGGGGTTAGGGACAAAGTTGGCCCAGAGTTTGGCTAATTGCCCAGCCACCACTCAGATGAGTGTCACAGGAGTGACCCAAAAAGGCCATGCCAGGGCTGGCCGAGGAGTGCAGAATCAAGCCTGATGGCCCTCCAGGGTTGCTCAAGAGAGCAGGGCAGGGTGCATGAGGCCCAGGACAGGGTGAATGAGGCCCAGGACAGGTAGTGTGAAAGAGGGCTGGTGAGAGCAGGCCCCAGTGAGAGGGGGGTGGGGGGTGGGCAGGGCAGTATGACAAAGACCTAACTTTGTACTGAATTTGGCCCAACCCCAAGCCAGAGCTTTACCAAACTGAGTATGTTATCTACGAGGCATGGAACACATAAAAGGAAGGTCGGAGCACATACTTATTGCCCATGGACATCAAGGCACTTGAAGGGCAGCCTTCCACTTAATTAACATCTTGATTGATTTATACCAAGGCATGGCAGACAAATGAGGCGGGCAGTTTGCCCGCAGATAAAAGGAGTGGGCCAATACTGAGACAGGGCTCTGGGATTTTATTCCTTTTTGTCACATGGTGCCTTAATTTAAACTTGGTGCTCTCCCATGGTGAGCCCAACACATGCCCAGAAGAGGCAGCGTACTAGTTGGACCTGGCTTTCCCAAAATCTGTATACATCAGGCACTGTAATGGAGCTTTTTTGGCACTTTTATCTAATAGCTAATTGAATCAGCTTTAGGTAAAAGCACCAAAAAGCCCTGCTGAAGCATTAAATCTATACAGATACTGCAGAACCAGGGCAAAGTAATGTGCTGCTGCTTCCAGTAAAGTATATCTTTTTTTTTTCTTTCCCCCCACTTGCCCCCCGTGTCTGTCAGTGCTCATTAAGGCAGGTACCCATGCCTTGACTGGTGACCTTCTAAATGTAATGTTTACAGGTAAGGGAATGGTCTAACATGACTCCTAGGTAGGTTGGGGTATGCTCATGGAGGAGGATACAGTTGCCTACTGTGATATTCAGCATGCTCTTGGCTCAATGATTGTCCAGGTGGAAGAGCAATGAGTAGCAAGCATCAGCAGCTTGATGCTCAACTTTAAGCACCACTTCCGGAGGTAGTCAACAATAAGTTCCATGTCAGTACTCAGTGTCTTTTCCAGTTATGTCATATCTATTCCTTGGACTACTATGGCAAAGTTGTCAGTGTACGTGTATTGCTTAGATGTTGTGTGTGGGAAGACTGAGATATATACGTTGAAAAGTATTGGTGCTAGCACTGACTCTTGGGGGGACTCCATTCTTCACAGTTTGTACTCTGGTTTTTTTTCCTTGGCTGGTAGTGAGTTTGACTGATCCAGTGGAGATCATGTTCATGATGAAAGCGTATAGCTTGCAGTCAGGTATCATAAAGCACGGTTTACATTTTAAGCCTTGCTGCCATAGAGTATCATAGGCGGCTGTAAGGCTGATATAGAACGCACCTGTTTTCTGCCTAATTTCAAATCCATTTTGTGTTTCAGATATTAGTAATGTAACTTGGTCAGTGGTACACTGCTTTTTCCAAAAGGATCAATGATATTTTCTATTCTATTTAGAATTATGCACTCCATGAGTATGTATGTAATGCAGAGTAATGAGGTATATTGGTAGCTCTTTGGATCCTCTGGTGATTTACTGGGTTTTAGGGTAGCAATGACATCAGCTTTTTTCAACTTATTTGGAAGTCTTCCACTTTTTAGACAGTGGCACACCTACACAAGATACTGATATGCAGTAGTTATTGCACATTTATTTAGTACTTTTATAAGAAAGTACTAAATAAATGCGCAGTAACCAAAGTTACTGAGGAATACCACCGGTGAACATCTTCTAAGTGACACTACTGTGCAGTAGGCTAATAATACTGTGCAGTAGTAGCATATTAGCACAGTCCATGCTGTGACGCACTACTGCACAGTATTATGCAGCTACTGTACAGTCAGTGTCTCATGTAGATGCATCCATTTATACACAGATTTCTTAAGCCACATTTTCATGTGGTTCTAAGCTTGGCTAACAAATTCTGCAAATATCTTCTCTGGTCCAGAGGCTTTGCTAGTCTTGATAGCTTTAATAGGTGTGTTGAATAAGACAGACCCTAATATCACTACTGGAAATAGAGGTAAAAATGATGAAAATCACCTGCTCCATCATTGTTAAATGAAGACTGGTACAGAGGGAGACTTAAAAGTTGTAAACTGTACATGAAGCCCACAAGTTCCTGTAAGATACTGGGAATGCTGAACCAAACCCATAAGCAGCAACGGAGTGGGCCGACCACTGGGAAAGGTCAAGGCTATTCCTACAGCATTTTACACCAATACCAAATGAGTCCTCTGTTTAGCATGACCTTGACAGAGAAGCACGGGTCAAGTTGAACAGACTGAGATCTGGATATGGATGCTTCAGAACAACACTTCACACTATGAACATCTTGGACAGCTTCCTGTGTGAATGCAGCGTCCAAAAACAGCACCACACTTAATCAAAAGCTGCAATCTTTACAACTGTCCAGATGAGGTAGATGGAATCCACACATTGGACAATAATATCAGACAGTGGGCACATCTACATGAGACATTTACTGCAAAACTGCTTAATTAGGTCTTCAGTAAAGTCTCAATGTCTACACATGCAGCCCTACTATGCCACAGGAAACTAATTCACAGCTGCTTAATACTTGTATTTACAAGTACTATCCTGTGGCTGCATTCTTTAGTGTACAGCAATGCATGTGTAGGCACTGACAGAGCTGGCTGGGGCACAAAGGTGCTTCAGTGCAGGGGTGCCTGCCAGCTAGTCCCACACTGGAGCACCCTTGTACTCCAGCCAGCCCCTCTGCAGCATGTTGAGTCCGGCTGGAGCAACCCCAGGCTGGCAGGCTAATTGGGACTACTTTGGGGCTGCTCTGACCCAGTTCAATGTGCTGCAGTCCTGGGTATATGTCTAGATGTGGTGCCCAGGAGCAATAAAATCAGGCATGATAAGCACTGCAGTTTATTGTTTTGTATTACTTTCAAGTGTAGACATGGCCAGTGGCTCATGGACTTGGAAGTTGATATCTGTGGTGCCATACTAAAGAGAGATCCCCACCCTCCCTGCCATAATAAAACCATCAGAATCCATGATTCCTCCACATACCTTTCCCAAAATGTGACATACCTGATCCAAAGCACCAAGTGCCCTCTTGGCAACAACATGAGCGACTAAACAGCAACTATGCACCAGAATGCATGCTCATAGAAGAACTAAAAAATGAAATAAAATATGACAATTTTTCAGGATTTAAAATTAACTGAGAACTCAGACCTCCTAGATACTGGTGTAGGAGCAAAGATAAAAAAGAGAGAAAAGATGGGTATAAATATAAATGGGTAACTATTTCATTAAAAATATTTAGGAGTGAATATTACTAAAAAACAGCAGAATTTACAGCTCCAATTTAAAGAATCATAGAAAAATAGGGTTGGAAAGGACCTCCAGAGATCATCCAGTCCAATCCTCTGCCTGAGGCAGAGTCACCTCTATCCAAAACATCCTATATAAATATTTGTATAACCTAGTACTAAAACTATACAGTCAACCCTGTCACACAACCACAAGGCATAGATAGCATCCTAACCTACTACAATTAAAGCAGAGGGACAGTGGTGACCAGTGTGCTGCTGCTGCAAAGATTGTTAAAATATTCTTGGAAGATCCAAAACCCTGCCACCTGTAACAACAGGAGGAGGAAAGTATTCCTTCCTGACCCCATGTGGCAATCAGAAAAGCCCAGAAGCATGGGAAATGCCCATAGGAGAGCATGAGCATAGCTACTCCTATATCAGGGCTGTCCAGATTCAAAGTAGCCAGAGACCATGTGACTGAAAGGCCACACACCATGGGGGCAGCACTAGTGGGAGTCATGTGCTGGGCCCCTAGGCTACGAGCCCCAATTGCATATGGGTAGGTACTCCCTCACTCCACTGCACCATGTGTGCTGGCAGGTGCTTCCCCACATGGCACAACACTCTGCCTCATCTTTAGATCCTTGCATGTTCCCTTGTGGCACTGCACATCATGGATCCTTTGGGCTGCCATGATCCCTGGCACCACAGGCTGTACTGCACTGCACTGCCCCACCTCCATGGGCTTAGTCCCCCCTCAAATGCAGGGCAGTGGTGGCAGTGCAGAAGGTCGCAGGGCAGCCTGGGCGCAGGCTGCAGAAGAGGATGCACACAGACACAGACACATAGCCACAGCCTGCACACAGCCAAGATTGCAGCCTGGCCACATGTGGAACACTGCCCACCACAGCAGGTGAGTCTGTGAAGGGGAAGTGGGGGACCATATCGAGGACCCCACACTGAGGGAGGTGGATTATTTCCTTTTACATTTGAGGTTAGGTCTCATCTGAGTACTGGTTAAGCATCATCTAGAGTACTAAGTGAAGCTTTGGGTTCCACACTTCTAAAAGCACTCAGTACTCTAGATCAGTGGTCTCCAAACTTTTTTGATCGTGCACCCCTATCAGTAAAAAATTTTTGAGCACGCACCCCCGATATGTGTATATTTATTTATTTATAAATTGCCATTGTTTTTACTTCGTAATGTGGCTGATGAAGAGCTCTTACTAGGAGCAGGAGAAGTGTCAGCTCTGCCGTTGTCTTGCTGTTCGCTTGTGCTCGCATTATTAGTATTATCTTCAATCTGCGGTTTCTTTGTAGGAATCTTTTTAAGCCACTTGTTCATTTTGTGAGGGTTAGTTTAGTTAAAACTAGATAATATAATCTGTAAATCCACTTAACCGAGCACATGTAAACTGCAATACATCGCAATATGCTGAAAGCGAACGAACGCTTCTTCCCTCAGGATCCTCACGTACCATACGTGACACGTGACCGTCTGACAAACGGGCTGAGTGTGGGCGCCACTGTCAATCTGTATATTAAATATTAGTAAAGCTTAATTTCTTTCTTATTTTTTTAGATAAAAAATAAATAAAAATACAAGTTCTAATATTATCTTCGCGCACCCCCTGGGATTGTGCACACACCCCACTTTGGAGACCCTACTCTAGATGCCGAACACAGTGCTGAGTAGAGGCACTATAACTTCCCATATCTTGTACCTAATACTGCTATTGACACATCCCAAAACTGTTTGCCTTTTGTGCAGCTACATCACACTGCAGACACAGTGAGCCTATGATCCACCAAGACTCCAAGATTCTTCTCTGTAGTGCTGCCATTCAGGCAGTTGTCACCCATTTTGTCTTCGTGTTTTTAATTATTCTCCTTGAGGTAGAGCACCTGGTATTTGTCAGCGGAACTTCATCCTGTTCGCACCAGCCCAGTTTTCCAATCTGTCAAGTTCCTACTGAATTGTGCTCTTGTCCTTCAACAAGTTTGCATGCCTTCCCACTTTACTGTCATCTACAAATTTGCTCAAGCATCATAGAGAAGTAAGTTTGAGAGACAGGATCATCCTTATCCAACCTATCACATACAAATCCATTGCCTAAGGGCATTTGTCCATGGTATCAGCTTCTTCTAGTTAAAGATGTTCCTGAGGTTTTTTCACTGTCGTAATGTACCATGATTAATGACATAACGTATGCACTATGTAGAGTGTTATGGGTTAATATGCTATTTGTAGTAAAAGACGCTAGGGGGCATGTCATAACAATTTTACCCTCTTGACCTCCTAGGACTAAGTTACAGCAGAGGGCAGTTTAGGAATGTATTCAGTGATTGGTTGGTTTATTTTTGGGGGGTTGCATCAGGTTGCTTTTGTTGGGGGGATTGTCAGCAGCTTGACTTGAGAGAGACGTGGTTTTGTGGCGGGGGTTGGAGTTCAATAAACAGTCTCCTTTTCAGCTACCTCTTTGCTGTCAGTGCTCTTTCCTGGTCTTTTCCCTGACAAATGTACTTGGTATCCCCTTTTCCCTCCCATCACGGGGGTGACTCTCTGGGGTTCCTGTGGAGCCCCTAATTTGCAGCCTGGAAGAGATTGTTCCCCACTAGGCGAAGCTGCTCTGGGTCAGGCACTGACATTGGGAGAGGGGTGCTGTTTTTGCCAAGCACTCTTCCTGCACTGCTGGTCAGCGTGGGCACTACATCTCCTGATTCCAACCCCATATATATGGGAACCCTCCTTGTATGATTTAAAAACCCAACTTCAAGCATGCTTGCATTTCTGCCTCATGCAACATATTTGTAAACCATGGAAACACAGCTTATCTCTTCTTGATCTGCCATTCATCACCACTCTACCCTGCTTCCTCCCCCTTGTAAACACTGGTGTCACTCTTGTGTTTTCCAGTACAGCCCTGAATTCCCACACTGAAAGGAATGGCAGCCTGCTGTGCAAAACCTCTTTGGATACTTGCAGCCATCACTCTGGCCACAGAAAAGCCCAATGTGCATGCTCAGGTGTCCTCAGGGCAGCAAAGTGGGGTCTATGGATGACTGGTGCCTCCTCATACTGCGGGGGGGGGGGCACCAGCAGCCTATCGCAGACCGCAAGGGGAAGGGGGTCTCCCAGCAGCCAATCATCGCCGCTGGCAGAAGAGCTGGGGGCAAAACCAGACGCGCCACCAGCAATTCTCTGAGGGGGGGCATGGGCAATCTCAGGGGGGGCATGTGCACCTGCATGCACCCGCTATGTGTCACCAGTGGTGGGGTCCTATTTTGGTAAACACCTCACATAAGCACAATTTTTTGGCAGGTCTTTTGAAACATTTTCGGCTCAGAGGCATTGTCTTATCAGTTACCCTATTTGCATGTGAATGCAGCCTTCCTGTATTGCCAATCATCATCCACAGTCATGTACCCCACCCCTGCCCTGGCTTTCTGTAAAGACTCCTTTCTGCTCAAGTCACCTGCCTCACTCAATACCCAGGACCACCCCAGACCCACCCCCCATGCCCTGCACCCACAGCACCTCCTCCCTCCTGCATGAAGGATGCCCACCTCCCAGATCCTGCTATGAACCAGGTATGCCCCAGAGCCCGTTATGAACCAGGTATCCAAAACTTTCTCTCAGAAATATTTTACTTAATTACAAACTAATAGGGAATACAAAATGAAATATAATAACCATCCAGTTACACAATTACAGAGCACATTCCCTGGCCTCAGTAGCCATGATGTGTGCCTCCAGGCAATTTCTGATCACAGCTCCCCTTCCACTGTTTGCCTGAATCTCTAACCACCCCCCTTGCCCTGCTGCTTTCGGTTTAGGTCTTGCAGCTTCTCTTGCTTCCCTTCAGTGTTCATTCCAAGTCTGACTGAAAACCTCCCCCCTTGTCTCTCAGATATGCAGTACGCTGCTGCCACTATGAAAGAGGTGATGTTCTCCACATCAACCTCTAGTCTGTAGTTCAGTGAACTCTAAGGGGCTCTCAAGTGCCCAAAGGCACACTCTGCACTCATGCAGCACTTGCTTAAGTGCTGGTTGAACAATAATTCTTGTGGGTCAGTCACTTGCCCCCCCCCGTCATAGGGCTTCATGAGCCAGGGCAAGAGAGGGTAAGCCGCATCAGCAATTATCATGGAGGGTACTGAAACACCCCAGATGACAACCTCCTCCAGTCCTGGGGCATGTTGCCTCTTCTCTATCATCCCAGGCAGCAGCGAGTTTCAAAACACGTGTGCACTGTGGGTGCTTCGTGCACATCCTCTGTAAACGTCTGTAAATCTTCTGTGGTGATCCACTACAGCTTGGAGAATGACTGCAGGAAATCCCATTCTGTTGATGAATGACTGGTTGTCCTGGAACAGTTTTAGGACGGGAATATGTGTGCTATCAAGTACTCCCATGCAGTTCAAGAAGCCCATCACCTGGAATCCTTCCACCACCTCCCTGGGGTTACTCAGGCAGCTGAATTTGTTTGCTGCCAGCTCCTGCAGCAGCTGGCATACCTCTCTGATTGCCCTCCCACCTGTGCTGGGAGCCACACCATACTGATTCGCAACGTAGCTCAGAAAAATATATATATTTGGGGTTTTTATATACATATACATATACACACATACACACACACACACACACACACACACACTCCAAATATCACTCCACAAAGAAAAAACATAACCCATAACAAAAAAAACCCACACCCGTGTAGCCCATGCACCCATACAAAGGCCCGCTGGTCACTGGGACCCATTACAATATCCTCACCATGTGCTACACACACATAAACAAACTCTGGTCTCTCAGACGAGGCAACCCCTTTCATCCCCACCCTGCTTGCAGGGTCATATATTCAGTTCACCTGTCGTCCATGTCACTGTCACTCCAGCTCCCACTAGAGGACCCACAGTGTTGTCACTGTCCTCACTTCCATTTGGCTTTTCCTCTTCCTCGCTGTCACTGCCCCCTTCTCCGCTAGGGGGGAGTTGGAAGATCCTGTGCAACATGTCCCTGTGCCAGGTGGCTTTGGCAATGTGCTCTCCATCCTCCACTAGCAATTTCTGGTAGTAGGGCTGCCGTTCACTCAGAGCCATTTGCACAGAGCCTACCACCTCTGCGTCTGTGTGCCTGTACAACAGGAGGTTCCTGGCTTTCCACAGGGTGCTTGTGACACAGGATGCAAACTGGTTGAAGCAGGCTGACGGGTTCCCCTGGTGTTTGGCAAGGTGCCTGTACAGCACTGCTTCTCTGATTAGCCGGTTGATGCCGGTCACTGCTTCGCAGAGCTGCTTCACCCTTTTCCATACCTCCCTGGTGCAGGTGCAGAGCCAGAGAACAGGCGGTACACCATCATCCCAGGTTGACATGACAACCCTTTCCCACCAATCTGAGCTGCTTTTGTGTGCCCATATCTGGTGACCCTTGCCCTTAATGTATAGCCAGCAAGCCCCTATAGTCTTATGAACCCATGATCTATCTTTTTCAGAACATGAGAGCACTTTGTACAGTTCAATCCAGAACATTTTCTTGAAAAAAAAAAAATATGAAGGTGTCTTTGCAAGAGTTTTACCAGACACCAGCACAGTTCTGATGCGAAAATCGCGGTTCGTTTCTTTTGGAGGCTCGCGAATAATAATTCCTCAGGCACACATTATTAGCAACACAAAGGGTATATTTGCAAATAGGGTTAAAGTGGAGACAAAAGACCACTCTGCCCCCGAGGAAACCTCTCAGCTGGCTTTTATCTTCTTCTCCTGGGCACGTGTGCAGAAACAACTCATTTCCGGTTCATACAAACATACATGAAATGACGTCACGTCATCCATCGCATGTACATTATAATTAACTACTTAAGTATGTGGGGCGGATAGGCATATATGCATTAGCTAATTACGCATGCTTAGAAAGCTCTCCAGGTTACCAAAAGTTCAAATCCTCTCTCTCTCAAGGACACAGTCATTTGAATTACAGCTTCTGTAATCTGCATGAGAAAGCAGAGGGAGGCTTGGGGGGAGTATAGGAAAAAGATAGTGAATTTGCCAGAGGGAAAAGGGAGTGATACTTTAGCACAAAGAATCCTTGGTAGTGTTTTTTTCCTTATCAGGTACGAGATACAAACTGTGCAGTTCTAACAACACTCTATTCATTATGCATTCCCAATAATATTTCTAACAGTTCCATAAACTTAATGATTTCCTCTTCAATAACCATATATAACCTTATGTGAATCTTATATGGCCATCAAAATTAACCTTTGCTTTCTGCATTAGGATTCGATGAAGCCATGGTCTTTAGCAAGCAGCCCACACACCCAGTTCTGCCTCTGTGCTCTGTTCCCGAAAGCCTGCAACAGTCATATATTAGCATGAAACCATTTGCATCATTTACATGTCAACAGATATCCAAACCAGGTCCTCTTGCAGTTCCTCCCTTCCTCTTTTCTGGCTTGGGTGAAAAGAGCAAAATCCCCAATTCTTCTTTTCCTTCAGGTATTTCATAGTTGATGCGTTCAACACCCCCCACCCCTCAAAAAAGTAGACTACATTTGTCTGTCTTTTCTGAAATGTGCCTGTCTGCTAGAAGACTCTCAGCCAAACCAAACCTCCTTCCCCCTGACCTCAGACACTACATGGGTTTCAGGCTCACAATTAACAATACCTCACTGGACAATGCACTGCGGTCACCGCATTGGTCCCCCATTTCCAGGACCTTAGCCCCTGACACTGATCACACTAGCAGACCATGGCACTGTCTCCTTATCTCTCAATTCATAAACGGGTTGACCCAACACTGACCCTTCTCACCCACACAGACACACCAGACACAAACCAAGTTGCATTGTACCCTCTCCCCACTCCTGGGGTGCTAGACCAAGTGTGCACAGTGTTTGGGCAAGAAGCTGCCTTCCCAGCACTTTTTCCCTACCACCTCCCCTCCTTCCTGCACCCTGGACACCAGACATTGGACTGAACCCAGCGCTGCACACTCTGAAACCGTCTGCAAATTCTGGTTTCCCTGGTGTCCCCTGCAAGCTGAAGCTCAGGGCTGGCCAAGCCAGCCTTTCAGCCTTCCCCAACACAGCATCACACCTCTTTCCTACCAATCACTGTCATCCCACTGTTACTCACCCCATCGGTCTCTGTACGAGTTTGTTCCTGCAAGCATGAAAGGTTGATCTGCCTAGCAGCCAACAGCTTTTAATGGTGTTTGAATTATGGCCTCCTGTCAGTTCCCCAAGTCATCGATGGCTCTTTTAGGCAACGGGGGGGGGGGGGGAGGGGTGCAGCCTGCCATGGCTTGCTAGGAAAACATTGCCAGCAAACCAGTTCAAAGCTGCGATTCACTGCCTGCCTGTACCCTGGCAGCTACCTGCCTCCTACCCCCGGGCACAGGCAGGTGTTCACTTCCACAACTTACAGTGAAGGACATGGGATATTCAACTTATTCTATTCTGTGCACCCAAAATTGGCATTAACCAGCCCCTCCCACATTGAAACCCCTCTCACATTGTAAAAACCCTGAGCATCCTATGGAAACTGCTTGTACAGGACTTGTATTGCTTGCATATCTAATGGAAATGTGTTTTGATCAAGGTATTTTCTTGCCAGCAGTGATTAACCACCATTTTCACCAATCACCAGCACAATACTTTTGTGAGTATGTTTCTAAATGCCAGATGGAAGCAGTGTGCTTGTGCAAAAATTTAAGGAGATGCATATTAACTTCTGAAGAGCCGCATATGCAGGTTGGCCTCGGCTAGAATCTCAAAAGCAAAAAACTGCCACAAATGACCGGAGATTGCCCAACTCACACTGGTATTATGCATGTCTTCATAAAAGGTTCATAGGTTTTAAGTGTTTGGACATACATGAGAACAGATCCTAGCAGGCTGTACTGCAAACATCACTCTCTGATCAGCAAAAAAAAAAAAGCCCCAGTTAGGCTCTGGAGTGGCGAGAGAAGCACGAGTGAAAGCCCACCGCACCCCCGCTCCCCCGAAGCCCCCCAGAGATCCCCTGAAGCCCCCCAGAGATCCCCCAGCAGCCACGGAGCCCCCTGCTGACCCCCAGCACAGCCGGAGGAAAGCGGGGCCCGTGGTGGGAGGAGGTTAACCCCTCTCTGAGTGGGAGGAGGCGGCTGCGTGGAGCCGGGCCGGGTCAAGCCCCACGCAGGCCCCTACTTTGCCCAGCCCCCCAGGGAGCCACGCGAACAGGCTGCGCAAATAGGTGCGCTTGCCTGCCGGTGTGTGAGTTAGCACAGAGTTCACACAGGAGGGTGCACGGGAGGGCCCGAGACCCTGCCTGTGAATCCCCCAGGGTAGACAGTCCCAGCCATAGCCAGCCTACCAACAGCATGACAAAAATGGGCATGCATCGCATCCCAAGGGTCCCCTTGGGCTCTGCACCCCCCTCCCCCCCTGCACCTCAGAGACAGCCACCCAGACAGAGCCCATGGTTCCAGCCTCCATGCTGACAGATGGAGCCCCTGGCTCTCGGCTGCGGGGGCTCTCCTGTCCCTTTTTCAGGCTCTGGGGCCTGGGAGCATGGCTACCTCCCCTTGTGGGGTCTGCTCCCCTTTGGGGTCTCTGGCGCGCCAGCTGGAGGAGTTCCAGGCCACAGTCCAGAGACTGTGTGCCATCAAGGGCTGTGAGCAGGAGATAGACCCCTACTGCCAGGCCCTTCTCCCCCAAGAGCTGCAGGGTAGAGCACCGTCTGCCTCCAGGACAAAGGAGGACTCCGGGACCTCCCACTCTGTCCAGTCAGGGGCATGGACCAAGGTGGTCAAGGGCCCTAAGTTCTGCCACACCAAGGACCCTGCCCCGCCGGAGCTTAGCACCAGGTACACACCTCTTGCAGCCCCAGCAGAACCTGCTGAGTTGCTAGTACCCACAGGCAACCCAGGCTCAACTACCGCTACCGTCCCCACTCTCCCCAAGACAAAACATAAGGTGTTTGTTGTGGGAGACTCCATCCTGCGGGGGACTGAGGGGGCAATCTGCCACTCCAAACCCTTAGCCCAGGAAGTCTGCTGCTTCCCAGGGGCCCGCATCTGAGACATTGCAGAGAAGATCCCAAAGCTCCTCCAGCCCACAGACCACTATCATATGCTCCTTATTCATGTGGGCACCAATGACATGGCTCAGAGCGCTCCCAGCCGGGTCATGAGGCACTACAGGGATTTGGGAGCAGAGCTAAAGGGTCTGGGGGCACAGGTGTTCTCGTCGATCCTCCCAGTCTCGGGCTATGGGCTGAGAAGGGAGAGGAGGATCCACGTAGTCAACCAAAGACTGTGGCACTGGTG
>NW_017728916.1:27187922-27189273 GCF_001723895.1 Crocodylus porosus
ACTTTAACAAGCTCAGGAGGCTGGTCAGTGAGGCCCTAGGGGACCATGACCCCAGGGAGAGGGGAGTTCAAGAAGAGTGGTTGCTCCACAAAGGAGTGATCCTCAACACACAAGCTAAGTCTATTCCATCTTGGAGGAATGGCAGCAAGAGGGCATAGCCATCCCCCTGGCTCTCCAGCGACCTAGCAGACCTTCGGAGGCTAAACAGAAAGACCTGTAAAGGATGCAGGATGGGATTCACCTCCAAGGAGGATTATTCTGCACTGGTCCGGTCCTGCAGGGAGCTAACCAGGAAAGCCAAGGCTGCAACTGAACTCCAACTAGCTTCAAGCATCAAGGGCAATAAAAAATCCTTTTTCAGATATGTGGGGAGATGGAGGAAAACAAGGGCAACATTGGACCCCCGCTGAACCAAATGGGGCAACTGACAACTGACACCCAGGAAAAAGCCGACCTATTAAATGAGTACTTTGCTTTGGTCTTTCATCAGTTCCATGGGACACCCATGACCACTACGGGACACGGAGGTCCGGGTGAGGGAGATCCCCTGCCCTCGATACATGCTGACCTCGTGAAGGAACATCTTGAGAAGCTGGATACCTTCAAGTCAGCCAGCCCTGACAGTCTATACCCCAGGGTACTCAAAAAGCTGGCAAGCATCAGAGCCCAGCCCCTGGCACAGATCTTTGAAAACTGCTGGCACTCTGGTGAAGTGCCTGAAGACTGGAAGAAGGCCAATGTGGTGCCGATCTTCAACAAAGGGAGGAAAGTGGATCTGGCTAACTATAGCCCATCAGCCTGACTTCTATCCCAGGGAAGATCTTAGAAAAGTTTATTAGAGAGGCCATCCTTAATAGACTGGCCGATGCCAGCATTCTAAGGGATAGCCAGCACGGGGTTGTTGCGGGTAGGTCTTGCTTGACCCATCTCATTTCCTTCTACAACCAGGTGACCCATCTCCTGGACAAGAGAGAAGAGATTGATGTCATATCTTGACTTCAAAAAAGCCTTCGATCTGGTATCTCATGATCACCTCTTGGTGAAACTGGCCAATTGTGGCCTTGGCTCCACCACGATCTGCTGGCTGGGAAATTGGCTCCGTGGTCAGACCCGGAGGGTAGTAATTGATGGAAATCACTCATCATGGTGCCCTGTGATCAGTGGGGTCCCCCAAGGCTCTGTCCGTGGACCCATATTGTTCAACATCTTCATTAATGATATGGACATTGGAGTCAGGAGTGGACTGGCCGAGTTCGCCGATGACACCAAACTCTGGGGCAAAGCATCCACGCCAGAAGACAGGCGGGTGATCCAGGCTGACCTGGACAGGCTCAGCAAATGGGCGAATGAG
>NW_017728916.1:27189284-27207402 GCF_001723895.1 Crocodylus porosus
AGAGCCATGTGCATGATCAGAGGTCAGGAAAACAGATCTTACGATGATAGGCTGAGAGACATGGGACTCTTTAGCCTGGAAAAGTGCAGGCTCAGGGGTGATCTGATGGCCACTTATAAGTTTATCAGGAGTGACCACCACTATCTGGGGGCACATTTGTTCACCAGAGTGCCCCAAGGGATGATGAGGTCAAATGGTCAGAAACTACTACAAAACTGTTTCAGGCTGGACATAAGAAAGAATTTCTTTACTGTCCGAGCCCCAATGGTCTGGAACAGCCTGCCATTGGAGGTGGATCAAGCACCTACACTGAACACCTTCAAGAGCAAATTGGATGCTTATCTTGCTGGGATCCTACAACCACAGCTGACTTCCTGCCCCTTGGGTGGGGGGCTGGACTCAAGGATCTTCCGAGGTCCCTTCCAGCCCTAATGTCTATGAAATCTGCTCTCACCTAGCACACTGTGTTGGCTATGGAGGGGACCAAAAAAAGCAAACTTTGCAAGACAGCCAGATACTTTGCAAGGCTGGGGACCAAACTGGGCTCATGAAGAAGTTGAAGCACTGATTGTTATTTGGGATGAAAGGAAGGTGCTCATGTAACTAAAAAACCGAAGAAATAAGCTGGTGTACATGACTATTGCAGAACTATTGAAGGAACGTGGCAACAATCAAGACTGGGAACAATGCTGTAGTAAGATCATAGAATCACAGAAGTCAGGTCAGAAGGGACCTTGTAGATCATCAAGTCCGACCCTCCGCCTGGGCAGGAGAAAAACTGGGCTCAAATGACTCCAACCAGGTAGGCATCAAGCCTCTTCTTAAAGACCCCCAGGGTAGGAGCCCCTTGGTGATCTTCTCAAAGAGTTTCCCTAGGATTGAGGTAAGACTGACAGGCCTATAGTTGCCCAGATCCTCCCTCCTCTCTTTTTTCAAGATGGGGACCACGCTGGCTATCTTCCAATCATCTGGCACCTGGCCCAAGCACAAGAAAACGGAGTTGAAGAATTGGTTAGAGGTCTGCTTTCTCCTCTGGTGCAACCACCAGATTGCCCAGAGTATCTTGCAGGGGCCCCACGTTTCCCAGTGCCTTCTTCATCCTCCCTATATATTTGAAAAAGGACTTTTTGTTATCTTTGATCTTGAATGCTAATCCTAGCTCTATGTCCACCTTAGCTTTCCTGACAGCCTCCCTCCAGGCCCGAGCAGAGGAGGTATACTCCTCTTCCACCAGGTGTACACTGCCTTTTTGGCAATCAGGCATTCCCGGACGCCCTTGGTGAGCCAGCGGGGCTTTCAGGCACTCCTGCCCCCCTTGCTTCTTGTTGGGATGGTCACCCCTTGGGCTCTGAGTATCGTCTCCTTAAGGAACGACCACTCATCTTGGGCACTGTGTTCCCATGCCCTCGATAACCCCAGTGCCTCTCCCACTAAAGATCAAGTTGTTAAAGTGTGCCTTCCATCATGTTAGGGAAAATAACTTTCATCCGGGCCCCTCACAGAGATCGATTCCAGAGATACTTCACAGGGTTGCCTGTCTGAGTTTGAGACAACAGGTTTGATGGCTGAGGAGCCTGAAAACATATCCATACCTTCCTGGCACCACAGTACATTTGCAGGCACTTCGAAAACTGTATGCAGTCATCCTCCTCAGTCACAGATGAACCACCTCAGCTGGGACTGCTTAAGGAACATCTTTGCCATGCAGACAGAAATGAGCTTGCCCTCTACTCTGGTTGACCCACATATTTTGCTACCACACACAGAATGATCAGCAGCAGGGGACCAGAAACAACTTCTGTTCATGATGACAAAGATGACTCTGACTCCACCAGTATTCTGTCGCAGGAGTCCTTAGGTTCCCAAGAGAGATCATTTGATTCAACGCTGGAGACCCCACAAGTGTTATGAACAGTGACTTACAAGTTATAACAGTGGTATGAGACATTGGTGTAAAGTATTTCTACCACTCACGTCCTTAGTCTGCCAGGGTTGAGGAGACTGGTGCCCTTAACCAAGTCTGAAAAGCTACTTCCTGCTTGTTGGTTCTTGGTATGTGCTCTTCCTGGTGGAGGGGTACCAGGTGCAGCTGAGTGGGGGAGGATGCATTAAGACTAGTCAGAATATTTTAGGGGCAGCCTTCATAACATGGGTAGGTGGTAATGGGGCTCTGCTTGCTAGTTCTTGCAGAGCATGTCCTCTCCAAGTATTTGAAAATGGATTCTTCTTAAAATGTTTAAAAAGTAGCCAGACACCTCATGAGACCTTTCTTTTTCTCTTTGCCACAGCTACCACTACTACTGCAGCTGTGGTTCCTAGATAATCAAGAGCAGTTGATAATGCTCAGCATCAATGAAATTACAGAGCAAATCAACAAACAACTAAGGAAAATATTCTTCAGGTACTGGCAGAAGCATCCCAAAACATACCTACATCCCATGAACAAATGGCGGGAAACATTAATGATATCTTTAATAGGCTATTGAGGAGGGAGGGAAGCCATTTTCAATTTGATGGAGAAGAGCACTAATCAGATCTTAGAAGCTGTTCAGCATTTCAGTAAGAATGCTGATCATAGAGGGCAATCTGGAGGAAAGGTTTAGACAGCAACTTTTAACATACTTTCATGATGGCAACACTGACAGCAGCATTAACAATAGGCCATCCCAACCCACTCTTCATTCTCTTCCAAAAGAGAGCCATGCCTCCTCAGTCCACAACAGGGGAGTGCCACTACAGTTCAGGGATGAAGAAGAGGAGAATACTGAGCAGCCCCAGGGGTCCAAGAGGGGGGCATCTTGTCGGGCACCAGGTTCTCATGCCTAAAGCATGTGTACACCCAAAGCTGAGTGATATCCTAACAGAATTTCCAGTGAACAGGCAGTCATCAAGCTGTAACTGAATGCATGTACCTTTTTAAAAAATTTAATTAGCTAGGCATACATGTCAAAAGAGAGGTGATGGAATTCTGTATTACTCCCTCTGGTGGTGTGCTTATGAGGCAGTGCTTCCTCATCTGCTGTCATCTCAGTTTATGAAATCAGATTATCACCTGAAATCAGCTGTACGCCTCTGATGTAACGGTAAGCTGCTACTAAGTTCCCTCTCTGCCTTCTTTGTTTCAGGCTGAAGGGTCCCAGATCTCACAGCCTTTCCTCATATGGCTTGCCGTGCAAGTCTCTGATCATATGGGTGGCTCTTCTCTGGACTCTCTCAAGCTTTACCATGTCCTTGTTAAAGCGCGGTGCCCAGAACTGGACTCAATACTCCAGCTATGGTCTCACTAGTGTGGAGTACAGTGAGAGAACCACTTATTTGGTTTTGCTGGAGATGCATTGATTGATGCATGCCAGGGGATTGTTAGCCCTGCTGACTACAGTGTCATACTGCCATCTCATGTTCATACTGTGGTCTATTATTACTCCCAGGTCCCTTTCATTCATAGTGCTGGTCAGCTTGGCATTGCTAAGCCTGTAGGTGTGCAGAGGATCATTTGTCTTGAGGTGGAGCACTTTACATTTCTTGACGTTGAAGTTCATCTGGTTCTGGTCTGCCTAACTTGCCAGCCTGTCTAGTGTCAACTTGCCAGCCTCTGAAAGTGTTTCGTACTATTTTTTTTCCATACAAGGAAAGGTGTAAATTCCCTTTTCAGTCCACCTATGTTCACTCTCCAAAGAATAACCAAATTGTATCTCCTATTAGCAGTCCAATCCCCATCCTCTACTAGCAGAAATCTCTGTGCTCTCCACCCTGGCCACCCCAACAATTCTCCAAGTCTTTGATGTCATAGGTAGGCATCCCAAGGGCTGTACTATTCAGTGGCAAGCAGCTGGGGGGAAGCTCCCCGAGGGAAGAGGGTTCCCAGGTTGAAGCCTGGCCAACTGGGTCATTTGGGCAGGTAAGTTTGACCCTTAGGGTATCCATTCTCCCTTTTCCTTCCCCTTCTCCCCCTCCAGGGTAGTTTCTTCTGAGGCACAGCAGTTGCACTTGGACAGTATACTAATCTTTGCTTTTCTCTGAAATCCTGAGCCTTTTTTATTTGTGAACCCTGCACCCCATGCTTTGTGCACTGTGCCTCATGCTTTGTAACTTGGCACCCTATTAGAGTAAGACTGCATAATGTTTGGCGAGACCCTTGTTTTGACTCAATGATTTATAGAGTATTTGCATAGATCTATACCCTATTACATCTATATTTAGTTAAGTCTCAACATGTGTTTTGGCTCTTCTCTATAGGGAAAGGAGGAAAGCTGCACGCAGCCATGCAGCTATGCCTCCCACAGAGCACCTGCTAACATCCTTTCACTCGGAGATGGGGTACATAACTGAGTACCTCCTGAGTTAGCAGTCTTCAAATACCTGAAGAAGAAGTGTATCACATCCCCTCTTAAGCTCCTTTTCCTCAAGGTGAACATGCCCCAAATTGTACACAATACTCTAGATAAGGCCTAACCAGGGCCAAGTAGAGGCACTATCACCTCCATGTCATGTATCAATAGAAGCATTATGTACATCTCAAAATCACATTCATCATCTTGTATGTGGTTGCATCACACTGCATCCAAATCATTAATGAACATGTTAAACAGCGCTGGTTCAAAGTCAGACCTCTGTGAGACTCCACTTGAAACCTCCTGCCTTTTTGACACACTGTAGATCCATTTATAATTATCCTTTGCATGTGGCTGTTGAGCCAGTTGTCTATCCCTATTTTTCCAAATTGTTTATGAAAAGGTCAGGTGGGACTTTGTCAAATGCCTTGCTGAAATCCAGATACACTATGTCTTCAGAGTTCCCTTCATCCAACCAAGCAATTACTTTGACAAAGAAAGAGATCAAGTTTGTTTGACATAATTTGCTCATAGTAAATCCATACTGGGTGCTTGAGACCAGCCTTTCCTTCTCCAGAGGCTTGCAAATGAACTTCTGTATGATATGCTTCAGTAACTTCCTGGGCATTGAGGTGAGGCTAAAATTTCTATCATTCTCATGTCTTCCTTTTTGCCTTTTTTAAAGAGGGGAGTCTATGTTAGCTCTGTTCCAGTTCTCTGGAAACTCACCCATCTTGCACAACTCAGTAAATATTACTGCTGAGGGTTCTGAGATTCCCTCTGCCAGGTCCTTCAGTAGCCTGGGATGAAGTTCATCAGGCCCTGCTGATTTGAATTCATTGAGATGAAAAGCTTGTTGACTGTTTCTTTTCTTCTTGTGCCTCAGCTTGTCTCCTTCCTTCCCCAAATAATCTTTGTTAGCCGTCTTGTTGCAATTTAACTTTTTCGTGAAGACGGAGACAAAAAGTAGCTGTTGAATAGCTCTATTTGCATCTTCTGTTAAGAATTCGCCCTGGCTATTTTGCAATACACCCACAGCTTCCTTGGTCTTTCTTTTCTGGCCAACATATTTTTGGAGGGCAGGGGGGTTAACCTCCCTCACCAAGTACAGCTCTTTTAACTTTTGCCTTCCTGATTTTGTCCTGTAGGCACTTGCTGTTTCCTGGTATAATTTCTTGGTGACTTACCCATTTTCCTAATGCCTGTATGCTTTCTGCCAGGGACCCTAGTAGGCAGCCCAGCCTGGGCCAATTGCCTAGGCAGCCACACCTGCCTTTGCTCACCAGCTGACAAGTTCTTCCCCAGCTAGTTAACCAGCTGCCTTCCTGATTGGCTACCAAGAGCTCAGTCTCCCCATTTATTCCAGGCTGTGGCAACAGCTTCCAGGCCAGCCAAGTTTTGATCTGGACTGCTGTGGCAAGTCTCCTGGTTCCTGTAATCTGGTTTTCCTAGGTCTCAGTCTTGGCCTGTTTCTGTTTCTTAAATATCCTTTGGAAGTTTCCTGGATCCTTACTCTGGTTTGGTTCTGTTCTTGGACTTTGTACTATGGGCTGTTCCTTGGATTTGGTAAATCAGCATCTGATCCCCAGATTCTGACCCTGGCCCATGTTGTGGCCTCTGTCCCTGGATTTCTACCCAGACCTGGTATCTTGGCTCCTGAATTCTGATCCAGTCCCTGGCCCCTGCCATCTCTCAGTACCATTAGGCCAGACCACCTCAGTCACAGTGCCTTTTGCATTTGAGGCATCCTAGAAACTCCGTGTGTGGCCACATTGGTCTCTGGCAATTGTTCTTGTGTTTCCATCATGTCAAAACAGTTTCTTGTTGGGTTTTTAGTACTATGCCTTTTTAGAAGCTTCCAGCCCTCTTAGGTGCCTTTATTCTTCAGTTTGTCTCCCATGGCACCATGCCTATTAACTCCTTGAGTCAGCTGAAATTTGTCTCTCTGCAATACAGCACCATATTTTCTCATGCTTTCATCTATTCCGGAATCTAGAATTGTAGATCATGATTGCTCCCTCCCTCAGTTGTATCCTCAACTTTCTGGAACAGAAAGTTGCCTTCCACACATTAGGAATTGGCTTAATATTTTATATTTAGATCTGTTGATCTTCTAACAGATGTTTGGTAACTTGAAGTCTCCCATCTGTACAACCTCCTAATTTTGGGATAACCTTGTCACCTCCTTGAGTGCCTCATTCCCCCTCTTCTTTCTGACTTGGTAACCTATAATGGCAGGGGATTTATTATATCAGTGCTGTATCTTTCACATTTTATCTTCACCCAAATGCATTCAGATCTGCTATCTTCCACTCCTGAACCAGAGAACAAGCGTATATGTTCCTGATGTATAAGGGACATCATCAACCTTGTCCTTCTGAAAAAGAGTAGCTCTCAATCTTGGTGTTCCAGTCCTAACAGCTGTCCCACAAGTTCCCTGTGATATCAGTCAAATCATAGTTTTTTTCCCCCACGGCTACAACTTCCAGCTTACTTTATTTCTTCCCCATTTTTTTCACATTTGTATATATACATATACACACACACCAGATATATATTGCATTTTTATCTACTTGTTCTCTTTTGCATCACTTGTTACTGTTCTGTGGTTCTCTAGCCCTTTCCCAGAGTTGAGTTGCTTCTCCCAGTTCTTTCCCCTTTGAATTGTTTGATATGTTACTGAAGGGTTTTGTTCACCATCCCCCATGAAAACAGATGATGGCCAAAGATGTTCTTTCCTGTTCTAATTAAACGTATCCTCTCTCTTGATAGCAGCCTTCCCCCACCCCCACAAACATCCATCCATTATTAAAGAATCCAAAGCCTTCATGTTAACACCACTGTCTCAGACATTTGTTTATTTCCATGATACAACAGTCACTGCCTGGACCCTTGCTTTGCACAGGGAGGACTGATGAGAGTACCACTTGTACTCCAAATCCCTTAATCCTCCTGCCAAGCTCACTGTAGTCTCCTCTGATCTGTAGTGTCATTTCTGACAGTATCATTGGTGCCTACATGGACAAGCAGGACAGTATAGTAATCTCAGGAATGGATGAGTTCTGCCAGTCTTTCTGTCCTGAATTCAGGTTCAAGGTCCCAGGACCCCAAACCTGGATGACAAATTGTTGCTTCTGTCCTTGCACAAGGACCCTAGGAAGTTAAGGTTGGAAGGGTCCTCTAGTCCTGGCCTTAAAGGCTGATCTGGCCAGGATATTGGGCATGGTTGCCCCACGGGGAATGTGTGGGTCTTTGTTAGTGTTTTGTACTGTGACTCTAGGGGCAGTAGTGTGATCAGAAACCACTGGCCTGAGAGAGAAGCAGGGGCAAGGGAAGAGGGCCAGTGTTCTCGCTGAGATAGCAACAGTCAGAGCTTAATATTTCTGCCTCCCACAAAGACCTCTGTCTAGTTGGAAGCAAAGGGTGCCCTAGCTAATATGGGAGGGGAGGGAAACTGAGGGACATCAGTGTGAAAAAGAAAGCAAGATGAGGGAGTAGAGCAGACCAGGACAGCTGGTGCAGGAGAAAGGACAAGGGATGGACCCAAAGAATGGGAGAAATGGAGGGAACAAAAGGTAGATGAATAAGTCAGGGGCAGGGCCCATGACACCGGTCTTTTAGTGGAATGCACATCCTATCAGTCTTGGAGGTTTTGAGCCTGAATGTTAATGCCTGGGTTGCATCTGGCACTAGGTCTAAAGGTGTAGTGCCCAAGTACTTCACCTCATCTCTCTTCAATCATTATCTGCAGCTCCCTGACTAGCCCTTTGCTACTTCCCAGAACAACTTTCCAGAGCCATTAAGAGAGATAATAAGTAGAGGTGCAGTGATTCATCAGTCCAATATCAGACTGGTACTGATATAAAGAAGACTGGCTGTACAAGATATCAGCCCAATGGGGCCAATAAATGCCTATGCTGCATGCAACCGCAGCGGAGCACTCAGGCAGTAAGGAGCACAGCCAGCAGCATGGAGAGCTGCCTCCAGCTGGTAAGTTCAGTGTGGTAGAAGGAAAGAGGGAAAGGGTGTTGGGCGCAGATCAATTCTTCCCATGGTGAGAGAGAGGAGGAAAAGGTGGGGGGGAGCCTGAGCCGTGGCTAGTGGCGGGGGGAGGGAAGGTAGCTCCCACCACTGCTTGCAGCCTGGGGGGAGGGGGGCAGTATGCAAGCCCCTGGATCTGCATGAGGTGGGCTGCAGCCAGTACTGCATGGAGCTCTTCTCAGTGGGGGCTGGGCTCAGCACAGGCACTGGTGGTGCTGGAAAGATACTGTATCCACCCTAAATTTCACCATGGTGCTGCTGCCAGCTGCTCAGTGCAGCCTGGCTCTTCCTGGCATGTGGGTGAAGGCTGGGCATTGAGCCAGGGTGGTGGCTGGCAGTGGTGGCACTGGGAGATGAGCAGCTGTGAAATTTGGGTGGATGCAGCATCCTCCCAGCACCATCAGCCCAGCCCCCACCAAGAGTCCCACACACCCCAGCTGCAGCCTGCCCCACCCCACCCCACCCCATGCAGATCTGGGTGGTACACACCATGCCCCCCCCGTCCCATGCCCTCCCAGGGTGCAAGTAGTACTGGGAGCCACCTTCCCTCTCCCCACGAGCTGCAGCTCTGCCCCCTCTCTGCCTTGCCTGGGCAGCACCTGCTCTTGTCCATGCCCCCTCCTTCACTGTAGGGTACATTGATCTGCCCCCACACCCCTTCCCTCCCCCTACACTAGAGACTTACTAATTGGAGGCAGCTGTATTTGAAATCAAATTGTTATCGGCCGATATGCCTCCTTAAATATTGGCTGTTGGTATCAGCCCCAAGGGACCTCTGGAAGTCATCTAGTCCAACTGCCTCTCAAAGTAGGACCAGCCCCAACTAGATCACCCCAGCCAAAGCTTTGTCTAGATGGGTCTTGAAAACCCCCAAGGATTCTGAGCATCACTGGCCACGTACTGCTTCAGGCACAGTCCTGCCAGTTAACCCCAAACTGCTGGAAGCCTCTGTGCCCTGCCTGAGCTTGGATGGCCAAATGGGCTTAAACACAGATACAGATCAGTTGGTTTGGCAGAGATATGCAGCACCAAACTAATCCTACCTCCATAGCTTCCTGTTCCTAAGAAGCTACCTCAGCCTCTCTGGCCACGGTTTACAGCAGGGGTTCTTAACCTGGGGTCCACAGACCCCCATGGGGGGGTGTGGATAGATTTCAGGGGGTCCATGAGCTTGGATGGGAAAAAAAAATTACATCTTTATTTTCACTAACCTCTAACTGAAATTTAGCATTTCCTTCAATTATGAATGTGGATGACAAACCACAGTAGTATTAGTAGTACCTGTGACTTTGTCACCGTCACCAAAAAAAATTACAGATATTTTCATATCGCATTACAGTTGTTGCAGATATCATTTACGCTCATCACTGCTTCAAAATTACAGTAGTTATTAGACCCGCCACTAAATCGCACGTGATCGCAGTCTTCCTGTCTACAGACGCTCATTATTCTGAGAAGGGGTCCATAGGCTTCACTAGACTGCCAAAGGGGTCCATGGCACAAAAAAAGATTAAGAACCCCTGGTTTACAGTATCATTGCATCAGGGCCTTGAATTACCATGTTCTGAAACCATTCTAGCCTCTGGATATCCCCTCTCGTCTCTAGGACCTTGGATATGAGGGGACTGGGAACAGAGATGATTTCACAATAGAGGGAGAACCCACAACAGGCAGCATTAGGTACATGGTATAGCACAAAGAGCAAGGAAGACCACAGAGTCCAGTCCATAGCACCTTTTCATGGCCATCCAATGCAGGGCCCTCAGTTGTTTCTACAGCTCTGAAAATAAGGCTAAGTATTGCCAGAAGTTGAAGTCCCCAGCAGCAATATCTTTTGTGGTGCTGCCATCGCTCAGCATTGCCCAGGTTTGGCCCTGCCTTCAGCATCCAATTGCTAGGACACAGCTCTGTAGCCACTGACAGGGACATGTTGTTCTCAGTCTGGTCCCAGCCAGTCTTAGTTACCACTACCAACAAGGTTGGAGCCTAACAGTTTTGGATGCTCAGCACAGCATCAACCTGTTCTGCTGTGACGGTACTTAAAGCCCTGTCCCCAGCCACATAGTAATGATTGTATTGCTCAACATAGAGGTACTTACCTCTGGAGAGGGCTGCAGGGAAGGATTGCAAGAAAAGGGCACAGCACAGAGTCATACAGGCTAGTTGACTACGAATTCATAAAAATATCAGGGTGCAGGTAATAGAACAGAGGGAAGCTGAAAAGGAGGTCAGTGTAATAGTCTGCTGCTGTTTTGGTTCTGCCTTTCTCACATAAAGCTCTGTTGGGGTTTCTCAGTCTTACTCATTTCCCCCTTCTCCTATCCTAGCCCCGAGTTCACGTCCCTGTCCTCCCCCCAGCACACACAAATTTCCTCTGATGAACCTTACTCCTGACCCCAAGCCTTGGGCTCTAGCCCTTCATTCTCCTGCTTATGCCCCTCACTTGTCTCCTTAGACCATGGGGCTGTACTTAACCCTCTGTTCCTGTTGGTATCAGGATGGGGATGTATGAATCAGTGTAGAGCCCTCCCCTTACCAAGTGAATTCTTCACCCCAGTGATATATACTGTGTTGCACGCAGCGTAGCATTCCCTGCAGCTAGTGCCGACACTCTGGGCCAGGCCCAAGAGCTAAGCCCATGTGTGGCAGTACCACATGAGTTTTTTCTTACCCTGCAGAAGAGGATACCCACCTGGGTTCTGGGTGCCCAGGGGTTCTGGTTCCTTGCAGCAGCCCAGGCTCTCCTCTAGGTGGCAGCATTAGCCACTTGTTCTGACCCTCTGCACTTTTGCTGTCCAAAAGAATCCTGCAATGGTACCAGCCTGTCACAGCTAGCCCAGCATCTTGTTCGTTAATTGGGATTTAAGTTCACATAGCTAGGGCAGACACTGAGCATCAGTGCTACATTTACCACCTACAGACATGAGGCAAACCCCGTAGGGTTCCTGGGCACTAAAGCTGCCTACGCAGGTGCTTGTCCATGTCCTAACTGGAACACACCAAAGCAGGCGAGTCTGCTCCACATTTGGATTAGAACACCCCAGCATAGTCGCATGTGTAAGCCCTCAAATGAGATTTAGATAAAGCATCCCACAGCCATTTTTAAATCCACAGGGGCTTAACACATGATGGCGAGGCATTTTAATTAAAGAGGCTCTCCAGGAACCACTCTAATTAAAACAGCACCCCTGAGCATGTGTATGGGCACCCTGAGCTTCCTTGGGTCATTTCTGTAAAGCCTCACCCTTCCTTTTTAGTGCTGGCTGCAGTGCCAGAATTTGAGAGCGTGTGTTCTGAGTATGAAAACTCAGCCCACTGTGCCAATTGCTCTGCTCAAAACCATGCTCTTCGTTGACTCAGAGACACAAACACTGAAAAGAAAAAGGGACCATTCGGGCTGTAGTTTGAGCCTTGTATCATTTAGTCAGAGGGCCTCTCCTAAGCATGCCTTCATCCAACCTGGTGACTGCTGGCTGGACCTGAAGCACCCTGCCCTACTGATAAAGACGCCAAGTGACAGAAAGCTCATTGCACCCCTGGATGCTAGAGCTCTAGAAGTCAACAACTGACACCTATGAAGGTCCGATCCAGCCTGTGGCAGCATCTCCTGCAGTCAGTGGGGTAGCTGGGGCCTCACGGGGGGTTATAGCATCCTTGCCCCCAACCTGGAAGATTGCTGCTGCAGGGGTAGGTGTCAGTGCGGCCAACTGCCATCCCCATTGCACCTGCTGCCTCTCAATGCTGACTTTACCATTCCTGATTGCCATTAGCAACTGGAATAAGTAGCACTTGGTGATGGAGATGAGTGGCAGCCTCTATAATTGAGGGCTGCTGCATTAACCTGCAGGCCATTGGCTGGGCAGATACCTCCCTCTTGCAGTGGTTTCCCTTCTGAGGAAAGTGGGGAGAAGGAGTTGATGCAGGGGACAGGGGAGTGGAGGGGTTGTCAAGTAAGGGAGGATCAGCACCCGGCAGGTCACAAGCAACAGCCTGCCATTATTAAGAAGGTTGCCATCTCCTACCGTGGTGCTGTTCCCATGTTTAATTACCTTTCCTCCAAGAAATTTCTCCGGTCCTTGGGTTTTGCCTGGCTTTTGCCTGATAGAGGGCTGACCCTTTCTACCTACTCAGGGTATAGTAGTACCAAATAAGCAATTGAGTTTGTCTGTAATAATTTGTTCTTTACAGAAGTGATCTGCAAATAAATGCTTAGAGGCACAAATTCGGTATGCCCCTACTGAGTGACTCAGGATGTAGATGCAAAATCTGGGTCTAAGCTCATCCCTGGTCCATATTAACCTCTTCTCATGGGTCCTTTATCCTTCAGCCAAGTTTGATATTTGCTCCTTTAATTTAGTAGAAATTGAAGTTACACATACAGGACAGTAATTGCCCATTTTGTTTTTTTCGCCTATTTTGAAGGACAAACCCAATTCCTTATGTCTAGTTCTGTGATCTCCTCACAGCTCCCAGAAGGTGTCAGTGATTTGGTAATCGTTTGAGTCAGTTCCCCTAGCTCACTGCCACTGTTTAATTGGCTTATGTTTGCCCAGTATCCCCAAACCCACAGAATACAATTGTTCCTTTACTAAGTCCCAACTGTCTTGATTGCATTATTGTAATTCTCTATGTAAAGGCCCATTGCAGAGAGCAACCCCTTCCCAGGGCACTCGTTCCATCCCCCTTCTCATTTATTTATGGGCCTTTGTCTCCTCCACGTCTTTGCCCTAATGAACGACTTTTGTACACATGCCTCTTATCCAGAATGCAGGGTTTTGCAGCCTCTTCTTTATTTACTGTAATTTTCAGCTCAGACACAACCAGAACTCCCACCCTGTCTGTGTGTCTCAGTGCAAAACACAAGACTAAACTATTTTGGGATTTTTCCTCTTTTCCTCATACTTGGGTGCTTTCCCATGTGGCTATGTCTCTGAAGCCCTGGGGAGGGTGAACCTGCTTTACACACTATTTTAGAGTTTTCTTTAAACCCTCCCCCACACATTAACCCTTCTCTGGCCAAATGTTCCTCCTGCACAGGTCTCCTTAGATCTTCAGTTGTTTTTTCAAGGTGGAAAATATATCTAGTGTTAGAAAAAAGCCAGGGACATGGTTAGAAAGAAAAAAAAATATTTCTGGATCCATTAGCACCATCTTTCTGTCAGACTGTCAGCATCAACCCTCTCACCTGCCAAGTCTGTGAGCTGTGGCTGGGCTAACTGATGGCTGCCTGAGAGCCAATTCTGCCTTCCCATAATTCCAGTGGGAGTTGTACATTCATGTTCTGTCCAGAGCCAGCTGTGGATCAGTTAGCTCAAGTCAGTTTTTTCTACTGGAGGTGCCTGGAAAGAGAAGAGGAACCAAGAAAAATGCAAAAATATTATCCTGCACTGCAGCCTGGCTGCCAGAATGAAATGAGCAGATAGCAAAAGCTGTAAACAGTGTACAGCATCATCCTTGACCCAGTGCCCCCTGCAACACTGATCCTACTGCTCTCAAGGCTGGGTCTGGCATGGCCAGAGCTACTTTACAGCATCATCTCAGTGGCAGAAGAAAAAGATGCTCTCTCCCATCCTTTCAGAGTTCTTTTTCTGTTCAAAGACAGATGTGCATGAATGCTAACAAGATGTTTAACCCCCGGCATATTCAGTGGGTAATGACTAGCACACCCTGAGAGGTGCATGCCTTTGGCTGAACTGTCCTCATTCCTGGACACTCAGTGCTGGATGGTTTTATTTCAGTCAAGGATCTCTCGATTTAAGTTTATTTAAAAGTCTAATAAAAATTTTTAAAAAACTGGAAAAATCTTTATGTGGAGGTTTCATTTTGTTTAAAGGAAAAGAACCATAAAGATAAAGCTGTACTTAAGAGTTACTCTCCTCTTGCTACCAGAAGTGATTGGGCTGTGGAGTGGCACTTTCCACCTAGGGCAGGCTCATGAGCAGAGGAAGAGCTTGTTTTCCTAACAAGAAGTTTAAAGATTAAAAGGAGAAAATTCAGCCATTTGGAATCCTCCACTGACGCTGCAAATACCCTCGTTCATAGATACGTCTCATTTTGTTACCTCATTTTAATTAATCATTAAACAAAGACAGCTGCCAAATTTTGGCCCTGGCTCTAAGCCTACAACTGACTTGGAGCCCTTGAAAAATAGACTATTTATGGTGCCTGATTTAAAGCTTAAGTTGCTTGTATAAACTTTCCTTTTCCTAAGAATAGCATGGGGACTGTATTGCTGGCTGTATCTGTAGCACCCAGGCCCCACAGCCCTGAAGCAATGCTGCCATGTGCATATATTGTAAAAAGGCAGGTAAAGAACAAAGCAAGCCATTTCCTATGAATGGCCTCACAGAGTCATATTAGCAGACAGCATTTTTGCTCATGTGGTGCAATGGAGGCCAAGAGGGTCCAGGTTGAGTTCCCGCTGGTATTGAAACCGTGTGGCCTGTTGCTGTCAGGTCTGGACAATGTTACGTGAACAGAGCTCTGTGCAATAATAAAGGGACTTGATTTGAACTGTAGCAACTTGGATCTACATGGTATTCAGTACTGCTGCTTGCAGGAGCGTCATGCATTTTATGCTCAGAGCTGTTGTTCAATTCCTCAGGCAGATGGAGCTTCCTGGAAGCTTCTTGGCGTCACCCTCCAAGTCATGCCCTCTACAACTCCTGTTCCAATTTGCAGGAAACCTGAAGGGGACAGAGTCTGGTCTCTGGCTGGGTAGATGGCAAGAATTGCTCCCTGCTCAGCCAGAATATAGGGTCCGATGGCATTGCTGGCTAGGAGGAACAAGCCAACATGGTCTATACTATTTATGAGCCAATACAGCAGCAGCCTCTGTATTCTACCCTCCTGGGTATGCTGCCTGCTGGAAGGACCACTACATCTAGCCTGGTACACCACAATTAACACATGGAGGATGACAGAGAAGCTGGGGCACTGGAAACGGGAAGGAGGAGTTAAACTAGTGAGGCTAGGTTACTTATTTCCCTGCCCTCAACCCCCTACCCCAGTACACACTCCAAACCTGTGGCTTCTGGGAAACAGAACGGGCTCTCTAGCTGTGACAGGAGAGGGAAGGGATTACCTGTAGCCTCTTTGATGTCTCATGCTGCTGCTGCATTGCTATGAGTCAAAGCCTCCCTTGCTAGGGAGTGCAATAGGCAAAGCCCTGGTTCCTTGCTTTGGTACACTGCTTGAAGCATCAAAGCACAAGCCATCTACAAAAGGAGGAGAAAACTCCTTCCCAGTAGTGCCAAGTACCCATGGGGCAGCTAAGCAGGGAAGAAATTGCCAGGAGTCATACCAATACACTGGCTCCAGCTCACATAGGGAAGCTGGGCAATCCAATTAAAGGTCAGGATACAAAGGACGCCGACAGGGCCCTTGTACCCTTACAGTGTCACAAAGGACTTTGAGGAATCCACAAGGGAGCCACAGCATAGATTCAAGCCCCCTGAATAGGTTGGCTATTAGAAAGAAGTCTTAGACTAGATAGACAGATCAGTAGATAGTCCAGTCTCCATGGCCCTTTCAGTTCTGGGTCTCATGTCTGTTAGTAAGAAAGCTAGTTAGCACCAGGTGAAGTGAAGCCAGCTTTACAACAGGAACTGGACTGAATAAGTTTTTATCATGAGATGTGCAATATATGCTATTCTTAAAGGTTCCGACTCCTGGAGTCACATGAAGACTTAAGGATTTTCATTTTCATGGTCCAAAAAGGTAAATTTCTAGTCCTTGTGGTAGTAAGAATAAGGTGAAAACATGCTCTGCAAATACCTGTGGTACCAGATGCCAAAGAAAGGCCCAATAATTGGCTCTTCATAAGCCAATACTTATGGTACTGGGGGGGGGGGGGGGGAAGAGAGCACAGCAGACTGGGAAAAAAGAGAGTTGACGGAACATTTTTCTACTGCAAAATACTGTAAATTTAAAGTTATTCTACAGGATCATGTCAGGTTTTGATGAAATAATGACTGAAGCCAGGCTCCCTGATAAAATCCTTGCAGCCTACTGAGGACCTTAGGCTTCCAGCTCCTTGGCAGCTGAACTAGGCTCCAGGAAGGCCAGCAGATACTTAAAGCTCAGAGGACTTCTAAATGAAATTTTTGAATTTCCTTTTGATGAGACATACCAAAGTATCTTCATATTCTATTTGGAAATTAATGTTTCATTTTATTAGAAATTCAAAACTCCCTGTAGATAAGGGCATCTTCTCTACCCAGTTTAGGGCCCCGACTCCTGATATCCAAATCCTTCCAGTTACTGAAGCTGCTGTGGAGATTTAGATCCCTGTAGTGCCTAGCTGCCCTTGGAAGGCATTAGGCTAGAATCTAAGGACCAGATTCTGTTTCACCAATAGCTGCATAAGTGACCCTAGGCACCTAAGTGCGATTCTATTCCACTCTGTTCCAGCCTCTTTCCTTTCACAAGGGCATAAAAAGAGGGTATTTAGCAAAATTCAGATTCATTGGAATTTGACAGGCCACACCCACCACGAGCACTCCTGCTATGGCCTCAAGTCTGCAACCAGGCTGTCAGCTGTGTGCCTTAGCACCCAAAGCTCTAAGATTCTTCAAGCTCATGAAGAAGAACCAATACAAAAATGAATGGATTTTCAGGACTTGAATGAGGAGGACACCCAAGACCTCTTAGAACAGGGGTTGGCAACCTGTGGCAGGGATGCCAAGCATGGCATGTGAGGCCATTTGACTCAGCACTCCATGGCCACCCCAGCTTTGGGTAGCTGCTTCCAGCAACGGAGCCCAGGCTGCTCCCAGCAGGGCTTGCAGCATCCTAGCTGCCTGCTGGAGTAGCCCAGGCTCTCAGCTGGCAGCAGCTCCCCAGAGCCGGGAGTGACTGTAGCCGGGAGGCTCCAAACAGCTGTTTCAGGTTCTGGTCTCCGGCATCAGCTCTGCACCGGCATGTGCACCTGCACAGAGTGGGTGGTGGGGGAAGAGGCCTGAGGCAGCGCAGCCCCAGTCTCTCCCCGAGTCCTGGCACAGAGGTGGTGGCAGGGTTCTGGAGTCCAGCGCAGCTGTCTGCAGCCAGCCCAGGCTCCAGGCAGCTGCAACAAGCAGTGGGCAGGCTGCAAGCAGCTGCGCTGGACTCCACAGCTCTGGCATCAGCTCTGTGCTGAGTGTGACTGTGTGCGCACCTCGGGGCAGACAGTTTCATAGTTTCTAGGGTCAGAAGGGACTTGAGTAGATCACCGAGTCTGACCCCCGCCATGGCAGGAAATAATACTGGGGTCAAATGACCCCAGCAAAATGTTCATCCAACCTCCTCTTAAAACCCCCTAGGGTAGGAGCCACCACCACTTCTCTAGGAAGTTGGTTCCAGATCCTAGCCGCCCTGACCATGAAGTAGCGCCTCCTGATATCTAGCCTAAACCTGCCCTCTGCCAGCTTGTGACCATTATTCCTGGTCACTTCTGACAGTGCACGAGAGAATAGTGATTCTCCCAATGCCTGCTGATCCACCCTGACAGGCCACCAGATCCCGCCTCAGCCTTCTCTTTTGGAGGCTGAACAGGTTCAGGTCCAGTAGCCTCTCCTCATAAGGCCTGCCCTCCTGTCCCCTGATCATGGGAGTGGCCCTCCTCTGGACCCTCTCCATGCTGTCGACATCCCTCTTGAAGTGCAGCACCCAGAACTTGATGCAGTACTCCAGCTGTGGTCTGACCAGTGCCGCATAGAGGGGGAGGGTCACCTCTTTGGACCTGCTCGAGATGCATCTGTGGATGCATG
>NW_017728916.1:27208884-27246110 GCF_001723895.1 Crocodylus porosus
CTGGATGGTAAATTCCAGCAGGCGATGATCACTGTCGCCCAGGTGGTCGCCTGAGGTGCCTGTGCAGTTGCCATCACAGAACTGACTATGGTCAGCCCCCAGCTCTGGGGAGCTGCTGACAGCCAGGAGCCCAGGTTGCTCCCAGTAGGCAGCTGGGATGCTGCAAGCCCTGCTGAGAGCAGCCCAGGCTCCAACAGCTACCCAAAGCTGAGGTAGCTGCTGACAGCCACAGAGCCTGGACTGGGGGGCAGTAGGGTTGGGGGGCAGGGACTTTGGGTGGGAGGCAAGGGGCACAAGCAGGGCATCCTGCCATGTACCCCTTTTCCTCATTTTGTATTTTTGCCGTGCTGGCACTCCAGCACCTTCCAAGGTAGGCATTGTGGGTTTTTTGGCACTCTGGCTAAAAAATGTTGCCTACCCCTGTCTTAGAATCTAATTGGTATAATAGATTCTGGCCCTTAGTGTAACAAGTGGGCTGTCCCAAACATTGACTTGCCCACCTGTCTAAGGCAGCCTGCCCACATGCCTTGCTTTTGTTGTACTTAAGTTGTTCCTAGGCAGGAAGCTGCCCATTTAATTGACCTGATGCCAAGGGTGAATACATGGCTCCAAACCTTCCCTTAAACCATGTCTCATGCCTTGCAGGTGGCATCCATATCCACAAACTCCCCCAGCCCCTTAGCTGGGCCACACCTGGTCTCACCTGGCCCCAACTTGGCCTCAGGTGTTCTCAGACCTACCTGGGCCTCATGCCCCCAACCCTGGGGCCTCAGTAGCTGGCTCCCTCAGTGGGCTTCTACCACGCCCTTCACTGGGCTGCTGGGCCTAATGCCTCTTGGGCCTCAGCCCCATCTCCGGGCCCCTTCTCACAGCTTGGACACTGCCTCAGGCCCCCCTCAGTGAGCCTTGGCCCTGTGTTTTTCTGTCAGGCTGTGCTCCCCTTGTCTTTCCCCTTTACAGGGTCACCTGCAAGGCAGTGGGGGGGCTGAGGTTTTCCATCACCCCATACTCACCTTTCACAGGGGAGGCACAGTTATAGCATTTCCTGGAGACTGCCCTGCCACAAGCAACCACACCACACCATCCAGCCCTAGCAGGGTATAGTTTTAAGTCATTCCCCAGGACCAGAAACCTCCTCTATCCCCATAGTTCCTACCCTGAACCTCCAAGCTGTTCTGGGAGCAAGAGATCTCCACCCAGGTGATGTTATTCCTTCAGCCTCCTGCATCAACTGCTAGCTCTCTTCTTGGGGCCTAGCTTTATACCCAGGCTCCCAGCCTCTCCATCAATCAGGCAACCTCCTGCCTAACATGCAACTACCTGATTGGGTCTGCTTCCACCTGCAGGCTGCTTGCTCAGACCCTTTAAAGTAACAGGCACAACTTGTGCTCTGCCACACTTAGTCACATGCACAGAATTCAGGCACCTTTTGAAAACTGAAAGTATATATGTTCAAGCACAAGGGTGGGAGTGTACAGTGTATGTGCAAGCATATTTAGCTGTAGAAGTATATCAGGGTAGGGAGCAAATAGGCAAGAATATGCATTACTATGTGCACAATTAGGTTGTGAGTGAAACATTTCTAGGAGCTTGTTTATTCCAGTAACTAGCCCACATGCCACACTGAAGTGCCAGGAGCTTTCCATTCTTTCTGGTTGCCACCATGCTACTCTGTATCATCTTGTGACCTCTCACAGGAAAATCGTGTTTCAGCATCAAGAAATATCCCATATTTCTTATAAACTGGGTCACCATGAGAAAGAGGAAGATTTAAAATAATCTATTACCTTAGTTTACTCTTTATTCTGCATCTAATCTGCATAGTTTGTAGCATTTGAGCTGTTCCTACATCTAGCATTTTATTGGCCAATTCTTCTGGAAACAAAGCAGGCCATGGAGTTTGTCAGTCAAGGACAACAAGGCTTTTTCAGGAATTTCATGCGGACATTAGATCCTCAGCCTCTGTGCTACATTGCAGACAGAAAGCTACACTTTCCAAAGTCTAACCTATCAATACAGTTCTGTGCCACATCCTATTTAACAAATGTGCACATCAATGAGAAATGCTGTCATGGCTGAAAATGGGATTACTGCAATTAATCCATAGTTAGATGTCCAGAAATTGTCTGAATCCACTGGGAAAGTGTTCATAAACAGATTTGATCATAATGGGATTAGCTTCTTCAGAGCCATGAAGAACACACCGAGCTCTGGGAGCCAGGAAAACAAATTGCTCTGCATCAATGGTTGTTCACTGGCTTTACACTGAAGTCACATAAAATGGGGTAGGCCCAGTAATGGAGAGTACTCAGCTCAGGAAGAAGTCTCAGATTACAGGATTGCACCATTTTATGCATGTCTTCTGCACTTGTATGCAACAGAACAGGCTTTAGAGATGGATTGACACAGGGATAAACAGTGCTCTGAGACTCCATAAGGCTACTGGTGCCCCTTTCCTCTGCATCCCAGGCCAGGAATAGCTGTCTGGATACTAGCAACTACTCCAGGGATTCAATCCTCAAGTCAGTGCTAGATCAAATAGCGAGACAGAGACAGCAGGCTGCCTAATGCTCTTTGATCTGGGGTTAGGTGGTGAGGATACTTCAGCACAGGCTAGCTGCAATGGCCCCTGGGCACCATCCTGCTCACTCAGGATCACTGCAGTGCAATGCATTCCAGACACTGTGCCACAGCTTGCCCCCTTTTCTCCAGCAATATGGGGAGCAGGTAAAAGAAACAATGCAGTCTGCTGCATCAGCTAGTGATCCATCCCTGCTTCCCTGAAGGGTGTATAGGACAGAACAAGTCTAGATATCAGACCCTAAATGATTTTTAAGAGACCACAGGTAGTTCCATTCCAGGCAGGAGCTGTTCCACCCCCACTGCAGCCAATGTAACTCCAGGATCTGCAACCTGAGGCCAACTGCTCTGCCTCCACATGGACCTGCCCCTACTGCCATGGAAACTAAGGCTGGGGTCAGACTTGTAGATGGAATGAATTCACACAGCTCATAACTCACTCTGATGGTCTACTGTAATAACCCTGCAGCACATATTTCATTCCCCCTAGAAGCTCCTGCCTTGATGACACCAAACACGTCTCAAAAAACACAGTAGTCAAAAAAATAGCTGCCTCTCCACTAGCCTGAATAGTCCCTGCCTCATTCCTCTTCATTACACAATGCATTTCACTAACAGGTCTCCATTAAGAGTGGGCATTTCAGGTACCGCCTGTGTTGTTACCAGCTGGCCTGTGCGCCCCATGTCCTGCTGACAATATCTGCGAGAACCCTGCATGCATGCAGAGACTAGTCACACTCCCTTCTTTTGATTTCTAGGAGATCTCCAACACAATCTCTGCCTCTTTATAAAACCTCTGAATTGCAGATTTAGTGACCGAATTTCACTGCCCGCAAGTTATATCCCATGTGGCACTCGATAGAAGACAAACTTGACCTACATGGAAGCCATGGGATTCTCTCAGTCAACCCCTGGACCTCCACATGCATCCACACACATGCTGGATCCCATCTTCAGCCTAGGACTGGTAATACTAGGGACATCACCAATTACTCTCTCATGATCTGCTCTTTATATTATCCAGGCTTTCCCTCCCAACAGAGATTAGGTTTTCAGCTCACCCTGGGAGATCAAGGCATACAATACAAGATCAAGGCACCAGTAAGTTAGTACAACAGTAATCAGGAAAATCAGTGTGGTTCACAGATGAGCTGTTGCAGATACAGAAAGGCAGGATGTCCATGGCAAAAAAGCCACCCAACCAACCAAACAGAAAACCAAACTGGAATTCCCCAGCCTACAGCACAAGCAACAAGAACAATAACTCATTAGTTACTTTTATTCTGCCTCTGACATAAAGGCAAAACAGGCTGTCTACTCCTCTCAAATCAACATAGTCAGATCGTGGCCAATAGATCTATTTCTCCTTGTGACCCAGCTAAGGAAACCAAACTACATAACACAAAGACCTGACATGCACTGGTATGAGAAGCATACCATACCAACATGTTTGATTCAAACATTAGTGGAGCTAGCTGGAAAAGACAATTCCTCCCTGGCCAGCTTGCACTTCATGCCATACTGTCCCCAACTTGGCATCATCACGTGACAAAGTTCAAAGAGCCATGATATGACAGCCGTAATCTCTGATACAGATGCATGCCCTTTTATCTTGCAAAAGGCAGTAAGGAACAACTACAACTATGTGCACGCCAATAACTTCATTGGGCTGTGCAACTGTTGCCTGTTTAATTAAACTTATTTTGGAAGCCTGAGTTAGGTTTTTGTCTTACTGACCTCCCAACCCTGCTCCAATATCTGCCCCTCTGACCTTCGTTGTGTCAGTCTCTCTCTCTCTGCCACCTTCAAAACCCCAGCTTTCCCCCGACTCCCCTCGCTTCTACCCCAGCACCAAGAGACCCCAAGTAACCCCAAGCCCAAGTTACCCTAAACACCCCCTACTGTTAAAAAAAAAAACCCACACAGCCACAGAAGTGCATGTTTGTATATGAGCATTTGTGTATGAATCCATCAAGTGTTTGTGCAGTTTGTGTATATAGTTTTATATCATGCGCTCCTGTCAAACAGTGCAATATTGAGATCCTGAGTGTTCATCTGGTGCATGTCAGGTCAACAACAGTACAGAGAAGTCCTAAAATGCCCTTTTCACTTTTAACTCACTAGGAAGTTCTTCCTTTCTGTCATGGGATGGGGTCCCGCAGGATGGCCGCAATCTCCCCAAGGGCCCCTTACCATGCCAAATTGGCCCAATAGGCATCCTCTATTCTCACCTGCCAGGTCTTTGATTGAATGATTGATAGAGAGGCTGCCTTTAAGTCCTCTTGGACATGATAGAGTCTTGATAGAGTCTCTGGACCCTGTAAGTTTCCAGACCCATGGTGGGTCCCGCTCCAAAACAGATGTCACAACAGGTGTTTTGGGGCATCCCAGGCTTATGCGCTATGCGTGGCTTCAGCCACCCCTTTACCAAGCCCCAAGCCTCACAGATGGTATCGACATTGTTTGGTCTGGGCCTTGTTTTAATTTGGTCCCCCTTGTCCTCCCTGGGGTCTCTGCAGCCCTGTCTTGCTCTGTACCTCCCTGACACTGGGGCTCTCCGCAGCCCTGTCTCGCTCTGTGCCCTCTCTGGCGCCTGGGCTTTCCACAACCTTGCAAAGTGCTGTGCCCTCTCTGGCGCCGGGGGTCTGGGCACCCCAAATGCCATGCCCTCTCTGGCACCAGGGTCCCTATGATGCTGTGGGCCCACCCCCATGAGGCCTCCTCTTTCCCTTAATAGCCTCACTCAAACCATCGGTCTTGTAAACAAAAATCAACCTGCAAGCCCCAAGGCTATAACATAAATTCAAGCTGCCTGGCTATAACATCATTCAAGCCACACTGGGGTTACTCTGTCCCTCAACAGCATCAGAAGCTGTACCTGCAGTTAGGCCTCTCCCCTCCACTTGCTCCAGAAGCGCTCCTCCCCCCTCGGCAGCTGGCAAGGAACTGCCTTCCTAGCCTCAGACCTGGGGTTTATATAAGAGTCAGGCCCGGCCCCTTCCGGTCAGCTGACTGCTGGCAGGTGTGGATCACTAGCTCATTCTGGCTGCCCTGGTAACCAGCAGCTGGGGCTCCCCACTCGCTAGGGTTCTTCCCCTAGCAGTTTCAGCTCTTTAAACCTTCCGATGTGAGAATCTGGCTGCAATAGCTCATGCATTTGGCTCCTCTAGGCTGGACCACTGTAATGAAGGGTGTAGCAGGGATTCAAATCCTGCTATGCGCACCCCTTTAGGTGAGCCTGACATGGAGACCCAGCCCTGGGACATCAATGAAGCAGTTAAACTCCCCATGCTGCAACCCAGTGTGGTGGAGACAAGTTCCCAAGAGACCTCAGGAGTTCTAGTCTTCCTTAAAACAGAGACTGCAGAAGTAGCTGGATGGTTCTTGTCCCTTAGAAAGGGGGAAAGCCAGGAGACTTACCTGGAATCAGCATGAAAGTGTGGATGAGCTGCTGGGGAGGGCTATGTTGGATCAACAGCTGCCAGGAACGAAGGCAGATGTCTCACACAATTGCCACTGGTGTGGACTACATCAAACTAGCAGGGACATTGCCTTGTTGGTAAAGAGGGCAAAAAGGGTATCAGTTTTCCCTGGCAGAGGGCCAGCAAGTCCTGAAACAGGAAAAATGGAAAACCAAGAGAGAGGGAGTGAGAGAGTGAATTGATTTAGGACAAATACCTGGCCTGAATAAAGTGAGCCAGAAGCTGGAGCCAGTTAAGACTTGTAGGATGGGAGTGCAGAGTCAGAGTCCTAACTGGGTTGATAAAAGTCTAGTTTGATAAACCGTGGAACAAGTTTGGAACATGAAATAACTAAACTAACATGGTCAGGGGGCAGCAGGGAAGGCCCTACGAGGAGAGGCTACGGGACCTGAACCTGTTCAGCCTCCACAAGAGAAGACTGAGAGGGGATCTGGTGGCCGTCTATAAACTTACCAGAGGGGACTATCAGGGAAAGGGAGAGTCCCTGTTCCCCCAAGCACTACCAGGAGTAACTAGGAATAACGGCCACAAGTTGACTGAGAGTAGGTTCAGGCTAGATGTCAGGAAGCACTACTTCACAGTCAGGGCAGCTAGGATCTGGAACCAACCCTGGGGGTCTTCAAAAGGAGAGTAGATAATCACTTAGCTGCGGTCATTTGATCCCATCATTCTTTCCTGCCTGTGGCAGAGGGTTGGACTTTATGATCTACTCAGGTCCCTTCCAACCCTACTAACCATGAAAGTATAAACAGAGCCAAGGCTTTGTTGGGAAGGGCTCTGAGCTATAGTGAGCATGAAACATAAAAGTAGGAGGGAATTGATTGAATCCCAGGTAGACTGTGTGGTGTGGAGTTACCAGTAATTAACTGAGATCCTAGATAAAAAGGGATCAGCTGATCTCTCAAAAGGTGATTTGCATTAAATTAAACTGGAGAAGCTGGACTGACCAGGAGCCGGGAGTCCAAGAAGAATGGTCCCAAGATGAAAGTCCATGGATGATTGATAGTCCAAGATATAAGAGAACCTGATATGGACTGATATTGGGTCAGGAGGAGAGGCTTGTCAAGCTGAGGCTCATTTAGCTTATTCATTAACTTAAGTTGGTTTATGTTTATGATTTAATCGACTAGATCTGAGTGGAAACAGACCCAGAGAGTGGGTGATGGGAGAGTCCCCTTTGAACTTAGTCCCCAGTTCTTTGTAACTGAACTATAATTCCTAAGTACATCATCTGGGTGAGTGATGGACCAGAGTATAAGGAAGGAGGAGCCCTGAGAAGAACCCACCCCAAGGGCTAGCAGTGACAGAATTCATTAATGGGGCACACATTCTTCCTGTTGACAATAATAGCAACAAAGCATGGTGGGTGACAATGAACAGTGCAAGTACATTTCCTTGAGGGAGGCCATTAATTTGTCACCTCCATTTGCTTTGCTTGCCATCCAGTTTGACAGAAAAAGTCTGTTTTCAAGCAGGGCTCACATTAGCATTGTAAGGTATAGATCTTTTGTCATTTCCAGGGTCTTGTGGAGGAGTGATCAGTGGTTAACTGTATCATAGGTGGCTATTAGGTCGATGAACATAGCTCCGGTGATTTGGTCTCTTTCAAAACCTCTTCGGTATGTTGAGTTAGATTGAGAAGCTGGCTCCTTGTTAATTTTCCAGGGTGAAAGCCACCTTTTTCAGGGATTAGGTGTTTATGCACGTATGGAGAAAACTGGTTTATTATCATTTGTTCATGCAATGTGTGGCATAGCAGAGAGATAGGTTTGAAGCTCTTTGGGTTAGACAGATCTTTCCCTGGCTTTACAAGTGCCACTACCTGAGCATGTCACCATATTTTTGGAATTTTTTGACTGGCTGTGCAAGAGTTATATAGGTAAAGGAATCATTCTCAAGTCTGGGATCCAAATTGCTTGATTTGTTCAGTAAGTATGTTGTCAAGGCCAGCTGCTTTTCTGGTCTTCAGTATATTAATACCAGTATTCAACTCCATCATTAAGAAGGGGCTTATAAAACTCAGGTCTTTGGGATGCTTGTACCTTTCCAGTCTGAGTTTTTTTGTTTTTTGTTTTTGGGGTTTTTTCATTGAGAAGCATCTGGTGAGCAATTTGGTTAATGATGATATTATGGCATTGATCTACCTTTCATGTGCTGTCACTTAGTTTACCTATTGTGACCAATGTCTTTTTACTATTATATGTCGTATCAGTTGACTCAATCAGGGTCTGCCAGGATTTTCTTCATTCTTCCATGATGACTAACATGAGATCCTTGCCTGTAGTAATAGTGTTGGCAGAAAAATGGTCCAGTTCAGGGGTGGACAATTATTTCAGCTGGAGGAAGAGGGGTCAGCAGGTTGATAGGCCCACCAGATGCCCACCAGGAAGTCGTCCATCAGGATCTCCCCAAGGAGGCCCACAGAGGCATGGTTCCACTCCCTGCCCAACTGGTCTCGCGCATCTAGGACCAGGCACTCGTGAGGGTTGAGGGTGCCAATGTAAAATCTGCCAACTCCGGGTCCCTCACAGGGACATACACATTCAGAAGATTCAGGACCAGTACCTGGACCCAGACATGCAGCAGGCAGCCTGGAATCACTTCAACATCCTGGACAACCTCTGTCTGTAGGCCTGGGGAAAATAGGGTGGCCACCCCGCAAGAGGTGTCTGAGAGGCAATTAAAAGAGACCCTGCCTCCCCACTCCAGCATCCAATTTGGTTCATCAGCCAAAGTCATCAGGATCTCCTGCAGGAATACCAGGGGGTATCCCACCTCCTGAAGGAAGAAGAGCAACCAGCATCTCTGGAGACCCTTCCTGCAACTGTGCACGTTGAGGGTCACGATCTTGAATGACCTCATACCTGGGGAGGGTGGGGGTAGAGTAGACAGTTCAGCACAGGCCTTGTGCATCTCAACGCCCAGTGTGGGGCCCACTGGCTCATGCAGCACCCTCCCATAAGTATAGAGGGTGTCTATGAACCTGCAGGCCTGCCTATAGATCCAGGCATTGCAGCTTTTGGGCCCCTTGGCTTCCCCCGCCAGTGGCCTTGCAATGTCAAGGACACTGTCAAAATCTCCCCGGCAGTCCCAGGTGAGCTGTACCTTGATGGCAGAACATCGGGTGTAGTCACAGTCAAGAAATACAAGTAAATCACCGCTTGGGACCGCTGGGACGGAGAGGTCTGCAGGTTCCATGGAGCCTACTGGGTCCTGGGTTTCAGCTGGCTCCTTAGGCATCATCTGAACACCCCCAGTCTGCTAAGACTCAGGACTCTGGTTTGGATTGGGAGAGGTCTGCAGTCCCTTGAGACAGGAGTAGGGATTAGGATGGAGGTGGAGCTCCTTGGCAAGATGTTGGGGTAGAGCTGAAGTCCTGGGAGTTTTGTGTGGGGTCCCCAACAAGATCAGCATGTTAATCAGGGGCCCCAACCCTGACCCCCTCTGGTGGGGGCCCATAGGGCAGGCTGGAAGTGCAGTTTTTCTGGGAGTGGGAGGGAGAAGACCCATTAGGCTTCGTGGCTTTGGTGCCTGCCTCAGGGTCCTGGGAAAGGGGACCTCCCTCAGGGCTCACTGGGGTGAGCTCTGGGCCCCCCCCCCATCTCCCCCAAATCATTAGAAGGGGAGGGCTCTGCTGCCAGACCTTCTTCTGGGTCGGGCTCAGACTCAGCACCCGTGGTCTCAGGGGATAGGCCCTGGCCAGTGGAGTGAGGGACTTCCTGCTTGAGTTCTTGTCTGTGAGTCTTCAGCAGCCCCAAAGGCTCCTCTACTGGGATAACCCATTTTATTTTCCCTGGGATGGGGTGTCGGGTGCAGCGGGGGAGGCCCCCAGAAGCTGAACTGCTCCTTCTCCCCAGGTGATGGTCTTGGGAGGGTGGGGAGGTCCTCTATGTCTTTCATAGACATTAGGGCTGGAAGGGACCTCGGAAGATTGAGTCCAGCCCCCTGCCCCAGGGGCAGGAAGTCAGCTGAGGTCATAGGATCCCAGCAAGAAAAACATCCAGGTTTCTTTTGAAGGTGTTCAAAGTAGGTGTTTGAACCACCTCCAACGGCAGGCCATGCCAGGCCTTGGGGGTTTGGACAGTAAAGAAGTTCTTCATTATGTCCAGCCTGAAATGGTCTTGCAGGAGTTTATAACCATTTGACCTTGTCATCTCTTGGGGTGCTCTGGTGAAAAAACGTTCCCCCAGGTCCTGATGTACATCCCTTGTAAACTTATAGGTAGCCATCAGGATACCCCTGAGCCTGCGCTTTTCCAGACTGAAAAGTACCATGGCTCTCAGCCTCTCGTCATAAGGTCTGTTTTTCTGACCTCTGATCATGCATGTGGCTCTCCTCTGGACTCTCTCAAGCTTCTCCACATCATTTTTGAACTGTGGAGCCCAAAACTGGACACTGTACTCCAGCTGCGGCCTCACCAAGGCTGAGTACAATGGGAGAATGACATCCTGGGATTTGCTTGAGAAGCATCTACGGATGCAAGCCAGCTTTTTACTCACTTTACTGGCTGCAGCATCACACTGCAAGCTCATGTTCAACTTGTGGTCAATCCTGACCCCCAAGTCCCTCTCGTCTGCACTGCTGAGCCTATAGACATGCTGCAGGTTTTTCCTCCCAAGGCGAAGAACCTTGCATTTTTCAGTGTTAAAAACCATCAGGTTCTCATCTGCCCATTTACTGAGCCTGTCAAGGTTAGCCTGGATTACCCCCGTCCTCAAGTGTGGATGTTTTACCCCAAAGTTCGCTATCACCAGCAAACTTGGCCAGTTCGCTTCTCACTCCAACGTCCACATCATTAATGAAGAGGTTGAACAAAATAGGTCCAAGGACAGAGCCTTGAGGGACCCCACTGGTCACAGGGCACTGTAATGATTGACTTCTGTCAACCACCACCCTCTTGGTCTGGCCACAGAGCCAATTCCCCAGCCAGCGGATCATGGTGGACCCAGGGTCACATTTGGCCAGTTTTGCCAAAAGGTGATCATGAGATACCAGATTGAAGGCTTTTTTAAAGTTGAGATCATCAATCTCTTCTCCCTTGTCCAGGTGATAGGTCACCAGGTCATAAAAGGAAATAAGATTGGTCAAGCATGAGCTACCCGCAACAAACCCATGCTGGCTGTCCCTCAGTGTGTTGCCATCGGCCAGTCCATTAAGAATGGCCTCCTTGATGATTTTTTCTAAGACCTTCCTCAGGATAGAGGTTAGGCTGATGGGCCTGTAGTTTTCCAAATCCACTTTCCTCCCTTTGTTGAAGATAGGCACCACATTGGCCTTCTTCCAATCATTGGGCACCTCACCAGAGCTCCAGGGACTCTCGAAGATCTGTGCCAGGGGCTGAGCTATCGTGCTAGCCCGCTCCTTGAGTACTCTGGGGTGTAAATTGTCAGGGCTGACTGACGTGAAGATGTCCAGCTTCTCAAGCTGTCCCTTCGTAAGGTCAGCATTGATGGAGGGCAAGAAACCGCCTTCACTTAGGCATCCCTGTCCCATAATGGGTAGGGGTGTCCCATGGGACTTGTGAAAGACTGATGCAAAGTACCCTTTTAGCAAGTTGGCTTTTTCCTGGGCGTCAGTCATCAGTTCTCCCTTTTGGTTTAACAGGGGTCCAGTGTTGCCCTTGCTTTTCCTCTGGCTCCCCACATATCTAAAAAAGGACTTTTTATTGTCTTTGATACTTATAGCCAGTTGGAGTTCCATGTCAGCCTTGGCTTTCCTGGTTTGTTCCCTGCAGGTCTGGACCAGTGCAGAGTATTTCTCTTTGTCAGAGGGCTCCAGCTGTGCCCAGGCCTTTCTCTTGGCTTGGTGCCTGGAGGGGGCCTGCACCCAGTCAGCCATGAGGCAGATATGAGGTGGACAGGCTTGGCGGTGGGCTGGGCAGCAGGATGGAAGAGGAGTGCAGAAGCTGGGGCGTGGTGCAGTGTGGTAGGCCCCTGCCTGAGAGAGGGTAGTGGTGTGCAGCAGAGGACCCTCCCCAATGGAGGCAGCAGCAGCAGTCCAAGGCAGGAAGGGGTATGGCCAGCTTACCCACAAAAGCTCTGAGAACAAGCCAACAGTAGTCAGAGGTCCTAGCCATCCTTTCCCCAGATGTTCCTGAGATCAAGCTTGCAGCAGCAACAACAGCCTGGGATAGTAAGGGGTGTGACCAACTTCCTCCTAAAGGCTACTCCCTCAGAAGCTCCTGAGGGCAAGTAGCCCTGAGCTGCTCACCAGGGCAGCTCTTCAAAGTGCTGGGGCAGTGCAGGTTTTGGCTCTAACCTTCACCTCACTCTGGCTGCAGGTCTGGCAGAAGCTGGGCAGGGTCATTTTGCCCCAAGTAGTACAATTTGCCCCATACCAAAGTGCATGTTCAGGCCTGTGTGCTGAGGCACAAATCTCCAGCACAAATTTGTGCCATTGCCATTTGAGCTGCCGCAAGTGCACGTGCCTGCATGTGTGGAGGTGAGCAGAGGTGTCATCTACAATTTAGCAATCAATGTACATGCTGGTACAAATGTTGCAAGTCAGAGGTAAAAACCAGTTAAGTGCCTTTCGAAATAGCACAGGTGGTTGACAGCAGCCCCTGTTCCCAAGCACTGGTACCTGTATTTCCCAAAACCAAGGTAGACTCAAGACATGTGGGCAAATAGGTTTCCCTGGCTAGAATCTTGTGACTGTTTATGTGTCAATGAAAGAGAAACAAGAGGAAACATTATAGAAGCTGAAGCAGAAAAGCCAAGGAACAGTCAGAAACAGTTTTGTAACTGTAGACCTGAAAAGAAATGTTAGGAGACAGAGGATTTAGATTAAGTGCTGATAAGAAAAAGAGCTTTGAACTGTAAGCAAAGGCAGTCTGTTTTTGGATTCCTGTTGTGTTCAGGGAAACAGGACTTTGCACATTTTCTTGTAAATAAATAAGACTGCAATAGAGAAAGAAATTGATCATGGAGTCAAGGTTTTCTGGCCAAACAACCTGCAAGACCCACATTTTGACTACACATCTTTGTTAAACAGATAGTATTTCACCAGTGACATCACCTTGTGTGAAAAGAGTCAGAGCAGCATACAAGTGCTTGTACCAATAAAATATAGCCTGCCTTATGTGAATGGCAGAAGCTCTATCAGAAGCTCTGCAAGTGGACTCCAGTGTAGGGCTTTGGTCAGTTTAAATATATAGGGGAAAATACCCCCATAATAGTCACAGCTGGGCTGCAAAATCTTTGGAATGTAGACAGGCTATACGTCATGGAAAAGTCTTCTGTAACTTTTCATTAATTTCTTCAATGTATCACAAAACTTCTGGCTAGGTAGAAAAACCGACTGTACTTTTGGTTGGTGTTGAAACAGATACCTTTTAAAGAATGCCGCCACTTTATTGTCAATGCAGAGGTGACACGGATGGTGTGTGAACAACTTCCTAAGCAGACAACCATGTGTCTAGTGCATAAATCATGGTAATACAGAGAAAGAACTAGAACTAAAACTAGAACAAGAAAAAGAAAAGGTGGAAGTTAGCTCACATGCAAGAGTTAAGATAATTATAAATAAAGAAAAAAGACCAGGGTTAAATACCAAACTCTAGGAATGGCAAAGGGTTAAAAGGAAGAGTTACTAGTAAATAGTATTGACCCTCCCCCTGGATCTCTCAAGATATGTCAGCTGCAGGGTATTTGACTTTACCAGAAAAGGTAAAAGAAGCAATGAAGATTGGACCCATTAATTTATAAGCCCTCTGAGCATAGGCAGAGGGAGAAAATATTATTTGGTGGGGCTCAGCACACATGGACTTTAGCGCATGCACACCCTGCCTCCCCAGCAGGTATGTCTGTTGTGGGGAAGTGTCATGGTGGGGCAGATGGAGGCCCCGATGGTGAGGGAGGGACTGGGGCAGAGGCAGAGGCAGGGGTTGGGATGAATGGGGCCCCAGGGCTGGAGTGGGTTGTGGGACACTTGGAGTCCAGGTGGCTGGTCCAAGGGCACCAGTGCCACTGTGTGTACCCTGGCAGAGGCCAAAGGGGGCACATGACCTCCAGAACTGTGCATGAGGTGAGGGTGGGCTGCTGCTGCAGGCTGGGTTCTGTGCCCTGCATGTAGCAGGCAGGTGGCATCATGCTGCTCCAGGGCACTGGCAGTGGGGTGCAGAGCCCCAGCCTGCAAGGGCAGCCCACCCTCACCCTGAACACAGATCCAGGGGTCACGTGGCCCCCAGGTCTCCACCAGGGTGCATGCACTGGCAGGAGTCTCCTCTGGGCCCCTGGATGAGCTGACTGGGCTCCAAGCATCCAACAACCCACCCTGGCCCTAGGGCCCCATTCACCCTGGCCTCTGCCCCACCACCTTCCTCACCGTGGGGGCTTCAATCTGCCTCCCTACAACAGATTTACCTACTGTCCTGGGCAGTGCTCCATTCTTTGCTTCTGTTTTTCTGAGTATCAGGATTCAGGAGAGGCACTGCCAGCCTAGGGTCAGGGAGGACCTAGTTAGGGAACTTCTGGAGGGGCTGGACATGATTAAATCAGCAGGTCCAGATGATCTCCACCCCAGGATGCTGAGGGAACTGGAAGAAGTCATTGCAGGACCCCTGGCATGGCTTTATGAGTACTCGTGGTGCTCTGGCGAGGTGCCAGAGGACTGGAAAAGGGCCAATGTGATCCCCATTTTCAAAAAAGGGAGGAAGGAGGACCCAGGTAACTATAGGCCCATTAGTCTTACCTCAGTCCTGGGGAAGCTCTTTGAGAAAATGATCCAGGAGCACATCTCCTGGATTGTTCTGCAGCCCTACCCACTGCCACCAGTGCCCCACATTTGGGAGGGCTAAGCCCTGTTAGTCCCAGCCTTCTGCCACCTATGCCTTTGGGGCAGCATTCATCTCACATTTCCTGCTGTGCGTGTACTTTACTTAGCAAAGCATGGGCTGATCTTGATGAAGACTCAAAGATGCTGAGCAGTGCAGTTAATAAATAAGAATTTTCCTTCAGGGGCCTGCAAAGACCTAGGTCTATATTGCTTTGTATTAAGCCAGTGATGATAATTACAGTGTTCTGTTATCTTCCTGGATGTCACCATTGGGTCACCATTGGGTCACATGTCTTTCCAAGGCACAGCCCAGTACAAAGGTGTACTGTAATCCAATAACAAGCCCCTCAGCGGTCCCTTACAATAATGTTTTTCATCTGTTATGAAACAGAGCACACTCAGAGCACATCCCTGAATGAAAGTATCTCACCTCTGTGAACCAAAGAGTCTCTGCCTAGAATTCCAAACTAGTAAAAGTTTCCTGCATCGCTACATTGTCCAGCCACTAGAGGGGGACAGGGAGCCATATCGTATTGTTCTAGTGGCTAGTCAAGGAAAGGAGGCTGGGTTCATCAAAGCTTCAATTCCTCGTAAAAGTCAAAAGATGAGAGACCCACTGCACAGAATGTCCTAGTGGTTAGGATATACTGCCTGATTCAGTCCAGTAATTTGAACTGCAGTATCCACCAATCCAGGTGAGCTCCCTAATCTAATTCTACTGGCTATTCTTTGGATAGTATCTCTTGGTCTCGCCTATAGGATCTGTTTCACTTTACAAATGATTAATTATTAATTGGGCCAGCAAGAAAGAAATATGGAGTCTCCCGTAGCAGGTTGCAAAGGTCATCCTGATGACCCTTACCTCAGTGATGGCAGTTCATCAGCATTTAGGCACGTGCTCTTTATTGCAACACGTTTAAAGAAGATGGAAGCATAGAGATGTCACTGTAGGCATAACACACAATGAAGCCATAATTAAGGAGTCTCATGAGTGAAAGCTAGCAGATGTGGATTAGAGGATTGCCTGTAAAACTGTCAGAGCACCTTGCTTACAAGACCTGAGTGCAAATGGAGAGTTATTTAGGAAAGAACATGAGGAAAAGGGCGAGACAGTGATTTCTGGAACTGTTCAGAGAGACCAACTTGAAATTTCACCAATAATTAGTAACATCATAAAGCACGTAAAGAAAATGGCATCTTAACATAGGACAGGGAGCCGACTCCAGAGGGGCCCCATGTACAGCTGAAGGGAATACTGCAGCCACTGCTGTTATCTGAGCTGCCGGAGAGGAGGCTCCTCCTTTTCCTTAACTCTTGGAGGGACAGAAGACCCGTTCCAGCTGGAACGTTACTGTAGTGTGCCTGTGTTGACACATGCTGCGTGGCAGGAGCCTTTCATGCCCAGGAATTGATTCCATTATGTTGAACTGCCTGGAGAGGGGGCAATCATGAGCTGGAGGCTGACACCCGTGTGTATGTGTGTCTGTATTGTATGTAACACACAGAATCTTCTGTTCACCTAGCAAGTCAGGATGCTTTCCCCACACTCACCTTGTGACATAGTTCATCCAGGTAAAAGCCTCTCAGCCAACCCAACTTCCATTACCTGCTACAGCTGAGGACCTGTGCCTGGAGAGCCTTTGGTATGCTCTTGCCTATGCTGTGGGCAGCAAGAAGTTAATGTTTTTTTTGAAAAGCTGATCCCAGAGTGTATCTAATTCTATGCACACCAGCTCCTTTCATTCTATTTTAAACTAGTTCTTATTGTGCTTCAAGTTAAAAAAAAAATCCCACATTCACTGCTCCTTGATAAAACCAGCCATAACTGGAGAAAGCAAGGAGTCACAAATCCATTATCTCACCCAGGAAACTAGCTCAACTGAACAGTCTTCAGGTAATTTACATTTCATACTTAATTGTCTTTGTGTACTTCCAGCTGCTTTGTCACATGCATTCAGTTATATATACACAAAGAGCCTAAATATTATGGTTACTACTTCAAGCGAAATACAATAGACAGACAGACAGCCAACCAGCCAGCCATGATTTCTACCTGCTACTTACTATTTGGTTATCTCAGCTCTGACTGTACTGGCCAGGGCGTCTGATGAATCTTGATTTAAATACCTCCATACGTGGAGTGTGTGTATGGATGCTTGTAGCTTGAAATGGACTAAACCGTGCATTTTGCAAAGTTTTAATTAAGGGTCTCAGGCATACCTCTTTGGCCTTTGAAGTGTTATATTTAGAGAAACACTGAAGGGATTCAGTTCCTGGGTTTGAAAGGAATGAAATGAGTGAAAATGTATGCAGGGACTTTCAGGACTCCAGACTTCTGGTTTGTTATAGATGTTTTAAAGCTTCCCTAAAAGTTAATTTAATCCACCCACCCCTCCACATTGCAGGCTGTTCATAAAATATCCCTCCCATAAGACTGGTCTATGTAGAATGAAGGGGACTGGCACCACCTTTTGTTCTTCTTATTCCTGCCTTGACAGCAGTATCGTGTCATGTCTCTGTTAAATTCTGGAAGATCATTCCTCCAGTTACACAGAACTCCCAGTCACTTAATTAAGAAGCTCCATGACTCAGAAATGCATCTTGCTAAAACTGTTTAGGAAAAGCTCCCAGCAATGCTAACACTCAGAAATCCATGGCATTTATGAGCCACTTTGTTTCTTTTCTTTTAAATAAATGTGTTGCAAAAGGCTCCATGACATAAACTATTGATTTCATTTGTTCAGAACTAAAACATACAGAGAATGTGCCCATCCAAATACAGAATCAGACATTTAAGACTGGTGGTGGTGGTAGAGGGTTAATATTTTTTAAAGCCCCACCTTAGTAGCAGCTAAACAGTTATATTTGGAAACTTAACTTGTGCACCAAAAAACTGTCTGGATAGATCTGGGAATGGATTGTTGGCACAACAATTTGTTGATCTGCTTTGATTTTCATTGGTTCTGTGACCAAATTCAGGCTATTCCCATGCAGTTGAAGCCTACCTTTAGCAGCAACTGTCCCTGTGATTTTTCTGCAATTTTTTAAGAACACTGATACACTATTAAGGCAAGAGGCAAGTCTTTCTCCTGAAGCCTACGTGGTCTCTGTTTGGCTTTCCCCACAGTCTGTTAATGAAGATGGAAAAAAAACCCTGCAGGAAAGTAAGATTTCTTCTAGATGATGCAAGTTGCCTATTTGTGTGACAGTCTGAGAAGCAGCATGAATGTCTGGTACCCAGTAGCAACATATCATTGTATTTGCTGCTGCCCTTTCCCATGTGTTAAAGATGATGGGGGTTCATGCAGATAGGAAGATTGCTGTGTCTGTTATGTGGTGTAGATGCAGTCAGCATAGATATCCATCAGTTGTTGATGTTAATGAATGGCCATGTATTACTGTCCTTGGATTTGTTTGATATTCATATTTAAAATGTAAGAGACAAAATATCTTAGTTATGGCTTTGTTCTTCATCTAACAATGGGTAGCTAAAAATATCTGACTTTGTTCTACTTAATAGAGTTTTCTCAAAGGGAGATACTAATGCTATATTTTTGCTGGATTCATTCAAAAGGCAGCCAAAGAAATTCACATTTTTGCCAACAACATTTCATAAATCATGTCATGAGTAAAAAAAACCATACTGTTCCATCACTGGGGTCTTGCTGTCTGTTGCACAAAAGCATTGTTCCAACACATGGCTATCTGATAGCATCAGAGCATGGTATAGGCCATTTTACCATGTATTCTCCATGTTTGAATGGACAAAGTATTTTTCTTCTTCTGTTCACTCACCTGAAGCCAGGGGTATTAAACATAAAGTCTATGGGGTGGATATGACCTGCAGATCTGTGCCATCTGACCACTGGGGCTCCTAAAGTGGCTGGGAATTCAGGGGTGAGGCAAGCAGGGCCCACTTCTGAATTCTCGGGTATGGAGTCCCATTTGGGGATGCATTTAAGCAGTGTTTTAATCCCTTCAGGTCAGGTGCTAAGGGTGTTGGTCTAAGGACATGGCACTGGCAGACAAGGTCCCTTCCTTTGGGTCAATCTAATTTGGTATGTTTTAGCAGACCAACTGAATAGTTACAGAAATATATCTTAGCAAGTTTTTGGGTTGAAAAACCCTTTGTCAGGCTGAGGAAGCACCTGCAGTTGGTATGTGTGTGTGCTGTTCCTGGATGGATGCAATAATAAAGAAACCAGAGGCTGGCATGCAATGCAGGCAAGAAAGCTGGTTAGTGAAAATGGAAATGGAGGCATCAGGGGGTGAGGGACAGGCTGGGGGAGGAGGGGAGTAGGGGGATGTAGTACCACAGTAAAATTGCAGATGTCAGGTTGTAGTGTGTCATACATCCAGTGCCTATATTGAGTCCATGAGTTTCTGTACATAGGAGGCTGATGAAGCGAAGTTCATAGGCCCGGCTCTGAAAAGTGGTTTCTAAATTCAAATGGGCACTAAACCTTGCTAACATAACCTCATCACCAGAAACCAACTTCCTACAACTCAAACCACAAAACCTGCCCACAATCTCCAGTAATCCCCCACAAACGGCACACCAGAATCTGTCAAAGACAAGAATACCCAACTACCTGTGGGGGCACATTCCAAACAAAAATCTACTGTCTCCAGTCTCTCAGGCCTGATCCTGAAAGGGAATTTACAAACCACTTTTCACAGCTGGACTTATGAACTTCACTTCTTCAGCCTCCTAGGTCCAGAAACTCATGGACTCTACACAGACACTGGAATTCTAACACACTACAACCTGCTGGACATTCAACTCCCCAGGTACCTCTGCACTTTTACCTGCACTGCTACATCCACCCTGCCCCCTCCACCCCAGCCTGTCCCTCACCCCCTGAAATCTCCATTTCCATTTTAACTGACTGGTTTTCTTGCCTGCATTGCATGCCAGCCTCTTGCTTCTTTACTATTCCTTCCATCCAGGAACAGCACACACACACACCAACTGCAGGTGCTTCCTCAGCCTGACAAAGGGTTTTCCAATGCAAACGCTGGCATCCTGGGCAGCTAAGCTGAGCTCACCTGGAGCCTCACAGCTCTACTGCAACCAGCAAGCCTCAGGCCTGCCAAAGACATGACAAGCCTGGGCTTTCCCCAGCCAGGATTTTGTGCATGCAAGTGGTAGCTAGAGGTTATGGCACCTCCTACCCACCTTTCACCAGGAAGATCCTATGTCCCAGCATTTCCTGGGGCTGCTGTATCACCAGCAGTCCCACCAGGCCTCCCTGACCCTGACAGAGTGCAGTCTTAGTGGTCATGACCAGGACCTGCAGTCTTCTCCTTCCCCATAGCCCCAACCCATACCTTCAAGTTCATCCTGGCACAGAAGCTCAGCAGGGACATGTTCTTCTCCTGCTGACTGGTGATGCAGTGAGTGTCCCCTCCAGCTCTGAGAGTAGGGCATTAAATGGCTTTTAAAAAATGAAAAAAGGAAATAGGTGCGGATGGAGTAAGGAAGGTGACATTCATTCTGTCTGCACCTGGAGCTTGGGGAACCTCAGCAGTGGGAGGTTCACCTAAAGGAACACCAGCTGCTCCACCAATGTAGGATCCAAGGAGGTGCAGTGGGGTGGCACTACATTCACAGCAATGCTGAAAACCTCTTGCTTGGAACACTGGTTGGTGGACAGAACAGGTGTTCGTGGACAACTGTGGCCAGATCCAGCCACATCTGGCTGCAGCTTGCCCAGTACACCAAGGGATTGCACAGCAGTGACTCCACATCCTCAGCAAGACAGGCAGCCACCAACGCCTGAGTGCTACCTGCCCGATGGTGGGGTCTGGTGCCTCTGGACCCCCCATGGAAACCATGCCCATGGCCCACATTGGAGGACACTAGCTGGTAAATGGCTTGCTAGCATGGGACAGCAGATACCCCTCTTCCACATCCCCACACCTCCACTCTTCTGCCTCCCTGGCTGTCTTCACCAGCACAGCCATACACTGATTCAGGCTTTGGCTGCTGCATACACTGCCCTTCACCCTCAGGTAGCACATGGAGGCCAGCATGTGGACTGCACTAGATTGCGAGGGATCAAGCCATTTCCTGATGCCCTCTGTCAGCTGCCTCACCAGTGCTTGGACATCCGGTGACAATAGCTCACCCTAGCCAGGAACACTGATCCCCTGGAAGCTCTCCATTTGGCTCTGAAGTTCCCTCATTATGGGGATCACCTGGCTAAGGAAGGCATCACCAGCACTGAGGGTCTCGGTGCCCTTGAGAAAGAACTGGAGGACCACCAAGATCTGGGAGATGGTATCCCACTCAGCTTTGGACAGGGAGCCGCTGATCCCAATCTCCCTGAGTAAGGCCATCTCATGGATGGCCTTCTGTTGCTTCACCAGCCTCTCGAGCATCAAGTGTGTAGAGTTCCACCAAGTCTCCATATTCTGCATGATTTTGTGCTGCAGGATGTTCTTTTTGTTTGTCCCACCGCATCTTGCTCCCCTTGGTGCTCCAGTTGAAGTAGCCTGCCGCCTTCCTGCATTTGGAAATGAGCTTCCTGGTGGTGCTGGTGCTGTCACCAGTAGCCCTGTCTCCCTCCAAGGCATCCCTGACAATGAGATAGAACTTTTGTGCCACACAGCAGATGCCAACAAAGTTGGCATCACGGACTGCCTTGACCATATTGGCCCTATTGTCGGTGACTATGAACCCATGGGTGAGCTTGCTGTGCACAATGAGCCACCCCTGCACCAAGCGGTTCATGGCCCCCATGATTTCTGTTCCTGTGTGGGACTCATCCATTACCTCCGCTTGAAGGACAGCCCACCAACAACCTGACTGGTCACACTAGTGCCCTGTCAGGGACAGATAGGCATGATCTCCACCCTAGCTGTTCCAGATTTCCAAGGTGAAGTATAAGGCCACCTGCGGACCTGACTCGTGCAGCTCCTCCCTCAAGTACTCCCTGTATGCCTCATACAGGGAGGGTACACCATCCTGCTGAAGGACTTGGTAGAATGGCACCATGCAAATGCCATGAGCTGCCTGAACCTGGGCTGCTCAGCTAAGGAGAAGGACTGGCCATCCACAGCAAGCATCTCCCCAGTGCTCTGGGTGATCTTCCTCTCCCTTGCAACATGCCCCCCTTTTTGTCTACCTTTCCCCCACTGTTCCAGGGTGGCCTGCCTCTTCTTTGTGGGGAGGGCGATTTGGAGCAAGAGGGGGACTTCCCTTTGGGCATACTCCCACTGGTGCCTGGCTGAGAAGGAGCAAGGGCAAGGGGGTGGTGCCTGCGGAGATGCAGCAGAATTGCCGTGGTGCTCATGTGGTTTGTTCCATTGCCGTGGCTGGTTTTGGCTCAGCAGTGCAGGCAGCTAGCATACATGGGATCATCTGTCAGCTCAAAATGATCCTAGACCACACTATCTGCTCGCTTCTGGGGTGCAGGTGCATGTGTGGATGTTGCACTTTCCCCCTCCGCAGCAGGCAGAAGCAGAGCAACAGGAGGAGTGCACTCAGCTGAGCCGCTTGCCTTCACAACCTGTACCTCAGCCTTCTCTGAAGTGCCTTCTGGGGAAGGAGACCTGGCTCTAGGGGAAATTTGAGGGGTGTGGAGCACAAGCTCAGATGATTCCCCTTCCTTCCCCATAATTTCCTTTGCTAGGGCACTCAGATCCAGATCCAACTCCAGCTCTTCCTCTAGCACTGGAAAATGAAATGGGGGTGGAGGAGACTGTCATGCTGGTGCTCATGTTGCTACTTGTTGCCATAGTGGTGCAGGGGTGGGGGGGTTATGTCTGCTGCTCTTGGAGGAGATACAGTCTTAGAAACAGGGAGTGGCACTGGCACTGCTCCCCTCTCCTTGCTGCTTGTGGAAGCCTCATCGCTCCTAGTTGTAGGAAAGAGGCTGCATTTCAGTTTGTGTGTGTGTGTGTGTGTGTGTGTGTGTGTGTGTTGTGGGGGGGACTTACACCCTCTTCCACCCCTCTCTGGAGGCTTTCCAGCTGCTTTTCCATCATGCTTCATGGTGTGTTTCATAGTGTCTTGCTTTTATACAAATATATTAATGTATCCGCGTTCCTATATAAATTCTGTAAGGTGTGTAGTGTATGCTGCAAGGTATAAATGTATAGAAATAAAATAAAAATGTATCTGTCTTCCTATATAAATTAAATTCTATATTATCCAATATAATTATAAAATTGAAAAGAATAAATCAATGAATATAATAATAAAATAAAAGCGTCTAGAAGAAAGAAAAAGATATTCTAGAATCCCTCTTGCTAGGCAAGGATTGGAAGGGACCTCAAGGAAGGATCACAGTCACTGGCCAGCTACAGAATCAATATGAAAGCAGTCCTCCCCCCCCTGCTTTCCCCTCCCACTCCTTAATTTCTGTTTCCCTGCAGGCAAGCACAGCTTGAGCTTTGAAACTCAAGACATTTCAAAACTTTTGAAATGTTTCGATTACCCTCATTTCATTTCAAGGCTGTTTCAAAGCCTTCTGTTTCATTATGATTTAGCTGTTTTGAGCTCAAAATGAGTTGAAACAGTGTCAAAACAAAACAGCCAGTGAAATTTCACACAGCCCTAGTGATTATAGACCTTTGGTAAGAAGAAAAAGATACAGATTCAACGTCCTCTCCCATTTCCCCTCCTGCACCCGACCCAGGGACATGATAAGGAGTTAAAACCTGGGTCTTCTCTTTTATGGATGAGTGCCCTATTAGGCTAAAACATGGAAGGGCCTTCCACTTTCTCTGGTGCTTTAATACCTGTTAGTCATGGGTTTTTGCCTGGTTACAATTTTGTGACATACCTAGCCTTTCATCTGGCCAGAACACAGCCATACTGAGCATACTTGGTCATACAAAAGTAGGGCTGGAAAGGATCTCAGTAGATCTAGTTCAGCCCCCTGCTCAAGGCAGGATCATCCTTATCTAAGCCACCCGACTCAAATGTTTCTTTAACTTATTCTTAAATGTACACAAACAACCCTCTAACACAGCACCAGGCACATTGCTCCAAAACACTCTAACCTCCCACAGGTAAAGCAGGGAAACAAAGGCACTGTAATGGTTTTGGGGTTATTGCTTAGCTCAAACAGTCTTTAAACAAGATGCAGTCCTTTATTTCTGGGCCCACTGGTCTCTCAGAAAATGCCACCAATGTAAATCAGAACTCAATAACACGAACTTAAGATAGTCCATACAGGGTGGACTTGCAGTCCCAAGTCCTCTCTAGCCCTGAGAATGCACATCTAGCTTACTACTGCTGCCTCTGTGCTGCCCTCTTCCTTTTCCACTTGGCTCTGACTCTGGTCCTGTGGTGGTACACCTACTTCCAGCCGTGGGTCTCTCTAGACCCCAAGAAGTAGCCTACCTCTGCTTTTCCTTTTCCTTTTCCTAACAATCAAGGAAGATTTTGGAGAGTATTAGGGACAACTTCCTGGTGCAAGTGCTGGAGCAGCCAACTAGGGACCCTGCTCTTCTTGACTTGCTGCTCACAAATGGAAAAATTGGTGGGGAATGTGGTAGTGGGTGGCAACTTGGACAACAGTGACCACAAGATGATAGAGTTCAGGGTCCTGAGGAAAGGAAGGATGGAGAGCACCAGAGTAAGGACCCAGGACTTCAGAAAATCTGACTTAGACTCACTCAGAGAACTCATTGGCAGGATCCCTGGGAAGCCAGTCTGAGGGGGAGAAGATTCCAGGACAGCTGGCTGTACTTCAAAGAAGCCTTACTGACAGTACAGGAACAAACTATCCTGATGCACAGGAACACTAGCAAGTATGGCAGAAAACCAGCTTGGCTTAGCAGGGAACTCTTCTGTAAACTAAATCACAAAAAGGAAGCTTATAAGAAGTGGAAACTTGAAGAAATAACTAGGGAAGAATATAAAAGCATTGCTCAAGCATGCTGGGATGAAGTCAGGAAGGCTAAAGCACAATTGGAGTTGCAGCTAGCAAGGGATGTGAAGGGTAAGAAGAAAGGTTTCTACAAGTATGTTGGTAGCAAAAGGAGGATCAGGGAAACTGAGTCCCTTATTGAGTGCTGGAGGCAACCTTGTGACAGAGGATGCAGAAAAGGCTGAAATGCTCAATGCCTTTTTTGCCTTCGTCTTCATAGGCAAGGGCAGCTTCCAGATTACTGCACTGGGCAGCACAGTTTCGGGAGGAGGTGAGAAGCCCTCAGTGGTTAAAGAACAGGTTAAAGACTACCTAGAAAAGCTGGATGTGTATGAGTCCATGGGGCTGGATGGGATGCACCTGAGGGTGCTGAGAGCGTTGGCTGATGTGATTGCAGAGCCATTGGCCATTATCTTTGAAAACTCATGTGATCAAGAGAGGTCCTGGATGACTGGAAAAGGGAAAACATAGTGCCTATATTTAAGAAAGGGAAAAAAGGAGTATTCAGGGAACTACAGACCAGTCAGCCTCACCTCAGTCCCTGGAAAAATCATGGAGCAGATCCTCAAGGAATCCATTTTTAAGCACTTGGAGGAGAAAAGGGTGATAAGGAACAGTCGGCATGGATTTATGTGTAGCAAGCCATGCCTGACCAACCTGATTGCCTTCTATCATGAGGTGACTGGCTCTGTGGATGCGGGGAGACCGATGGATGTGGTGTACCTTGATTTTACCAAGGCTTTTGCTACGGTCACCCACAACATTCTCTCAGGCAAGCTAAAGAAGAATGGACTGTAAGGTGAATAGAAACCTGGACGGAGCATTGGGTTTAGAGAGTAGTAATTAATGGCTCAATGTCTACTTGGCAGCTGGTATCAAGTGGAGTGCCGCAGGGCTTGGTCCTGGGGCTGGTTTTGTTCAATGTCTTCATCAATGACTTAGAAGTGAGCATAGTCTGTGCCTTCAGTATGTTTGTAGATGACACCAAGCTGAGGGGAGTAGTAGATATGCTGTAGGGTGGGGCAAAGACTCAGAGTGACCTAGTCAAATTGGAGGATTAGGCCAAAAGGAATCTCATGAGGTTCAACAAGGACAAGTGTAAAGTCCTGCACTTATGAAGGAGCAATCCCATGTACCAGTATAGGCTGTCAGCTGGCTGGGCAGCAGCTCTGTAGAAAAGGACTGGGGGGTTACAATGGACAATAAGCTGAATATGAGTCAGCAGTGTGCCTTAGTTGCCAAGAAGGGTAATGACATACTGGGTCGCACTGGTAGGTGTATTTCCAGTAGGACAAGGGAAGTGTTTATTCCCCTCTATTCAGCACTGGTGAGGCCACATCTGGAGTACTGTGTTCAGTTTTGGGGCCCCCACTAGAAAAAGAATGTGGATAAATTGGAGAGAGTCCAGTGGAGGGCAACAAAAATGGTGAGGGGGCTAGGGGACATGGCTTAAAATGAAAGACTTGGGGAACTGAGCTTATTTAGTCTATAGAAGAGGAGACTGAGAGGAGATGTAGTAGCAGTCTTCAACTACCTGAAGCAGGTTTCAAAAGGGGCTGGAGCTAGACTGTTCTCAGTGGTGGCAGATAACAGAACAAGGAGCAACCATTTCAAATTGCAGCAAGGGAATTTAGGTTAGACATTAGGAAGAATTATCTCACTGGGAGGGTAGTAAAACACTGGAATAGGTTATCCTGAGAGGTGGTGGAAACTCCATCCTTGGGGATTTTGAAAACCTGGTTAGACAAAGCTTTGGCTGGAATGATCCAATTGGGGCTGGTCCTGCTTTGAGCAGGGGTTTGGACTAGATGACCTCCTGAGGTCCCTTCCAACCCTAACTTTCTATGATTTTCCTTTTCCTTTTCCTCCCCCTCCCTGTCTCTCTCCTAGCTTCCCACCCTAGGATCCTTTAACTTTCTGTGGACAGCCAAATATCTACTACAGCTGGCTGAGTCCTCTGAGTGGACCTGTAATTAGGTTTGATTGCCTGTAGCTAGCTGTAGTCCCTGCAAGTCCGCAGACTCCTCCAGCCTGGAGCATGGAATGTGCAGTCTGCTGCAAGCCTTTGCCAGCCAGCCTGCTACACACTGTTAATGTTCTGCCACAGCAAGGACAAAAAGTATTTTGTTAACAGATCCAAGGAAGGGGACCATGTTCCCAATGCAGAGAAAGAAAACCCACTAGACATGTGTGAGAAGGCAACTATTCAACCTGTCTTCAGATCGAGTCACTTCAGATGTCAGTGATCTGATCTGGAGCCCCGGACCAGGTTTCTACTTCAATCTGGCCAAAGCAGCTCTGAAGCTTTGGAGATGCCTCAGAGATCTGGCCATAGGGTATAATGGGGAATCAATGAAATGTTTATAATGTTGTTGTTTTTTGTCTAATTTGGATAAAGCTTGCAGGAGAAGTGGCCCCTGCTCAGGCCACAAAGCCTGCCAAGTTTCAAGAAGATCAGTGCAGGGATTTGGGGAAAACTGCACCCCAAATTATTGAAAGCAAAACTCATGTCATGTATATGTTACAACATGGGGTGGGGAGTGAAAACTGTAGGGGTAGTGGCCTCTGCTGAGGCCACAAAGTCTGCCAAGTTTCAAGGATATAGGTGCAGGGGTTTGAGGGAAACTGTACCTCAAGCTGCAGACAAGCAAAACTCGTGACATTGGTGACACTGTGTGTGTTAAGGCACAGCAAGATGAAAGCTGCAGGGATAGTAGCCCCTGCTGCAGCCTCAAAGCCTGCCAGCTGTCAAGAAGATAGGTGCAGGGCTTCTGGGTTTTGGGGCCCTGCACCTCTAGCTGCTGACAGGCATAACTAGTGGCATGGGTGCTTGTGCAACTGGGTTTATCTTGGGGTGGGGAAGGGGCGGGGGGAGGGGAGACACTACTGCCGGCCTGGCTGCTAAGCTACTGTGTTACCACTTACCAATCAATCATGATTCACTCAGGGACCAGCTCAATACACAGTAGGTAGATAATGTAGCCAGTTAATTAGCAACAATTATCGCCTACAAAACCACAGACTAGGGAGAGGAAATAATCAATACAGACAATCAACTGCCCCAAGGCAGAGACAGTCAGTTGCACAAGCACCCAAGTCACGTGTTTAGCCTGTCAGCAGCTAGAGGTGCAGGGCCCCAGAACCCAGAAGCCCTGCACCCATCTCCTTGACAGCTGGCAGGCTTCATGGCCACAGCAGGGGCCAGCATCCCTGCAGCTTTCATCCTGCTGTGCCTTAACACACAGTGTCACTTATGTCATGAGCTTTGCTTGTCCGCAGCTTGAGGTGCAGTTTCCCCCAAGCCCCTGCACCTATCTCCTTGAAACTTGGCAGGCTTTGTGGCCTGAGCAGAGACCATAACCCCTGTTTTCAGGCCCCTGTGATGTAACACATACACGTGACAGTTTTGCTTTCAAGAATTTGGGGTACAGTTCCCTCCAAACTCCTACACTGATCTTCTTGAAACTTGGCAGGCTTTGTGGCCTCACCAGGGGCCACTTCCCTTGCAAGTTTCATCCAAATCAGACAAAAAACAACAAAGTTTTGTTGAAATGATATTTCATTGATTCCCCATTACTCCCTATGGCTGGATCTCTGAGGCGGCTCTGAAGCTTTTCTGAAGTGTTTTGAAAGCTCCAAGCCCCTTCAGAAAGCCTAACAAAGCCAGCACTTTGATCCAGATATGCTGCTTTGGATGCCCAAGTGTCTGAAGCTTCTCCAGATCCGAAGCATGGTCTGAAGCCTCTCACAGCTCTAAAAACCACCCACTATCCTTGCTCATTTAACCATGGGCTAAAATCCCTTCCTGATAGTAAATGTGACAATTAGTCTGACCCTAGGAAGAGAAGCTGAATATACCTATTTCCTTCAACCTCTTCTCATATGGCCTGCTTTCTAAGCCCTTTATTATTTTGATACTATGACCCATCAGCAGGAGCAAGCAACCTTATTGGTAATGCTTGTTAGACACTGACTCTACTTCCTGAAGGCTCCTGGTACAGCTTGTGGATGATTCATGAAACCTCAGATAGCCTTGCACTGATGGTGATGGTACACAATACATAATGATTTCCAGTCAGTTCACTTGTTTCCATGCTGTAGGACCCACATAGGGATTCATTCAGGTTTTTACCTGTGCCCAGGTGATAGCACACATGTTAAGGGTAACAGCAGGTCTGCCCAGCTCCATGTAGTGGTGAGCACATAAAGCTTCTTTATCAGGTTCATCTTCATCTGATGGTGCCTTGTCTGTGGCTGCAGTGGAATGGCATCCTTATAGTCCCATTCTACAAAATTACAAAAAATAAGCTAGTCACCTTTTCTGTTCTTCTGCCCCCCCAACCCCCAGGCCACGTGGTCACAGACAGAATGAAACTAACAAATATACTCTGTCGACAAGCCACCAGGGAATGGCAGTTGTGCTATCCCAACTGCATTTTCTGCCTCTTGTTAATTTATGTTACAAACCAAGCCAAAAATACATTCTGCTTGTTTGGGTGTTATTGAAATGCAGACAAACATGGCTTATCTACTGTCAGCAAACAGCTTCCTGCTTCTGGTCAGGGATTAGACTTGTCCTGAGAATGTGATAACGTGTCAGAGAATTGGAGAATAATGGAGCTCAGTAATAGAACTGATTTTTTGCTCCACATGGCAGGGTGTCAGTGTTTCATGTGACTCTTACAGAAGGGCCCCATAGGGGCACTCAAGGGACTTAAGGTTCTCAAAAGCAATTGATTCCTGTTTGGAAAATGTCTATCTGATAGCAAGCCTCTCAAAGCAAGGCCAATCTGGTTTACCACCAATGTATTAGTGCTAGTTTTCATAGCTTTAATCATTGACAGGCTTTGAGCTGGTCAGGAACAGTATTTAACAGATAATGGGCAGAATTTCTCATCCAGGGATCTGAACAACTTGCAAACATGCCAGGCTGCCTGTATCCAGAAGTGAGGAAGAACAGGAAGTCTCTTTCAAGAGCCAGTCAAATTCTCAACCTTGGTGTTATACCAGGAGTGCTGAATACTCATGTGAAACTTTATATCAGCCCTCACAAAGAAGCAGAGTGGGGATGGCATCATCTGTCCTCCCTCCTCCACACCAATAAATTAGGTCAAGCTGGTACAAAGCTAGTGTATGCTGCACCCTCTGTCAGTGAGCATCAAGGGTCACATACATCTGTGGATCCAATAAGAAACTGGTCCTCCCTCCAGCATAATATTTCTGGAAACTGCTACTGCACTGGAACAGATGCATCCCTCTACTGAAAGACTAGAGTCTAGGGTTGTTCTCTCTACAGCTGTTAGATCCTTCCCAGAGATATAGTGTGCCAACCTCAGGGTTGATCTCCTAAATCACTAACTCATAAAAAAATAGGACTGGAAGGGACCTCTGGAGGTTATATAATCCAACCCCCTGCTTGAAGCAGGATCATCCCTGTTTGAACAACCCCATACAAATCACTGTCTAACCTATTACTTAAATTACACAATCAATCTCATTGCACAACTACAAGTCATAGCACCCTGAGTGCCACAGGTAAAGCAGGGAGACAGCAGCAGCTAGCATTTTGCTACTGCAATGGTTGTTAAAATGCATTCAAGAGATCCAAAGGAGAAGGCTGTGACTCTGCTAGAGAGGAAGCAGTTCACACCAGTTTAACCACAGGGTAAAATTCCTTCCTGATCCCAGATGTGGTGATCAGTTTGACCCCGAAGTGGAGGGGCAAAACCTTTTTGCCAGGAAACTCCAGGTTTTAGTTCTGGCAGGAGCACTAGTGCACCCCAGTCAAATTCTTAAAATGTGTATGCTAAACTTATTTCTTTTCAAGGGCAGGGGGAGGAAATGCCAGAATGGATAGGACCTGTACTACAGAGAGCACTGTACACTTGGACAGTCAAGAGGAAAGAGCCCCTTTACATAGCTTTTGACTAGATGCTGTTGCTAGCAGCAAGGGCCTAGGGTTCCCATTAAAATTAGCAAACACATCAGCTCATGCCTCAGCCAGAGCTGTGACAAGCTAAAATTCTTCCCTAGGCATTCAGACAGGTGACATGCAAGCAGTGTGGGACTAGTGCCCCAGGTTGAAGGCTCCTGGATTCAGAGAGCTCCCTCTCTTTGAACTGAAGCCACAGTCTTCATATGAAACTCTGGGCCATCCCCATCTAACAAGCCTGGGTGCAGTTTATAGAAGTGCACCAGCATTAGCAGTTGTCTTAGGTCCAATTTCTACGTGAAACTCTCCTCATTACACTGGGGGTTCCTGCATCAGCTGGAACATAGGAAGAGGTAGGGAAAACAGAGTTCCTTGATAGGGGGTCAGCACTGGTAATGTTACCCTACTTTGTACTCTTCAAAAGAGTGAGTCTCATCTAAGCCATGCCCAGTCTCTGGCTTTGAGGAGAACCTGAACCAAGACTCAAATTCTATCACATTTTGTGCACTTAAATGGAAGTTTTCCAGCTGTGTAAGTGGCATTTTTGGCACTTAGGCACAGTTGTGATGTAATCTTCTGCCTTGCCAGAGTCAGGAGGGCTATTTCTGTAGATTGGGATGGCAGAGGGTCCTGTACATATAAAACATAGTCTTCAAGAATCTTTCCAAGTCTTTCAGAAGGGGCCTAAGACCTCTAGGAGTGGGAACACCCAGGTCAGAGCACTCCCCAAAAAGAGGGTAATGACCAGTTGTACCTTAGCCTGGTTTGTGAGGTAGCTGTAGGGGCAAAGTGTGAACAGCAGATAATACTGCTTTGGAAACCCCCAGAACTTCTTTGGTTCCCCACTGAAGTGCTCCAGAAGCAGAACTTTGGGATAAGGGGAAGGTAGAGAGGTAGACACAGGTGCCCCCCCCGTGAGTCTTGCTATGACCTGAGGGTATCATTTTCCTTCTGGAAAAGAGGAGGTTAACATGAAAACCGGAAGTGCTTTTGAAAGGATTATGCAATATTAAGGGTACAACCTCTCTGGATTTACTTCGTATTAAATCTGTCCCAGTGAATAATAATGAATAAAAAGTGTCCAAATGTATCTTAATAAAAAAAAAAAAAATACAATAACAAATGGATAACAAACAATAACTCTAAAGCACTTACAAAGAAAACACTAAAAATCACAATATATATACATTATATCTGAGAGCTGCTATCAGTGGAGATTGAATCCATCTCCTCAGGAGCCCCTGGATGGATCCAATGTGCTACTGTAAAATTTCTTCTTCCAAGTAGGTGCTCACAGCATGAGCACACTACTCTGGCTGAGACAAAAGTCATCCAAATTTCTCTCAATATTGTTCAATTCCTTGGACACTGGACAGATTTGCCAGATCTTTGCCATCAGGAGATAAAGCTCACCCAACCTTCATCAGTCAGTATTTCCAATAGGACAGTCCCTTCCATCAACCAGATCCTGTCCCTGTTCACAGAGTTTCACAGAGCACTCCCCTCTGGGCTCCAAATGCCATGCACCTACAACCTCATTGCTAGGATAGTGTTTTACTCCCCTCAACCTCTGTGGCATCCAGCCACCACCATTTCCCTACTAAGCATACTCAAGAGCAAGGGCAGGCAAAATACAGCCCACAGGCTGGATCTGGCCCACCAGGCCATTTTATCTGGCCCACAGGGCCCCTAAAAAAATTAGAAAATTAATATTTATCTATCCACCCCCATCTGCCTGTCAAAGATGACAGGAGCCAGGGACACTAGGACCCAGGGGGAGCCAGTGGCAGGATTCAGCAGCTGCAGCACCAAGGCCTGCCTGCCACCCTCTCCACCCCAGCTGGAAGCCTCTACCCAGTAAAGGCTTCTGGCATGGGACAGTGGGGCTGTTCCTGCCTCCTTGCGCTGGAGAGGGAAATTCAGATAAGAATGCAGGGGAAAGGCAGGGGAGGACCACAGATGATCACCCCAGTCCTCAGAGCCAGGCTGGGCTAGCTCCTGCAGTCTCCATGCTGCAGTCAGAAACCATGGGGTGCCAGAGCAGTGGGTGGGTGGGGAGGGGGTGGAGGGGATCAATGGCAGTGGCAGGCAGGTGGGTGAGGGAAGGGGCAGTGAGCAGGTGTACAGAGTGCAGCAACAGCTGGGCAGAATCCAGAGCCTGCATCAGTGCCCCAGGGCCAGGGTCAGCAGGGGCCCAGAGAGGGGCAGTAGGAGTGTGGGGTGGCAGGAGCATAGGACACAGGCCGGCAGGGCTCTATGGAGCCAGGCCAAGCTGTGCCAGCAGGGAGAGATGGGAGCTGGCCCAGCTCCTTAGAGCCCTGCTGGCCCAGTCCCACCCTCCTGCCACTCTGCCCTGAGTCCCCGCTGGCCCTGGCCCTGGCGCACTGGCATGGGCCCTGCACTCCCACCCAGCTGTTGCTGATCTCTGTGCACCTGCTTGCTGCTCCCTTCCACTCCCACCCCCACCCACCGCTCTGGCATTACATAGTTTCTGGCTGCAGCGCTGGCCCACAGGACATAGCAGGAGATGATCTGGCCCCCACAATTCTCAGCTGGCTCAATGCAGTGCCGACCAGACCAGTCCAGCCCCTGCCGCATCCCGTGGTCTCAGCCATGCAGCTGGGACATGGTGCTGGAGTGACGAGTGAGGGGTGTAGGGGGGAGTGGCATGAAAAAAAGGTGGTGGCAGATGGGGGCAAGTGGTGGTGAGCAGAAGCACGGGCCCCTCCTGGGGTCGGGGTAGCAGGAGTGCAGAGACCAGGCTTAGAGGAGTACTGGCAGGGGCTCTGCCTGCTGCAGGGCAGGGAGGAGGTGTGGGCAAACCCTCCCTCTCGACACATGCCACAACCCTCTCCAGTCACTCTCTCTCCACACACTCACAGCCCCCCACAAACCCCATACCAAACCACACCACACATATCCACATAGCCCCCCACATGCTCCTCCACCTCATATATATGCCCCCACACCCTCTGTACCTATCACCCCCCACAACCCCTCCACACACCCACATCCTCCCACATACCCACACACCCACAGCCCCCCACAGACCTATACCCACCTACCCATGCCTCCCATCCCCCCACAATATACAAGATTAAGACTTCATTTTAAGCTATTATACAATCACCTCTATGTACACTACAAAAACACATGTAAATCAGAACAAAATATTTTTTGAAATCAAATTAATGTTGTAGTAGATGTTTTCTTTTTAGAATATAACTTATTCTTCTGGTTACGAGATGACAAACCCCCTTGCTGAAAGGAGCACTTTCAGAAGGCAAAGGGGAGGGTCTTCTCATGGCAAATGTCAGGGGTTAGGGGGTGGGACTTCTGGTCCCAAGATGGTGACCAGGGAGTAGGGCACCTGTCAAGGGGGCGGTGCTACCCTTGAGGCCCTTGATGGTTTGCCAAAACTCAGTAAGCAGCCCTCCATCCAAAATAATTACCTGCCCCTGCTCAAGTGGGTCCCACCAACCTTCCCAACATGGATGGATTCTGAAAAATTATCTCTTGCAGTATAAGGATTATACCCACATGGCAGATAATACTAACATAAAAAGTATATTATGGGCTAGTTGTCACCATACTCAAACCATAGAGTAAAACAAGAACCTTGGAAATTAACTAAAGGATGCTTAAGACAAAAATGAGAGGCATCAGAAAAGGCTGGGAAGGATGTGTCAAAGGCACTGGCTTTGTGGCATGCACTTGCATTTTTGTTCTCAGTAATACACCTATACAGATTCTTTAACTGGGGCTTTAGTCCTGAGCTCTGAAATTTCTGGTATTTGTTCTTTTGTGTTACATTCTCCATAGCTATCTGATTGCAGCTCTTGCACTCCTGCAGCCCCACTCCACAGCCATTTGTCACCAAGAAATTTAACTTTCTGATGTCTGCAAGCTTGCTAAGAATAAACGTAATAAATTAGTGAACATATTTAAAGTGCACCATGGCTGGCTGATCTGGCATTTTAATCTACTTGTGAAGTTATCCAGAGTGTTTACTTAGCGTGTGGCCAAGTCCTGAAATATTTGCATACTGCTATTGTCAGGACATCTTCTGACCCTTTGCGAAATGATGGCAGCCAGAGTGAATTTATAAGAATCTTCCACTGGCGAAGGTAGCAGTGTTGTTCCTGCTAACACACTCAGTAGAGTTATCTTCCTTAGATCATCTCTGCCTGTTATTCTAATCCAGTAGACAAGATACTATTAAACAATGCAGCTGTGTTTTATGCTCTCCAGGGCTGCATATCCTCCTCAATGACACACATTCTTTGCAGGTCAGTTGTAAAACATATCCAAAGTTGGCGCACACCAGCCTATGCAAATCCAAGCAATTTTTTCTGTTTGGATTTTGTAGATGCCCTCTGCTCTGTAATGCCAGTCTATATCCTATTGGTGTCCTCACAGACTGCACACTGTGTCTACTGGCAAGAGGACAGAGGGGAGAAGGTTAGAATGCAAAAAGGAAGGGAAAACAAACAGCTGTGCTCAGTGCAGCTGGCGTGGGCTCTTTCCTCTAGACTCACCTCTTACATTAAAAGCCCTAGTCATGTGTCTGTCTCAGACCCAAATGCCCGTCAAACTGGCATTGCTACTATCACCAGCTGCAGAATTCCCAGCCTTTCTGCAAGAACTGTGCAATGTATGGTATTACTTCATTTTCTGCTGGAAGGTTTTTTTTTTCAGGATAAATAGAACTTGATGAAGAGAGCCCTCATCCATCTGCATGACTCATTACCACGATTGCTTTTTTCCCTCCTAACATCAGCTTGGTCAGCTCCCTTACAGCATTTCACATCCATAACAGCTTTCCCCCTCATGATGCTCTGCAGAACCTGCATCTTTACACACTGCAAGACTTTACATAAAGTGTCACTATGTTCCAATGATTTCACAGCACTTTGCAGACTCTAACCATCCAAGCAGCCCACCTATGGTAGACAGCTGTTATTATACCTTTCATACATCAGAAAGAAGTTACAGGAGTTTTTCAGGATTACAGACATGAGTGACAAGGGTTGTAAATGGTCCTTGTTCATAGCTTCTTGCTGTAACCACTGATTTGCCTTTTAATCCTGCTTTGTGTAGTTGACTTGCCCATCAAAGCAAACCTGCACTCCAACTACATATGTTCTATTCTCAGTGCTTTCTTTTCAAAGTGTCTTGCTTTAGATCAAGCATAGCATTCATCAGTGCCATGTGGATTGGAGCTCCCTCTAGGAGTCCTATAGTGATGTTTTAGGGTGCTTGTACATGTGATGATGTCACAATGTACATGTGACAAAAATTTCCCTTTGTGTGACTTAATGGCATCACATTACACAAATGTGGGTTTCTTGGGGTTTAAAATGAGTTTGCATTGTTTCAAACTAAACTAAATCCTGATGTAGTTAGTTTAATTTACAACGCTGCAACTTAGAATGTTGCAGCCATTAGTCAGCTCTTCCTCTGGCCAAGGGAGAAGTGGGCAGACTGCAGAAAAAAGGATTGGGACCCTTGCCGCTTTTGCTTTCAGCAGGTTCCTGTGGCCAGCAGGACACTTGAGGCCACCTGGAAAGGGGCTGGCTTGTCCCTGGAGCAATGTAGGCAGGTAGCAGGAGGGTGGCTGGGTGTGCTGGTGGCCAGAGAAGGCAGTGGGGATGGTGCATGGGTATGGGGCTGCCTGGGCAGGCTGCTAGTTTCTCCAAGACCACCCTGGCTTCCAGCACCTATGCACTACCCCTATCACCTTCTCTGATGACCAGCACACCCAGCCAGCCTCCTGTTACCTCACTGCACTGCCCCAGGGGCAAGCCAGGTCTTTTCTGGGGGCCCCAGGCCTCCCACAGGAGCCTGCTGAAGACAGAGACAGCAAGGGTCCTGATCCTTTTTTTTTTTTGCAGAGCCTGCCTGCCTCTCCCACAGGTGGGGGGCAAGCTGACAGATTAATAGCCCCCTGGCCATGGGAGAGGTGGGCAGGCTCCAACGAAAAAAAAAAAGGTTCGGGCCTCTTGCCACTTATGCCTTCAGCGGGTACCTGCAGCCACCAGGACAATAATGTATATACAGTGACAAAAAAAACAAAAACGCACCATTTTAATTAAAAACTCACCATTTCAATTTAGGGGGCATAAAATGCAACCTGAAACTTAAATCCCATCACATGTACAAGCACCCATAAGGTACATTCAGGAGCACTAGTGCTGTTTTTAAGTAGATCCTGATTCCACTTGTGCACACAAGGAGCCTGACTCTTATTTATTATTATACTTCACTTGTATTGGGTAGAGACCCCAGTGAGTCACCAGTATCATAGTGTGCAAGATACAAATAGGTACCAAATAAATCATCCTTCATAGTTTCATAGTTTCAGTTAGTAAGGTTGGAAGGGACCTGAGCAGATCATCAAGACCAACCCCCTGCCATGGTAGAAAAGAGTACTGGGGTCAAACGACCCCAGCAAGGTGATTGTCTAGCCTTGTCTTAAAGCCCCCCAGGGTAGGAGCCAGCACCACTTTGCTTGGAAGTTGGTTCCAGATCCTAGCCGCCCTGACAATGAAGTAGCGCCTCCTGATGTCTAGC